>NC_087515.1:2512414-2812414 GCF_963921805.1 Phalacrocorax carbo | reverse complement strand
CTTGTAAAAGAAATTAAGAAAATCGCACATGTCCCAGTTCAAACCTGGAATGGAATCAATCTAGGAGGATTAGGGGGGGACTTTATGGGTGGTAATTGGCTTACTAAAATTGGAATAGCTGCACTGGGGATATGTGGAGGACTGTTAATAATTCCATGTTTAATACTCTGTTTTACTAGACTATAACACACTCGGTTATACAAGGAATGCAGATAACTGCAATACCTGTTGATCCATAAACAAGGGAAAAGAAAGTTCATTCCCTGATGATATTAAAGACAAAAGAAGACCCAGAATTGATACCAATTCAGCAAGTATTGACTCGATCGGAAACAAAAACATGAATCAATGCCATAAAAAACCGAGGGATTGTAAAATGTGTTCATCTGATCCATGTCAATATGGAACAATGCTAGGGCCACACGGTGAAGTGTGACCCTGTAACATTTGACCGTTCTGTTTGTGCTTGTGTAACCGAGGGCTGTTCAATTGACTTGTTACCTGTCTGAATGGTTGGAATATTGATTGGTGATTTGTTAAGTTAGTTGTTAAGAAAGAATTTTAGTTAGGAGTAGAAACTAACACCTGAGAATTTTAACAAGATAATAAATAATGCTTAGGCCAGACAAGAGGGCATTAGCAATGAATGCTTCATTGACAAGAAGCCTCCTAAAAGAATACAACTGAGTAGAACTTCAAGGACTAACAGTGGAAACATCCTGCTACAAAGAGTGCCAAGATAAGGGAAGGCCACAGATCAGCCAGTAGTGATAACAGGGAACTTCTTGGCTCAGAAGGTGCTGAAGCATGGAAACTGGGGGAAAGGTAATTCCGGCAGGGGGAGATTGCGACCACTGACCCAATTCAGGACCAAATAGACTTGCCTCCCCACACCTGTGAAGAGGATGCGTGCTAATCTACATGGCAAGCGTGGCTAATATAAATATGGCTGACCAACGGCAAGTGGGATGCTTATCACTGACCAATGAGTGTAAACTTAGGTGTGCTTTTACTAATTGTTATTAAGTAACTGAATATAAACCCTGTAGTTTTGTATGACGGTATGCACGCTAGGTGGAAGGATCCCCCGTGCATCCAGCGCTGCTTGCTTGTCTCTATTCAATAAATTGTGAACTTTAATTGGAATTCCGTTTAAGGCTAAATTAATTATCACACTCTTGAGGTACCTCAAATTCTAGCAGTCTCTGAAGCCTTTAATGTGCATAAGCATGAGCTAGACTTTTTACATCTTGACTGAAAATCAGCAAAATCCAAATACAGAAGTTACTCTTTATTTAGAAGTAAATTTAAGGGCATCATTGCTCCTGATAGTGGGCTAAGAAAGTGTTATAATGGATTGTCCCATGTTTTGCAGAGGAACTTGAACTAAAGAAGATAAAATGCCCCTTGTTACCTGAAAAATAATACAGAAATTACTTGAGGTCAGAGAAAAAAAAACCTATGGAACATTGGGAGGGGAGAGTTTTATGATTAAAGGGTGTTAGGAACTTGGTATTTGAACAAAAAATATTGTATGTGATGAAAAAAGTGTTTTCTCAAGCCTAAATATTTTAATGTAGTCAAACTAATCTTTTGCGCCCAGTTCTACCTTCAAAAACATGAGGTGATGCATGAAATGAGCAGGATTTTAATCTTGTTAATGATCTAGCAGAACAAAATGTTGAAATTTTGCGAACAATTCTGGATAGCTTGTTTTCCTTCTTCTGATCATCCTGATAGAATTTGTGAATACTTTGAGGTGCATTTTGCTTCATTTTCTCACATTCAGAATTAACCAGATTTTCCACTGAGTTAATATCAAACAGTCGGTAGGTGGCAGAATCGGCTTATTTATTGTTTAAGCTGAGCCCCAGCTGCTGCTTCTCATTTGGAGAATTACAACCCTATAGAAAACAAGTATTTGGGCTATGGTCCAATGTGTGGGTCTGGCTGACTGTGTGTGTCCACTTGTATTGCAGCTATTATCTTTTCCATTATATTACTGAAAGCTAAAATACTGACATCCATGCTAGGCTTCGGTTTTGAGGTTTGGTTGTTGATTTCTTCAGTTGCAACAAGTACACCAGTGTAAGAAGGACTTAAAAATGTGAGGGGGAACTGTTTTGAGACACTGGTTTTGTTCCTTCTACAGTTGGGATAAAACCAAAGCTGTAGAAAGCTGTCAAGGTTAATTAAAAATGAGAAAGCAAGAAAGTAACTCTTCTGTGGCTATTAGCCTTCGGAGAGAAGTATAACCTGTGGGTAGAAAGGCCAAATGCAAATTGCTGTTCTGTCTGACTTAACACTTGGTGTTCAGTTATGCTGAGCTGGGTTGATGATACTTTGTCTTGTCCTTCCGTGTAAAATTCCAGCCTGTCCCTAAGAAGCATCACCAGCTGAAAATATAATTGAAATAGGTATAGGCCTGAAATTAGCACTTCGGGCTTTGAAACTCCCTCAGGTGGTGCTCACTATACTACTGACCGAGGCTGATCATGAAAAGATTCACAGTGGAAAACAAAAGAGAAAAGTCCACTCTCTCTCCTCTCTCTGCTTTATCTCTGAGGTTACCTCCTGAAGCGTTGCATTTTCCTGATCCACGGGGCAACAGCAAGTCTTTTTGCTTGGGATCCCTGAAATTGTCTTAAAAAACACAGTGCACCATATCTTTTAATCTTACCAGAATAAAGGGTCAGGTTTATTCATTTATTTGAGAAAAAAGTTACCACTGAAAAACAGGATATTATATAGAAGCTCTTTTATAAGAGCTGTCATTTCGGTGCTCTTGAAAAGTCTGTTTTTCTTTCTTTATATCTACTTTAACTGTAGCATTCTAGGCTTGGTGAGGTGCCAAGTTACATACAGATTAAAACCATGAGCTGGGTTGCAAATCGATGCTATTCTCTTGAAGTAGAATTGGTTTACTAGGTATTAAGTTGATGTTTATTTAAGCTTTATGAGTGAGACTTGCAATATGCAATATGGTGGGGCCATGAAAAGGCAGGAGGCCAGATTGTAATCTCATTAAATAAAAAAAAGGGTGCTATTCCAATACTAAATAAGATCAGAATCTGGACCCCTATCTTCTGTTATGGGTTTCTGGCTAGATCTACCAAGGACCTACTGCGTTGCAGTGCTGAATATCTGAACACGTAGTTAGGACTGTAGGAGCACAACAGAAACCAAATCAGAAGCTATTTTCCTACAGAATTTAAATAGACTCTGGTGATCCCCAGTGGGCTCAAAACAGGCAGCATTAAGTCACCATGCACAGTAGTTGCATGTCTGCCAGACACTTGAGATAGCATATATTTTAAATCCCAACATGCAGGAGCATCCTGAAAGCTGTATGGGAATGCCTCTGCACTCCTGGGAGTCCCAGACATTTCTTGTATCCTTTTCTTGTAAAGTGTGGTGTGGTGTAGTCAGGCTGCTCTTCTGTTTTACACAATAACTCAGTGTTTACAGCAGCAGTTGCTTAAAGCAAAATACAGAAATTGTATGGGCAGCAGGAAGGAGGACCTGGGGATTTCCCTGTCGTATTCTTTAGCTTGCTTCTCTCTTGCCCCTTTCTATTGCATTAATTGTTACTACTTTCCTGTACAGTAAAACAGTTCCTCCAAGAGTTGTAAATACCAGCCTGATCAACCACCATAACTTCCAATTAACCTGAGGAAGGAGTTTTCCTAGGGGCTGGGAACTGAGAATTCAGATTCACTTACATCTGCAGATCTATACCATAAGGAATATATATATAACATTCTTACATAGAAAAAGACTATTAAAGCAGCAAAGACAAGAACATCTGTCAGGGCTGGATGGTTTGCTTGGTATGTTCCTGGGTGGGTACCAAGCCAAGGCCAACAGGAGACCTGGGGTCAGGAAGGCACTTGTTGCCTCTGATTAGTAAATGAAACAAGCTGCAAAATGCTCCCAGTCAGCTACATGGACAGTTAAAATGTTCAAACAACCCCTACCATAACTGTGGCCCAGACAGACTAGAGGTGCCCAGAAGTATCCCCATGCACAGCTCAGGAATGGGAGCGTTTGAGGGGCCATTCCAAACATGCAGCTTTCCTACCTGTGTGGGGCTTTGGATCCTAGAAGGTTTGAGCCTTGGCATGAGCTATGTGCTACTTTGTGTTGGTTTGCCACTGTCTGGAAATGTTCCTAGGTATGCTGAATTCCATAGCCTAGAGCAAAACACTGGAACTGCATGAGCAAACTCGGCGGAGAGCTACCAAGATGATCAGGGACTGGAACATCTCCCTTGGGAGGAAAGGCTGAGAGACCTGGGTCTGTTCAGCCTGGAGAAAAGGCTGAGGGGGGATTTAATCAATAAACATCTAACGGGAGGGTGTCAGGACGATGGGACTGGACTCTCTTCAGTGGTGCCCAGTGCCAGGCCAAGGGGCAGTGGGCACAAGGTGGAACATCGGAAGCTCCACCTGAACATGAGAAAAAGAAAACCAAACCCTTTCCCTCTGCGGGTGCCAGAGCAGGGGCACAGGCTGCCCAGAGAGGCTGTGGGGTCCCTTCCCTGGAGACATTCACCCCCCACCTGGACGTGGTCCTGTGCCCCTGCTCTGGGTGTGCCTGCTCAAGCAGGGATGGGATGGGATGAGCTCCAGAGGGCCCTGCCAACTCCTGCCATTCTGTGATATTTCCTAGCCCTTCATCAGGCCAGACTGTGAGGTGGATCAGGACCCTCTCAGAGCTGTTAGGTGTGGTGTTGTCCTGAGGAGGCACAGCTGTGTTTGTGGTGTCCCCACATTGCCACAATTAGCAGCTGAGTAGGATTTTTAAGTGATTTTTTGATTGAGTGTCCTAGGGCTGACTTGACTCTGCCTTAGGCTTTTAGGCCCTTTACTGGGCCTGGCATCCAGCATTTAGGACTCCCATTTGGCCATGGGACTTAGCCTATGGCTGCAGTACATGGGAAAGTCTTAGCTCTGGATTTCCAGCAAAATGTCTACATCCTTCCTTTGCCCTCTATTTTCCTTGAGAGGAAAGGAAGACAAAACGGGCTGAGAGTGCAGCTAGCCAGCCATGAAGGGTAAAGCTCAGAAGCCCTTGCTTTCCCTGAAGGAAGCTCTTTTCATTGTCAGCAGATGGGAAGGGGAAGTTGGGGGTGCGGGCAGACTGCTGAGGGCTGCTTTGATGTTGGCCTGTTTGTTTGCTTTCTGCTTCCTGGACCCCTGCCGGAGGGGCTGGGACCATCAGCTAGGGAAGAAACACAACAGGATGGCCGTCAGCAGCCTTGCAGACAAGACAGCAGCAGATGTCAGCAATAAGTGGATGACACCAGCTTAAGCCAAACCAGGGAAAACCTGAAAGGATGAGACTGAGGAGTGAAACAGATACCGTGGTAGGTGCCCATGGTCAGATGGCAATGGCTGTTGAAATGGGGAAGGCGTAGGTGGAGACCTTTAAGAAGCCATGCAGCAGAGCCTTCCATGGATTTGTCTGAAAGTTACTCATTTTCTGTCCTGACACAGGTCATGTTCTCCTCTTCGTAAGTGAGGATATCACATGCTATCAGGGTATGACCTTACAAGCCTTTAGTCAGCACAAGGCCAGTGGGTGCTAAGTAGCGTGTTCTTGAGGGCACCCGTGCCTATGTGGTAGGCTGCATGTGGGTATCGGTTCATGTCAACCATGTTTCAGGCAAAGCAGACGCCATGATGACACATTAAGATCACTGCAACGTGGCATGGGGCAGAGATTTGCATGTTTTTCTCTGTTAAGGTATTTAATTTTATCATTTCTCATAGCTGAGAAAAAGGCATGACCAAGATAATTTCCCATTAGCAGGTAAGAAAGCAGCTCCTGAATACAGATGTATTGAGCTTATTTACAGATCCACTGTGATACTACATAGCTGATCTAATAAAAGGGAAGGTAAATAAGCTCCAGAGTTGCCATCAAGTGATTAATCTTGAAAATGGACACCTAGGTTGATCAAGATGGCACAAAGGACATAAAGAAACAAAATGTTGGTCTGTATCTCATAGTAGCCATAGGACACTTTGGTCTTAACCACTAATCTATGCCTCGCCAATAAACACCTGAATGCAGCTACTGTACTTCTGTCCTGGCAGATACTTAGAGGAAATACAAGATTCACATTTTGGGCCAGTTCCAGAGTGAGCTATAAATACTAACAGCTTTACCTGTAGTTTTCTGTTTACACTTAGATATATTTTCCTTCACAAATGGTAAATCTCATCACTCCAGTTATTTGTACCTTTGTTACTTAGCTGACACAGCCAGCAGTATAAGGTAAAGGTAGGTAGCACGCAAAGTAATAAGGAAACATGCAGTGCAGTGTAAAAGCATTGATCTCATGTAAAAAAGGCTACCAGAGTGTTTCTTGTGAGCAGTACTTCCCCTGAGATAACTCAGGGAGGTGCACACGCAGCCAAACTGGACTGGTCAAGCCACTGTGTACTTGCCCTGTCTGCTGTCAGTGATCCTGTCTCAACAGCAGGCAGAAGGTGTGAGGAACAGTGTGTCTTTGGAGAGGCTTCTGGGCCCTTAAAAGGGAGCAAACCTCAGTTCTGGTTCTGTTGGAGAGAGGGAAGCTGTATGTATCTTACCTTAGAAATTGAAAGGCAGGCATATTGCATGTCTGATGCCTGAGCTACAGAAAGTATGTGACATTCCTCTAAACACTGCAAGAAGACTTAATTACGGAACTAAAATGAGAGCTGCTTCTGTTGCATGAAAATCACTTTTCTCCAAGTGAAAATGGAAGAGAACACCAGAGGGCACTATTTAATTTTGTTGAAGACCTGGTCGCAAAGTCTCATCAAACCAGCGATTTATTCGGGATATGCATTCTCTTTCCTTTTTTGGTGTCTCCAGGCTTCTTAGAGCTTGTCTACTTTGAGAGCAATGACATTAAATGGCTATTTTGCCCTGCATGCAATTCAGTGTTGCAGTAATTAGTGCCACGTGTAGGATTAGGCGTTAGGACCAAGTGTCTGTTGCGTTCAAACGGAGCTGAAAGTTGAGGCCATTCATTACACTTTGCAGGCATTTGAAGAATGAATAGTTCCTGTTTACATCTGACTACAAAATGGTTAGATACAGAGCTGATGATGGGGTAGGCAGTGAGATTGAGAACATCATATGTGCACATGTTGGAGCTACGCATTTATGACAGTATTTGGTTATGCTGTTCTTACATGTCAATCAGGAATACAGGTCTTAAAATGAACAGGAGCTCTGGATACCACATGTAGATGCCTGATGGGGAACACTTACTGTGGCTTTTGCTGATTTGATGAAATCAGGGTAACATGACACAGTGATGGGATGGTTAAGGCAAGGAAACACCAGCTTCTAGGAGAAATTAACCCATTAGGAAATCCACTTACCCTTTAGTATTGGTCATAAGGCCATTTAGCATGATAACAAGCACAAAACACACATATCAATCAAGTCTTGTCAAGAGTGTATTTTGTTCATTCTATAGCAATTGTAAGATGGGGCTCACCAAATGCAGGGAAAAAAAAAGATACAAAGTCTTAATGGCTGTGTTTTAGGTGCATGTAACAGGCAAATTAAATGCAGCTTAATCCCTATAAACTAGCTAGGGTATATAAAAATTAATTTATTAACCTCTAATCATGACTTTGTAAATCACATCATAACTTTTAAACAATTGAAAAATTGAAATTTCTGGTATGGAGACTTGAGGTGAGCCAGACAATATTTGCATCTACAAAATGAGTAATTGCATGCACAAACAGGGTTTGTGGATTACAATTACCCATTTTGCATGGTCAGCTAGCAGGAGTTCACAGATCCGACTTGAGGCCACAAGACTGATGTCTCCAAAGTCTGAGGGAAAATTAGAGATGTGGACAAGTTTGAATTAACAAGCACCAGTGCAGGTCACCCTATAAAACTCAAACCAACCTAAATGGGAAAACAGATGGTGAGAAAAGATAAAACTTAGTATTGTTTTAAACAAGCATTTCACAACAAAATAAAGAACAAGCGTCAATGCTCTTGAATTATGGGGCTTAGGCCAAGGTTAAAATAGAAGCAATAGAACAGGGAGGGGAAAAAAATCCTGGTTTTCAGAATAACTAGGCTGAACTGACTCTGCTTCTGGGCTCAGGCTGTTACAAAACAACACACTGAGTCTCTTCAGTTGAATCTTACAGGAGAAGGACCAGTGGGTTGGCTGCTCTTCTGACTTCAGCTTCAGAAGTTTTAGTGTGCCTCTTCTTGCCACATTGCACTGAGTTTTACCTGTGACTGAGCATCCTGGCTGTGTGGATGCTATATTCTAGCTGTGTCTTTAAAATGGCACACATGCCCTAATTTACCATCTGGACTCTAGTCTGGTTTTTCATAGTCTGTCTATAGAAGTCTGTCTGCATAAATTTTTGACCTCCAAATACAAATTAATACTGTGGGCACCTTCAATAGCCTCCCTTCACCTATATTGTGACTTACTGGCATGTTTGAAAAAGTGTTACATTTTCTGTCTATACAGACATTAAGGAGGCCTTGCCGTTGCATTATCTCATCTGTGGTTATTCAGGTGCAGAAAATCCCGTTTTCTGTGATACAGTTGGAGCCCAATTTACCACATTCCAATTAACTACCTCTGTTAGTATTAGTTTTCATGTGGTCCATTGCTTTTACCTGTGATAGGTTTTTTTGCATCTAGAGCCAAGTGGTTAGCCAAAGTTCAGGATCTTACAGGTTTAGGAAAAACTATAATGATGTTTATGTACAAACAAGTTATACGTAACCCTATTGCCCTAAACGGAGTGAAAATGAAAAGCAGATATATTTTTTCAAAGTATACAAGAGGTCACATAATATCCAAAGTTTTCCCAGAAGTCCTGTGCTGAAGACTTTCTCTGTTTCCTCTCAGGATTGCACTTTTGATCCCTTCACCACTGAACTGGGGCTCTGCAACTGAAAGCCCAAACTTGCTTTCTTTCAGACACTCAGTCCCTTAAACCTTCTGAAGCTGAATTTCCGTGGGTATGGTATCATGCAAAATACTTACTCCAGCTTAGCCAAGTCAAGTACTTCAAAAAAAGCCCTGCGATTTCTTTCTGTGCTACTCACTGCATGCCTTCCTGTTCTCACAACTGCAGCAGATCTTAAAAGGAAAAAAATCTTCTTTTTGTTAGTGACCAGCATACGGCTGTACTGATGCTAATGCTGAGACATGGTACATTAGAGATTAGAATTACTTCCAGGTATGATAACAATAAAACCTTTATCTGATGGTAAGATAATGAGTTCATATTTGCATAGGGAAAATCAGAGACAGAATACTGAGTGAAATCTAATTTCCATCTGACTCTCATGATTACTTTCTTTATTGGTCCCATATCTTAATATAAGCAAAGTGTTTTGTTCTTTTTCCATGGGGTAAGGTTATTATGGTGGTTGTTTTGATCATCGGTCATTTACTGTTTACTGTACAGAAACAAGAAGTAATGAAAAATTAAGAACCTGAGCAAAAATGTTTCCAAAATACTTGGGAATTGGGCAAGCTTTCTGAAGTTCAGATAAGGTGTTCAGAAATGTCTTGTTCTACCCAGCTCTCCTTCAGTGCCAAGAACTGAAAAAAACCAGATTCTGTTGTTCTTTCTGCTTCATCCGTTTATATAGCATGTAGAATATTTTTTCATAGGAGGTAGTCTCCAATCATTCCTGTAGTTATTAAACAGCTGCCAAATTTTGGCCTGAACTTCTCTGCATCTGTATTACACTCATTTATCAAGCCATAACCCCTCCAGATGAAATTATCAAAACTTAATTAAATATGTTGTTATGAAACAAAATTGATCTGAAAGTCTTATAAGGTCCTTTCCAGACCCAAGTTCAGGCTTCTGTTATTTTTATCTTGTAGTGACTGAAACCTCATCTGCTGCTACATATTTTACTGTAGTGTACAATGAAGAACCCCAGCAGCCCTCACTTCAAAGTTGTTTGTGCCTTAGGAAATACATGCCCTCAGATCCAAGTTCTGGAAGTCAAAGGAGGAAATGAGCTTAATATTTTGTCTGAAAAAGTATGTCAAATCCAACTGCACTTTCCACTGGAAAAAGACAACTTTTAATATGTCTGTACATGTTACAAATACTTATCAGATTTTATTTTACTAATATCCATGTAATATGCATATTGCGAACACTAAAATAATGACTGTAAAGCTGAGAGTACTTGAGAAATCACATAATACAAAGCCCTGCTTGTCTCGTGTGATCTATATGGCTGCAGTATCAGCATAATATTTTCTAATCATTAATGCTTTAATCCTCAGATATATCCATAAAAGTGAGAGGAATACAGTAAGTCCTGTTCATGCACAGGAGATCTAGGCAGCACGTTGGAATGAGTTTTCCTGTAGTCACAGATGTTTGAGACAAGGGAGGGACCAAAAGATACTGGTCTGTGAAACAGGCAACAGGAATGCTGCACCAGCTGATTCACTGCTGTCAAGCATATCTATATTTGCAGTGGCAGCCAAAGCTCAAAACAAAACCAGAAAAAATATGATGAACATAACACCTTCCTCGACATCTTTGCATGTCTTTGTCTCATTTGTGCAATTCATTTTGGGCCCCTTGTTGTCCCTATTCTACTGTTCTCTTTAGTATAAACACTAAAAATTACAGCAAAATAAATAATCCTTTCTTGTTCTCTGCCAGATATATGGGCTCCTCTGTTCCAAGTCTTCCAGTTCAGGCATAATGAAGACAGAATGGAGGAATTTTTCCTAAGATTTTTTTAATTGCTAGAAATAAGAATTTGATGCTGGAACTATTATTTCAGGAGTTTTGGGACAGAGTGGCATCCTGGAATCAGTAAAAGAGCTGGGAAATGTCATAGTCACAGACCTCATCAGAGATCATGGGATGTCATACACATCAGAGAAATTGAAGTTCTTGTCTGAAGATGGAGGGAAAGAAAGGTGCACTGCACAGGCAAATGGAGCTGGTAGAAAGAAGGAAAGGTAGGAAAAGGGACAGAATGGGAGGAGGCATACTGGTTTTAGCTGGGAGAGCTATTTTTCTAAACAGTAGCCAGTATGGGGCTATGCTTTGGTTCTGTGTTGGAAACTGTTGATGTTACAGGGATGTTTCCATTCCTGCTGAGCAGGGCTTATATACAGTCAAGGCCTTTCCTGCCCCCCACCCCACCCCACCAGTGAGGGGCTGGGAGGGGACATGGCTGGGACAGTGACCCTAACTGACCCCAGGGATATCCCACACCCCATGGCATCATGCTCAGCACATAGAGCTGGGGGGGGAGACTGGTAGGGACTGGCTGGGCATCACTTGGTTGGTGATGAGCAATTGTTTTCTTTTGCGTTGTTTTTCTTGGGTTTGCTTTTTCCCCCTATCATTGTAGGCTTTTTTTCCCCTCTCCTTGTTTTAAAATGTCTTTATCTCAACCCATGACTTCTTGGACTTTTACCCTCCCAGTTCTCTCCCTCATCCCACAGAGTGGAGGGGTGTGAGGGAGAGGCTGTGAGGTGCTTAGCTGCCTACCAGAGTTAAACCAGAACAAATGGGATTGGACAAAAGCTTCAACACTGAAGAACACTGTGGTTAGGAGATGGTACTCCCTCCTCAAGCCTTGCGATTTCCCTACTGTCAAAATGCTCGTGATACCTAGTAGTAGCAAAGCATGTGTTACTTTTGTTAACCAATGGCTTTGTTAGCTTTTGTGTCAATGGCTTAAGCATCAAGAATGCTCTGAAAACGATCTGGAGGTTTCTTCTGTTCAGAATTTATGTGAAAGTCAATACACTGCTGGAAATAACTTTTTGATCTGGTATTTTATTTCTTCTAAACCAAAGAAGCTGGTGCACAGGAAGGACTTCCTCCTGTGATGCATCATGGCTACATAATGAAAGAAAAGCATCTTGAAAGCTCCCTTCTTCATCTGCTGAGAATCGCAAGTTGGCTGTCACAAAGGTGGACCCGGTTAAGGCAGCTGATGTTGTTGTAAGGAACAGTTCTTACCCCTGCTTCAGCTGGGAGCATCTAATATGATCTCATAAATCAAAATAATCAGTGGTGGTCATGAGTTAGGGACTGTGTTTAAGTACACCTACTTAAGAGGTACATCTGAGACAAAGGTCTGTGCATTCCCAACAACAGTGCATACCAGCTGGAGCTGTTGAACATAAGTAATGATGCTGTGTAATACATTAAAAGATCAGGTCCTAGATACCTTGAACTTGGCATCTGAAATTAGTGAGTACTTCTGACCTTACTCTTTACCAGTCTCATTTCCTTGTATGTGAATCAGGGACAGTATATACCATGCCTCAGGGAAGTTCTGAAGATACACGAAATAGCATTTGTGAAGTAATTGCTTATTTTAGAGTTACGAGCACATAGAAAAGCCTAAATAATAGACACAGTGGGAAATAAAACCACCACTGAAATAGCTGCTAAGTAAATAAGAACTGCCTGTTCTTTGCACTGTGTGGAAAAAATGCTGTGCGGTCATAAAATTAAATTATTATACATCCATTAAAGGACACTGAACTAAGGTGTCTTGTCCCAGCCTTCAAATTTTTTACTTTTCAACTTTGTAATAATCTTCTAGCATCATCTTCCTGTTTGTACCACAATAAAATGACCTTTAGATTGATTTGTACTATGAAGTGCGTGATGATGTCATGCAGCAAAAGAATTCTAGTCATTCATACTGGATCATGGGATTACCCAGAGGAAGCAAAGTCCTAAATGAATTACACAGATCGTATCAAATAAATGGAAGTAAAACCTTTCAACTACACCACTCTTCACTCCTGGTACAGCACATTCCATAGGCTGTTTTTAAACTCAAACAAATGTGGTAATTTCTAAGGAACTATTTTTCAATCCCCTTCTTGCAAAACCAGGATTAGTTTTTCCTGTTTTGTCTAGTAAGATTTTAAGCCTTAGGTGCTGTGGTTTCAGCTGGAAGAATAACATGGATGACTGGTA
Organism: Phalacrocorax carbo; assembly: GCF_963921805.1. Taxonomy (NCBI): domain Eukaryota; kingdom Metazoa; phylum Chordata; class Aves; order Suliformes; family Phalacrocoracidae; genus Phalacrocorax; species Phalacrocorax carbo. The sequence continues at coordinate 2,799,425 of NC_087515.1, read as the reverse complement.
TATGATCTAGTCTGTGGCCTGGATGAGAGCATGCAAAGCTTCACCTCAATTATAAGGGCATCCATGGGATGCACACACCCAAATGTGTTGCTGGGAATTTGATCAAAATGCCGTGTGTCTTCCCTTGCAGAAAGTTGAAACATTTTGTTGTTCTCTAGTTTACTACATACTTGGTACAGGTAAGTATACAAGCAAAGTATAATACACCTTATACAGGGATGTAGGAACAAGAATTCAAAGATACACTGAGTACCACTTCCAGCAACCAGGTCCTCAAGCACAGATCCTTAGGAAAGGCTGCTATGATGTGTCCATGCCAGCCATCCTGGACTCTTAAGAGTCACAGTGGTTTTGCCCTGTGTCTAACCCAGCTGCTCCCTCAGTCTCTGCAGCCCATCAGTCGGTCTTCCAGTGCTCCCCATGATTTGCCCTGGAGCACAATAGCCAAATACAACTAAATTATTCCAGTTAATGTATGCCCTTGGGCACCCTAAGATTACTCACATTTAAACAAGTCATTGTTATCCTTGGAAAGCAATAGGGTGTGTTTAGGCTACAAAATCAAACGAGTTTGAAGTTAGTTGGCAGCACCTGGGTTAGCTGAGGCAAAACTAAGCAGAGTTCAGCTTCATGGGCAAACAACCATTTTCCTTTTATTCCATAGAAGCAGAGGTTAAGGCAGTAGCTTGACACTGTCACCTGCAACTCATGAATGCAGCAAGGCTCAGATTGGTGCTGTGCTTTGCCCCTTCTGTCTCCCTGTATTCCTGGGTTTACGGTTGCCATCATCAGGGTATTAAAGCCCTGCAGGCATCTACATCTGTCTGCACCTGGCAAATCCTACGTTCTCCCACTCATATAAATCCTACTGCTGAAAAGTTGGTTTATACATTCCATGCACTCAGGGTTAACCTTACAGTCTTAAAAAAAAACACCCTCTTGGCTCATAAGCTATATAAAGGGGATATTAAAAATGAGAGGGAGGGAAACGGACAACAATTAAACACACTAAAATTGATTAGGTTTTTTGAAATCTGCTGATGACCTGAAGAGAAACATGCCTGTTTCTAAACCCTTTCAGTACTTTCTTACGAGATACATTTTTCAATTTCTCTGCTTTCTGTCTTGTGGTCATTTTGGTCTTGAGTGAAGCCCCAGAGATATGCCAGTTTATTCCAGATAAGTATCCATAAGATTACTTACTTATCTGAACCTTGTCTGGAGCGCTCTCTTTGAGAAATCAAACCATAAATCAAGTTCCCTGTGGTATTCCTAGGAATTATTTATTGCTGGCTAGGATGGAGACATTGTAAAACCATCTTTCTTGTGGTATTTTGGGACTTCAGATTATAGCAAGATTACTGCAGGCTCCCAGAACAGATATGGGCACACACAAAATAAACAAAAGGACCCACCACAGATCTCGAAGTGCTGTGCTACTTGTGAAAGGTTCAGTGTCAAAAAGAGGGAGCTAAATTCCGTCTTCTCTCCTGGTATAAGTCAGGAGCAATGCTTTTGCCTTCAGTGGAGCTGTTCTGAATCACCAATAATTAAATTAACATCCTAATGTAGTAAAAAATCCTCAACTAAAACCATAAGTTGTGTAGTCTTCTCTGCTGATGTCATTGTCTGAAGGAAGGTTCATGATAACGGTAGAAGAAAGTTTATTTGCTTTTACAGGAGAAAAGCTGGACCCAGAAGTTCCCATCTGTGTCTCGAAACAGTTTCCTAACCATCTACATAAACTATGAAGTGAATCGAAGTCAAGGTTTATGCTAAAATGCAGTATTTTTTTCCAAGGTAATTGCATGCTTTCCTAGATTGAGACATTACCATGCCAAATGCCCCATGCATGAGAAGAACATTTCCTCAGAGCGTTTGACTGGAAGGCTCTTTCCTTTAGTGGTGGAAGTTGATTTGTAGTGGCTTGTACTGTGCATGTCTTGAGTGTCCACAGAATTCTCAAGCTGATTATGATGTATTTATTTGTGTGGGGTAATCTGAGATAATTTCCTTTCTGCTGTGGAAGGTGGTGAGCCAGTGGCTGTGCAGAGTCTCCAAAGCCTACTTCTTGTTTCTAGTCTGTTTTTCTCAGAAAAGTGTGGTGCAATCTGGAAATAGTGTTTTTAGGGAAAGTAGTAGCAGGCATAAAAAAAATGAAGAGGGTCCTTTGTGTGGTTCACTCACCAGACTTCAAGTATAAGATCATAACCTTATGGGCCTGATACTGAGAGGATTGTTCACAAATGACCCAGTGCTTCTTTTAAGAAGCAAAAATGACAGGGAAGTCAGCTCAGGTGAGAATAGTGGGAAGCCAGTCAATCGTGTCACAATCCTTGTCACACCCTAGCCATGGACAGCTGGGGCTGCTTCCAGACAAGTGCACTAGGATTGAACCATGGTCAAGAAGGGCTGGAGAAGGAGCATGGACCTTGCTCCACACTCCAGTCAAGAGCTGTACTAATAACAACATGATGCACAAGCTAGAGTAACAAGCAAAAGAACACAGGAAAAAGAAAAAATGCTAATCTTATGAAATAGAAAGGGGAAGAGAGGTGGGGAGACAATGCAAGAGAAATATAAAGGCTTTGATTTTTACTTCCCCTTCTTGCTCCACCACTCCTCAGGCAAGAGAACTGGCTCAAATGCCAGCAAGGGTCTGTGTCAGGGAAGTGCGTTTGTGGTTAAGGAGTCCCCAGCACTCTATGTGAGACTGCTTGATCAGTTGAGTGTCCCTAACAGGCATGGGCAGGAAGAACCAAGGGTATGAGAATGTTTTTCAGAGAAAGCAGGAGATGGAGATCTGTGTGAGCTTCACGGCGAGAGGAAGAGGTGAAGAAAGCAAAGGAAGCAAGACCTGCTGAAGAGTCTGAACTGGGGCACCCCTGATGCGCTCTGCTAACTGAATTTGTGGGGATTGCATAATACAGTCAGATTAAGCTCTCCTTTGAAAGCAAGAAAGTCAGAGTAAATACCTCGCCCTCTCAGATGTGCTTTAAAAAAGTCAAACTGCAAATTTCAGGCAAACACATATGAAGCTCCTGAGCTGAGGGGCAGTCTGAATCACAGAAGGCTCAGAAGTCATTAGATCCGCAGTAAACTCTCTATAGAATGCCACAGGAGTGTCTTTTTAATACTAGTGTTAATTTTTCCTGTGAAGAAAAAGACAAAGGGTGAGTTTCAGCAGGCTGAATGTCTGAAATCTGGACACCTCCATCACAACTAGCGATTCAGTATTCCCGTTACAGTCAATGTAGTCCTGGTCAGTGAAGTTCAGTTCTGATTCATCTAAACCTCAGTCAGACATCTTAAAGGTCCCTGATGAATCACACCCTTTAAATACCCGCTTCTTTCTATTAGGTGTGATGGGAATTGAGGGTGACTAACTCAGAGAAGAGCTACACCCAGAAAGTCAAGTAAAAAGGAAAGAGAGCGAGAAGGATAAGGAAAAGGAGAGCTGGAAACTCGGGAGTCCCCCATGTGGCAATGATGTACCTAATGAAGACCAGAACCCCCAATTTTATTACCATAAGAAGGCCAATTCTGCTATGGATGGAGAGGGGCAGAGAGTTCCCACATTAATTCAGTTCCCACAACTAAAAGTGGAATTTGGCCTGTTGCATCAAAGTTTGTCAGCATGAGACTTCAAAAATCCTTTTGAGTTTTAAGGTTTAGCACTCTATTCAGTTCTGATTTTGCCAGTTGCTGTGCTGTTTTATCTTCCCAAATCCATATGCTCTGCTGTTTAACAAAGGATAGACTTTTCCAAGCGTAAATATCTTCAGCTGTTAAATCTTAAGGAATCCAAGTTCAACTACAAGGCAGACAGGCAAGAAATGAAAGGATTATTTTTTCTACAAATGTCTTACCTTCAAAAATACCTAAGCTTTTCCAGAAGCAGTAAGTTGGGAAGGAAACAGAACATCTGAGGTTTTCCTGTGATGTTAATCACTCTGGGAAAAACATTTACAGGAATGGGAATTTGAAACCAAGTAGTGTTCAGTGACTTGTATGCTAACATCAGAACACTCCACTGCCTCCCAGTGTGGTGCTATTACATTTAAACATACTGTTTTTTAAATGGTAGTGTATATTTATGGTGTTTCACAGAGCATACGTATTCAGAAAACAGTAGCCATGAAAATGTTCTATGTCAGTCTTACAAAAACCAGAAAAGTAATATTCCTCAGATAACAGAAGCCAGCCTTGGTCCCTGAGTGCTCCCCTTAGAGAAGGTTCTTCTGTAACCATTTGGAAAGGGGTGTGTGGGGGGGGTGTGTGTGTGTTAGCTGTCCTTCATATAAAAGAGCCCTGAGAGCCAATCAGGAGGCTAAAGTTCACTTTATCAAGGAGAAAGTTAATTCAGAGGACCAAAATCTTTTTTCCGTTAGTGATTTCAAGATCACCTAAAGGAGGCAATACAGTGTTACCTTTCCCATCCATCCGTCTGGGTGGTGAATGTACTTCCCTCGAAAAGCAAGACTTTGTGGATAAGGAAAAGGAGTGCCCCAGCCTTCAATGATGTGAAGGCTGCAAATGGGGTTATTCACATGCTAATGAACAAAGTCAACTGTGGGGAGGTCTCTTCTACATAGTTGTCTATTTTCAGTGTTAACGTGGCTTTCAGTCCTTACTCAGGCAGAACATTGAATGAAGGCAATGCACCTTTTGCTGAACTGAGCTGAACTTGCTTGTCTCAAAGTCATTAATAATAATTAATGACTCCCATGAAGTAACCTTTACAGGTGTTGCGATGAAAAAAAAAAAGACCCAAATAACAATTCTCTATTCCCAGCAGAAAAATTCAGTCACCTTAACTATCTCTGTTTCTTTTACTGATTTTTTTGGTACATAACAGAGAAAAGAAGCTAAAACATGGCCAGGAGTCATCAGCAAGCAAAGAAACTAACTTTCAGACAAGATGTCCCCAGGAAATTGGGGTCTCTTGTATTTCCCCTCCTCATGCAGATATGAGTCCTAGGTTCCCATTTTGTCAGTGGTTTTACCTCCATCACACAGTCCTTTCAAACAGTAAATACGATTGAGCTACGTTACCCATGACTCTTAATTAAATCGGAGAAGGTGGCAATACACAACTCCCCTTCCCTTGTTTGACAGATACTGAATTTATTCAGATACACTTACTATGCACAGGAGACCAAGTGATACTCACTGGCATTATGAATTCTGTCTCCTCCAAATTAAGATTTAGCAGAGATGACCAATTCTATATGATTCAGGACTGCTTCAATTCTATAGCCATCTTTATGTTTCAGAATGTGTTGGTCATGAACCAGAATGCAAATGTAACAAAAAATGAAGTCTGTTTATTTTACTAAGATGAGCTGCGTTTGCTGTTTAAAAATGGAATTTCTGTGTTCTTATTTTCATGTAAAAACTGGCATTTATTCCTTAATTTTCCAACTGGAAACCAGGATGGTTAATGTTGTTAATAGTCCTTTCACCTAAGGATCTGCAAAGGCTCCCCCATTATTGCTATATAAACCAGAAAGAATGCAGAGAAAGATGAGAAATGCAGCAGGAGACAGCAACATGTCCACGCTGTTGATGAGGCCGAAGTCCTTAAAAAGAGCAACTTGAGTTTTGTGCAGAAGCTGAGAAGTCCTGCACCTAGAATATATAGCCCATATTACAGAGTACGAAGGACTGCTGTATCCATGCAGCAGTGCAGGAAGGACCATCATTGGATTTAACTGAAATGTTCTTTTTTGAAAGCTCTGGAAGCCATTTGGTGTCAGTGAACTGCTTGTTTAGTCATTAGTGCTTGCCTTCAGCAAGCCTCCTGCACAGATAGCAGAACCAGAGAGGAACAGACAACTTGAGAGTGTGTGTACCTCCTCATTTTGGTGTCTGTTCAGGCCACTCGCGAGACTGAAATGGAGAGTGTGTGTGTGGGCCAGGAGTGGGCTATCCATTTTTCCTTCCCTCGGCGGGGGAGTGGCAACCACTGTTTCTTGGCATTCACTCAGCCCTCCTGCTTTGGCATCATCAGGAGCTGGAAATGTACCGTGACTAAGTCTCTTCTACACCAAATCCAAACATTCTTGTCAAAGCCAGGATTCAATTTGCATTTTTAATGCCAAAGGCCAGCAGACTAACTCTACTTTCTGCGTATTAAGTCAATCTCATGGATGAAGGTAAAGACCCATTCATCTTAATTTAGATTACCGAGGGACAATTCTGACGCTACATAAAATATAGTGAAAAGATGACAAAATACGGGAAAAACTGTCCTCTTTTTTCTTTTTTTTTTTCTTTTTTTTTTGGAGCATCTCTTGTGTCGGCAACAGTCTGAAAAAGTGATGTCAACCTTTAGAGATGATGAGCCCATTCTTAGCTGTTTCTAAATGGAAATCCTGCAATAACTGTGAGTGGTGAAACCATGGTAGGGTGGAAGGATTCAAAGGCAGTGTGTCCAGAGGGAGAAAGTAGGGAATCGGATTGCTAGCATAGTTGTGAAGGTATATCCTCAGAAATATTAAGGCAAACTACAAACATTTATAAAACTTAAATCAGGTTGCCAGAGAGCTGGGACAATTTCTTGATTCTACTACCTTCCAACCTCCATTCTGTCCTCAGTTCCATGCTTGGCAGACATTTCATCTCTTTCCCCATCATTTGTCCCTCTGAACACACTGCACGCTTTCTTGGCTCTCTCGTCTTTACTACCTTTGCTCCTGAGTTCACCCTGTGCAGCATCTCAAGAGGAAGCACCATGAAACATCCGATGCACTTGTAGTTCTTTATTTCTAGACAGGCTTCCTTCTTTCTTACTGTCGTACTCTGCTGTCATGGGCTGACTAAGCCGCCTCCCTTCTGTTGATTTGTTCCCCCATCCAGTATTTTGACAGTTTAAGTTTTTCTAGAAAAACTCTCTGTCCTTAAACTCCTTTTTCCCTGCTATCTGTTAATCATCTGAGGTCCAAAGCATCTCAGATTCCTGTCAGCTGTCTCCCTCTGTGTCTGCCAATATCCTTTATTTCCTCATTTTCCTGTCTTACATGTAGTTTCCTTTCACATTTAAGCATGCTTTGTGATCCCCCTCAACACCTAAAGAAATATTCCTCATGTCTACTTTCCTCTCCTCGAACAGGCAAGCTAAATCCTTAAATAATCTCTTACTTTCTGAAAACATTTGGGGTTTTGTTCAGGATCCTCAATTTCTCTGTCCTCTTTACCTCTGACAAATGGTCTGACTTCACTAAGCTTTCCTCAACTTCATATTTCTCAAGGAATATTTTTCCACCTTCTCTTATTTGCTGGCCTTACATTCAGCAATAAACTTAACGAAGGCTTTTCTTTTCCTGTGCTCTACAGTGTAGATTTCAGGTGAGTTTCCCTTGTCTGGTGGCTGTTGCTACCATGTGGTGTCAGGGTGGTATTCTGCTTAATGCAGAGCAAGGCAGTAGGGATGCTAAGGGTGCAAAGTTAGAAATCGGTGAGCCTGAAAGGATGCTTGCTAATAGATTGTGGGTGGACACACTTTTGATTCACTGCATTACAATTTAGTATGCCTGCACAGATGAAGTGGGCAGGTCAAAAGAGGCAGCTGGGTCTTCCCAGTTGGGACAGTGATGCTGTACCAGTCAGATGTACTTAGATTCCCACAAAGTCCCCAGGCAGGCATTTACTCCTCGTGTTAGAGACCCACTCATCTGCTGAGGGTGTACATAGCCAGCCAGGTGAATGGCAGTGGGAGGTCCAAGGCTAGATTGACACTGTCTGATGACACATTAAGACTGGATTGTTAGAGAGTGGCAGAGGTGCCAGGCAGGAACTATACCCCACTGAGAGGCAGTACTTTCCACTCCTGTCCACCACTGGAATGATGGAGCAAGTACCCCCCTACTCCATCAAACATGGTAACACAAATCACAGGGTTCAATAGTTCTTTCTCTTCCACCTTCCCAGGGAGGATTAGGCTATGAATTTTCTTCCTGAACAGTCTTCCCGACCCCAGAATAGAGATGAATGGCAAGGAGAATTGGGTATGAAATTAATTGGTAGTTTGGTTAAATTCTGTAAATAATTTTTCATATGAATAAACAAAAGCAGAAGGTTGGTGCTGTGCATTTTGTGACTTAGTTTTCTGACTTTGCCCACTAAAAACTGGAAGTTGACACTTACTGCAAATGTGTTACAGAAGTTACGACTCCACATGGCAAACCTAACGTCTGCTCTGCTGTGGTTCGGCAAACTCTGATCTGTTCACTTGCGTTTACAAGCTGACTATACCACTTGACTCTGAACAGCTCTGCTTTAAGACTGCAGTTTTCTTATAAAGGTGGACTTACAGATGCATTTGAAAAAAAGAGTGAGAAGAGAGAAAACAAATACTGGTCATTGAGCAACCTAAGGGTGATAGAAAGGTATCAAATTCTGGATCTCTCTGGCATTGTGTATTTTGGCTCTGGCTACCTGCAGCAGGTACAGGTAAGAGCACAGGAACCCACCTTGACACCTGCAGTGCAATGCAGCCCCGTGTCCTGTCTCTGATCGTGACTAGCAGCAGCAGGGAAGTGTGGAAAACTGCCCCAATGCTATATAGTCACAACATGGATTGAGGCTGGAAGTGTGAGGTTAAACCTTACAATATTTACAATATTGATCCTTACAATATTTAACTTTGGTTATTTTTATTCCAGATATTCTTAAGGTTCATGCAAATGTCCGAGATGATTAAAACAAATCCTTGCCTCCTCTACATTATATAGATTTTTCTCTCTTAAATAAAAACAGCACTGCAGTATAGTTCGTGGACCAGAAACGCAGAGGTGTCTGTGTAAGTTATTGCAGGGCAGATGACACAGAGATGTGAACTTGATACTGCTGCTTTGTGAAGCTTCTGCTCTGTTTTAACCCGTGTATCTGTATAACCTGTGTCAGATTGGACCAGTTTGAACACCTCTTTAATGCAGAGAGCAGACACTTGGAAGGTTACTCTTAGTTTAGTAGTTCTAGGTACCAGGGATAAAGTACCTCAGAAGAAATTGTTCCAGGCTTCCATGAGATGCGCACAACTTCTGGGGGATCAGTAGTTTTAACATATGGAAAGTTTGTGGCTCAACATGTGTTTGTTGGACTTGTGTCAAGTGCAGACCTCAGTGACTTAAAACCTTCCTCAGATGTTGTCAGCCTTGCTGATGCGGCAGTTGTAGCTTGCTGGCTTGGTGCCATGGTGCAGGTTTGTAAACTGAGCATCTTTTGCTGGCTGATGTGAACTCACAGATTCCTGAGTGCTTCTCCTTAATCTTCTCAAGCTTCCATCTGTACTGTTCTCCTGGGTAAGCTCACGACCGCCTCGATGTCCCCTCTAGCGCCTATGCTGCCACTTCGCAATCTAATTCTTCAAATTCAGTATCTTCGTCTGCAGACTTTTTCTCTCCCCCCTCCCCCATCCCTCCCCATTTAACTAATCAGAAAGAAGGGAAATTCTTGTCTTTCCTCCAAAGCCATTCTCCATGCCTTGTCTTTCGTCACTGTTGACGACTCTTCCATCTTCCCAGACACTCAGATTGACAACCATGGAATTATTTTTCAATCCTCACTTTCTAATATCCGGGTCCCCATCAAAATTTTTCTTCTTTGCCTCTATAATCTTCTAAACCTGCCTCTATTTTTCTTCTGTGTCACTCATCATTGGGGTCTCAGTGCCCCTACTTCAGCCTCCTTTTTTGTGCATTCCCTGGCACTCAGCTTCCCCCGCGAAGCCTACCCAATATGATCAGGCCAAAAGAATTCTTTCTCCCTCAGCTGAATGTTGCTTTCTTGCTTTAAGTCCTTTGTTCTCTCACTCTTCCTACATCCAGCTAAAAAGCACTGTCAGAAGATGTGTTTCTGTTGTACCCTCCTGTCTTGGATCCTGCCAGGATTGTTTCCCCTTCCCCCTCTTCTTGTTTTACTGTTGTGTTCTCCCTTCCCATCCTTGCTTGTGGTATTTGGGGCATGCTGCTTCCAGTATGCAAACTACCCATTTCTTTCATTTAAATCTTTGCTGGCATACCACCTTGGCTGGTGGTGTACCCCATCATTTTCTCCTAGTCTGCTGCTTACGGATCCCCACTGGAACAGGACATGCTTCTCCGTGCCAAAAGTCACTACCCGTGGAATTAGACAACCATTTAAAATCAGATACCTTTGTAATTAGATGAACCATTTAAGATTAGTGCTTGATGTAATTCGGTTCAGTTTGTGTCTTGTGTTTCTTCAGTTTAAATTGTATCTTCTTTCTCTGAAGTGGATATTCTGTTACAGGAACTCCATTTTATCACTTAAAGGTTATTTGGTACTGATGTTGCCAATCTCCAGTCAGAATCGTTACAAACACCCCCAAAATCATTAGTGGCATGACAAGGATAATAAATATTTCTCTTCAGCCTTCTGTGGGACCACAGTATCCAGGGTGACCTTACTCCATTCAGGCGTGTTCCACCCCTCTGCCTTGAAAGCACTCTGCCAGGATTCTAAGTGCATCCTTTGTTGAAAGTACAGACAGGAATTTGGCAAGCACCTTTCCACAAGGCTTGGGAGGAATGTTTCCAAAAAAATGCACTGCTGCAGAATTTCTGCACCTTGTACGAGTTTTTTGAGGGGCAGCGTCTTGCGGAGAAAATACAGTGAGTGCTTAGTATTCGTGTCTTTCACATTTCCCCTTTAGTAACAGTTTCCTAAGAAAAATGCTAATGCTTTTCCTTTCAAAAACACACAGTATCAGATGTGTATATTTTATATTTACACAATTTGGGGAAAATAGCCAGTATTGAGTCTTTTCCACCAACAAACTTGTACAGCTATTTGAGAACCTTACCACTATATTGGCTTTATTTAAGAACACAACTCTTGCTGCATGAGAAATTAAATTACACACTCAGTAGTATAAGTTGTTCTCACACAGTTGTAGCAAATGTAATTGTTAATGGCAGCAGCTACAGCCTTTGTAGCTCAACTGAATTTACGACTGATGTGATCTGTTTAATTATAAAAGCTGTTACTAGGGATAGGAGTATTACTTTGGAAAAGGCTTGTCAAACAGAACTACTCTCTTTGCAGATATTTTCATTAAGAGATCTTCTCTTCCAGCCAACAAAACTCCCTCCAGTCTAAAGAGGAAACATTATAGTCTGTGGAGAAGTATTACAGTGCCCCCTGAGCATCTAGCTACGTGATGTGATACGTACATACGTACATATTTATTTAAACATCAATTTCTTCTGCAAATCAATGAATTCCGGCTGCAATTCAGAAGTCTTCTGAGGCAACTTTATCCATGACTTCAAGAATAAGCGGTTTCTGCTTGGGTTTCAGTCTGTCTCTTTGGTGGGTAATGCAAAAGGATAAGGGCTATAAAATACTTAAACTCTTAGCCACACTAATTAGAGCTAAGAAAATCAAACCCTCTTCAAACCACTGTCTATGCTGAACTTGAACATAAAGTTCGTATTTTTCAGAAGCGATTTCTGAATATTCATCTCGTGACTGTTAGCTGGGACTGTTGAACATGGTGCCAACTTGACTTCACTTGGAAGTGTGAACACCTACTTTTTTGTGCTCAGAAACAGCATGAATACATCAGGAAAAACTTCACTTTTCAAAAACCTGCATGAAGTAGAAAAACTAAGCCTGCTTTATTAATGACAAGCCTCCATGGAAATAACTAGACCTAACTGTGTCCTTCTTGCCAGGTATATTAGTTCTACAGTATCTCATATTCTGTCCCAACAAGATGTCAAAGCCCATATAAAATAATATGCACATATGGATGTTAGAGAGAAAAACAAATATCCACAACCATGTGGAACGAGACAAATTGTGAAACAGTGGCCACAATGAAGAAATTTAATGCAGATCTATATTCTTTTCTCATCAGATTATTGTAGATTAAATTTTATGGTTCCACAAAGAAAATGAGAAACAATATAAAAATAGGAGAACTGTTATTTGTCTTGTAAAAATATTTGCTGAAGGAATAAACTCCTTGAAACCTAAATGTTTACATTTCCACAGTTTAAACAAAAACATCTTTAAGGCAACTTGGCTTCAGAGATTAATCCTGTGTGTGGGAATAGGAACTCTAGCAAAGGGACCAGCTTTGCCGGGCAGGTCTGATTTATACGTGATTTGTAAGGCAGACTTGCCAAGTTTATGTTCCCTTCGCAATGCCGAGGGCCAAAGCCTATTCTGGTGCCAGCCAGCAGAGCTCTGCTGTTTATAGACTTACCTAATAAAAATGAGCCAAGCATGTGTCTCTGAGTTCCTGGAATAGCCACTTCTATACTTAACTATTAGAGCAAACTATTCCAATGAGAAATTTGCCAGACTGGTACAACTATGTCCTGGCTCTGACTGATGGAGTTTACGGCAATGTGCTATGTTTCAGTGTTGACAAGGGTGTGCCCATTCGTGAACATAGCTTTATTTAAAGTAATTGGGTCTAGAGGGATGCAGTACATATTTGCAGGAAAGACTAATATTCGCTGGCATATGCATGAAGCCATATGCTAAAAAAAGATAAATATCACCTAACTACACAAGGTTATATTACCGGCGCCAACAACTGAAGTCCAAATCTAAGGTAATTCCCCATCCATCGGCTTTGTGCCATATGTACTGCTGTCTTTCTGACCTGGATATGTAAAATTTGCAGTTAACTTTGGAGAGTCAGTTCCACATGAGGACAAGCCTCTATTACCCTGGTTGGGAGGGCAAGTGGAACTCAGATTTACTGAGGGCAGAACTGAGTCATTTGCATCATGTCTGTGCTGCCCTAGGACTGCTTCGTATACTTTCAGGATGAAAGAATGACAATGTTGTGTGCATGTAATATTAAGGATGTGGTTTGATAAAGCAGGCATGCATCACGCTGCTGATTGACGTGTTCTCAAGGGATTTGCCGCACACAAGCTGGTCAGGAAGTTTTTGATTGAACACTTCTTCCCTTGAAAATGCTGATTCTTTGAAACTAACTTTTCAGGAAAAAAATAAAATTTTTGACAAAAATTTTTGTTCTAAGGAGTGTCGGGTCCAGGATGATATTTCTGGTGAGGGCATCCTGTGTCCCGTACTAACAAAAGGTTTGGAGTTCTCGGGCTACTGGCGGTGAGGCTCCAGAAGCTTAGGGTAGGAGCTTCTAATTATCAGGCTTCTGTGTTTTTTTTCCTCCCTCTGAAGATCAGAAAAAAGAGGATTTCAAGATATCCCAGACTCGTTTTTGCACAAAATAAAACCAAATGCTGAAACTTGGTGTGCATGTGTGTACGCATGCTGTATAAGTATGTATTGGAATTCTTGTTTTCCAGCCGTTGCTGTCACACAGTTGATAAATGGTATTGGCTTAATATTAACTTTTGAGTGGTTAATATTTTCTATGGATCCATAGGCAGAGGCTGTTCTAGCTGCTGAATGTTCTGGCACCTACTGATTCTGTGAAGCAGCTGTGACTCACTTTGTGTAGAGACTGTTTTCTGCCAGACAAAGCTAATTTTCACAAATTCCTGGACAGTAGGGTCTTGTGAAGATGAAAAATGTCCAGATGTAAAGTGAGGTCTGTATTCTTAACTGGGATAAAATGGTGTAGCACTGACTTCAGCTTTGCATTGCTGAAGTCCGTGCAAATCCACAGCTTGGATTTGACCCACCATTTAGGACATAGCAGAATGCTTGATTGCAGATCCTTTGAACCACTCTGGATGTTGTGGGCAAACTGAGAAAGTTCTATTTGGCACGAAGCTGCCACATGGGAAAGCCACATTTACATTTTCCAATGAAGAAAAACTTGATATTGAATGTTCTGGGAGAATTACAGTCCTTAGGCATTTGATAAAAATGCCTTCAATTCCTTTGAGAACTAGTGTTTGCAGAACTAGTGGTAGCCTCCATGCAGATGCTAGCATGTAAGTTTCCAACATGTAAGTAAGAAATACCATGTCCCTTTGGCGGGGGTCTATCTTACAAATGACTATTTTGGGAACAGTGCCCTTAATCAAGGGAGGGGAAGAAAGAAACTTCCTATATGAGAGAGTTGTTGTCCAGTGTTCTTGCGAAAATGTAAATCTTACTGTGCAGATCTCCCAAATGTTTGGTGAGGTTGTTTACTGAACTCCATACCTGGCTTTATTGGGATCCGAGTTGGGATTTAAAGTTCATAATCAATAAAAAAAAGACGTGAATATTGGTCAGCTGAATTTCAGTGTGAGTCATGTCATGTGGCCCAGTTAGGTAACTGCTTCTAAGAGCAGCTGCTGCAAAAATACTTTTGATTCAGTCGTAGTTGTAATAAAAAGAACTGAGTGTCACCTCCTGAAGGCAGCAGAAGTCCAGAACTTGCCTTCTGTTGTTGTCACTGTAAGTAGTGTATGCATTTTCTCTTTGTTTCCAAATACCTAGTTAAACTACAGCTGCCTCCTTTGACTAAGTAGTAGAACAAGTAAGAATCCAGTGAATATCTGAGATTTCTTCTTTGAGTGCTGGTCAGGCTTCTCATGATGAGAGAAACCGTGCTCTTTTCAGGATAAAGCTTGAGATCAGCCATCTGAAATCCTTACTCCTCTTCCTACGTTGCTACTGATCTTCTGGGGTGACCTTAGGGAAGCTGTGTTTATTCAGTGCTTTAAATTTACTGTGTGGAAATAGGAGATAATGACATTTTCTTTTCTTTGTACAGTCTTTAAATGTTTTTCAATTAGGAGTACTATGTGGTTGCAATCTAGGGAGTGTTGACCTCAGCTGAAAGCTTTCTGCTAAATTCAGCCTGTTCTATCAGGCCATCTAAGAGTAAAGAATTATTAAATGTTGCTGATGTATTTTAAAAAGTCCTTTCACTTTGAAGTGCATCAGGTTCCAAGCGCTGTTTGCTCCATTGGGGCTTACAGATCTTAAGATGATTTTTTGTTCATAGTTTCCTAGTGCCTAAAATTCTTTGAAAATTCTTGTCGTTACGGTTTCACGTTAGCCAGAAGCTCCAAGATGACCCTGGAGCAAACTCTTGCAAATCTCCTGAAACTCAACAAGGGCCTCTGAAGCCCAGATTCTGTTTAGCAGATGAGGCTTGTGTGTGGTTTTGAGTTTTATAGCAGAGTTTCCCACAGTTCCACTTTTAACTTCACTTAGAAAATTATTTTAAAATAAGCGAAAGAAGGAGAAATAGCCTAACGACATAACAAAAAGCCTGAAGAAGGTAAATAGTCTGTGATTCTAAACATGGCATTGCAGCTTTAAATACCATATCAAATTGTTGAAACCAAGCCAAACTTCAATCATATTTGCAGATTTGGGTTTAAATAAACAGCACTGCAGTAGCAAATGGAACATTCTCACTTCACTGTTTATACTTCAGAAAAGCCAGCTCTGGAGGCCAACTCTGTGGTGAGGAATGGTTCCAGATTGATTTTGTTCTTTACTTACTTTACATTTGGGCATAGAGGTAAACCACTACATGTAGTCAGGCCAAACATATGACCTGAAATTCAGTATGTGCTGCTTGTCACTCTGTATGACACAACTAGAGTGTCTTTCTGAAGAGGAATTGCTGCTTTAACGTGGTAATGTTTGCATGAAAGTATATGATGTTTGGGACATACTTACATGTGCATCTCACTTCTTCACTTTCCTCAGACTTCTGTGCTGCCACACCTTCTGCATCAGTCAGAGGTGATACCCCGTAAAAACCTGGTCTTCTGTTGGAATACTGATGTCCTACGAGGGTTCACCTAGGTCTGTGCCACAGCACTGAAACTATGTTTCATATACAGGTGGAAAAACAGAGTTTAAAATGTTACGGTTCAGGTACATAGTGGTGAATTAAAACTATATACAGTGCTGACAAAAGCTTAGCAGAGGGCCTCAGCAAAACAAGTATCTACCAACTATCCTCTGCAAAAATGCTTGTGGTTCTACTAGCTCTTTGCCAGAGCCATCTCTTATTTCCCCGTTGGTAAAACGGATTTCAGCACGCTCTCAGTAAGCAACCCATTGCTCATAATTGACACCATATTTGGTGGTCTGCTGACCTTTTCCAGACCAAGGCTTAGATCTGTAGACGTGTGTGTCCTGAACTAGGAGAAGGCTTGCTCAGCACGCATATTTTTCTAGCATACACTTCAGTAGCGCCGCAAAGCCATAAATTATCTTTTTTTTTTGGTAAGCTTAACTAAGCAAGTTTTAAAATTTGCTTGTTCTTTAAGCTTTTAGATGCTTTTACATATTTTGCTATATATAGGATTTTTTCTGTTACACCGAAGGACCACAGTACTAACTGCACCTTATTATGAAGATCAACTTCTTATTAGATCAACTGCTGTAACAGGGAAGAAGAAAATCATGTAGATTGCAGGTACTTTAGACTTTACGTTCACTAAATTATATTCAATTTTGGACTATATTTGAGCTAGTTATTCCCACGTGATCATTTTTGTGTAATGCCATAGTCATGAATGAGTGAGAGCTGAAATGCCCTGTTTATGCCCACGTGAATGTGCACAATCCATTACACTTCTAACCAGACATTTCCTGACACTCTACATTTTCAAGGAATCTTATCTTTCAACAAGATTTGTAACAGGCAGTTCAAGTCACACAGACACTCATATCTTAAACATCCTTTCCCCTGACCTTGACAAATGCAGTCTTGTCTGGTCAAAGCCTTTCAGAATTCTGCTTTAATGATCATTTTCCTAGCCTGTTGCTTTGATCTTGGTAGCCCTTCCTTGTGCACACAACTGGTGCCTCATCTCCCCCCCAGACAAAAGCGACTTCACGTCCAAGACCATTCAGTTTTCTCCCACCTATTTCTTATTCATTATCAAGACATCAGCTTCCACCTCTGATTGACCTGTGGTGTTAACCCTTATGGCTGCTTGTTCAATTCTTAAGTGAGACCATTTTTGCACTTGCTTTCAAGTGGTCCCTCAGACTTGGGGAAGACGTCTTAGCTGTGACAATCACTTATTAGTTCTCTTATGAGTGTTTGCTTAAAGCTCCTTTTTTTAAAAAAAAAAAAAATCTAAAATTGCTTTAATGCTGCTGTTGTGCCAGTGCAACTTGTGCGTCTCCATTGTGTGTTTCCATCCTTCCCTTCTGCCCTGCCTTACGCACACATTGTGGCTGTTCCCTGCAGGTCCTCTGCTAGGAAGTTCTGCCAGTGTGGGCACCTAGAACACGATCAGAGGTTTTGAGTGATCCAATAACAAAGTAATGAGGATCTTTTCCTCTCCTCATTATGTATATATTTTACCATAACAGCTAATCTAAAAATGCAGGCGATTCATAAGTCCCTCAAGTGGGCCATACCTGTCCTATAAAGTTGCCCTGACATGATGACATTTGCTGTACATGAAAAACTCACACGCATCCACCTCAAACTGATGATCTTATGCCAGCAAAATTATTGGCATGAACATCACTACGATGCCAGAAGGAAGCTGTAGTTGACTTGGGTTCTGACTTTCAGGAAGGTAGTTTAAGTATACCACAACACACTTTTCCAGTCAGCAAACACTGCATTTGCACTGTATTTGCATTAAGGGGTTTTACAAACACAACCATGATAACGGGAACTCTGCAGTGTGGAGCTGAGCAGGGACTGCCTCACTCTGTTGACACACGGGAATTCTGCTGGTATCATCGGTGAAGCTGGAATATCACAAAAGATGTTTATGAAACATCATAAATGGAGGCCATAAACGGGGAGAATATCGTAACATCCAACTCTATAAATGCCATGAATCTGCATCCACATTCATTTAATGATGTTTCAGAGGTAGGTGAAAGTCAGAGCTGATCTGAGTATGAAGAAAAAAATCTATTTACTTTTCAGAGACATGTTTTAGGTCTCTAATATTGAGGAAAGCTCAATACCCTCCTCACAGAGGGTAGTAAACAAGTAAGAGAATGACAACACTTTTTTCCTTAAAATTCAACTGACAGGTTGTCAGATTTCAAGGGAAATACAAGACTATTTGAACACAGCTGCCTGCCTCAACCAGAGGAAGGTTTCAGGCCCTGAGGTGCTTTAACTTCGTGGGTTTTGTTCAGATAACTAAAGTGGAAATCTATAGGACTATTTAACCCCTCAATCTATCTTTTCGTGATAAAAGGTCAGAGTTGAAAATGGCCAGACCACAGGCTGTTCTGAGAGGAGACTGGGATATATGTGGGATAAAACTAGAAATGTTATCTGATGAGTCTAGGAAGTCTGTTTAAAACATGAATCTAAAAAAAATTGACAATTTTATTCATAATGGTAGAGAAATAATGCATGCTTAATTTAAACAGGCTTCAGGGACATGAGGTTTGGTGGTTTGTTTTTTTTTTTTTCAGTTAAATTTTGCCTGGGGGCATCTTTCTTCATTTTTCATCATTCAGATGAAAAATGAAGGTGGTTGTAGAAAATGTGGAAGGAAAGTCAGTGATCTTTGTCAAAGCAAAGATCCCTTCAAGGATTCCTCTCTTAGCTGAAATATTTTGATGTGTACTTCATTTGCTCCAGTTTTGCACATGAAGAACAAAGAAATCTGAGTCAGGATAGCAGGGGGGAAAAAATCATTGGAGTGAAAATAAAAATAGAATCTTTTGTAACTTTTCACGCTGACTTTTATTTTAGCAGTATGCCAGAAACAGGGGCTTCTGAAGACATTCCAAAAGAATGGCCTTTTAATTACCCTGCTGTTATATTGCTCAGTTATGAATCTTTTTGACAGAATAAGTGCAAAAAGCTAAGAAAATGTATTTATAATCTTTTCCCCACTGCCTTTGCTCTTTTCCCTTCTCTCATGCTTGGTTTTTTCCCATATTGGAGTAATAAATATTGGCATCATAATAAGAAGACACATTGAATGGCTCACTAATGAGCTGAGGGAGCTGAAGGCAGAGACTTCATCCAGCAGTAAGGGGTGTCTGTGATGGATGAGACAATAACAGTGACTTGAAAGCAGGAGCAGAACTAAATACACTCAGGGCTGGGTTGGATATTTTTTTTAGCACATATTCTCTTTGGCCTCCTGGGACAGTTACTTCAGTGGGATTCAGTCACTTGTCCAAGACTGTTGGAAAGACCTGGCTGTGGCATCAACTCCAGCAGAGCTCGACATCCCACAGGCCCCACAAATGGGGTCTCTGTAGTCAGGGAGCTGCTCCGTGCACAGTGAGCACGGCACAAGCAGGAGGAGGTGCTCTTGCCACACATCAATAGCAGATCCACCTCGCCCACCTATGCAGTCAGCGGCGTGGGACACGTTCACTGGACCAGAGCATGAAGAAAAGAAAGCATTGCCTATGCCCTGGTGCTGCCACTGTACTCACCGCAGACTGGGGACGTTTCGCCTGCTCTGCGCAGCCGGGCTGTGCCAGGGCAGAAGTTGGGAGTTCCTGGGTCTGTTACGGCACCACGGCCAAAGATGAAGTTAAGGATAATGCACACAGGTACTTCCCTTTTATTTCTGATGAAGAGCACAAAAATACCATTGCACTCCTCTGTTAAGGTTTTTCCTAGCCTTGCTCATGTCTGATCTCATCAGACACACAGATCTGTTTATGAACAAGTCTATTGACCACAGCGCTGGCTGTTACAATCATTTGAAAACTCTTGGAATTTCCTCTGCCTGGTTGATGTGGTTAATTCGAGTGATCAACAGTTTCATTTCAAACATTGCCATTCTTTTGACAACAGCCTTACTTTAATATAAATTACATCAGAGACAATAAAAAAAAATACAGAAGGAAAAGTTCACAGCTCTGATAAGAACTAGTCACATCAATGAATTCCCCATCGTCTTCTGGAGATACCTTTGTATTTTCTGCCACTCAGTAAAGTATCAATCAAGTATATACAAGTAATTATTACAAAAAAAGTAGAAATAATCTAAACCATGCATGATGGCTTGTCGTTTTACCAGTGGCTCCTGTGCATTTCATAACGAGCAGCAGATTAAATATTGGTGTTTCTCAGCCAGAGGGTTTTTTTGTTTCATTTTCTACTTTCTGCTGGAATGGGACCATGGGTTTAGGCTGATACATATGTGTAAATGTAATGGAAATTTTCATAATCCGTTGGAAAATGCTGAATTTACAAAGAAATTAAATACACATATCTGGCATATGTATGGTTCACGTTATTCTAGATTTTGCAAAAGATTGTGACTTCAGCATTTTGTTTTATACACCTGGACTTAAATCTGAAGAAGGCATAGCTTAATGTTTCTGTAATAATCTTTAAAATATGTCTGTAGCCCCTGCTGCAAACTCTGTGCTAAGGATGGAGATCCAGCATATCGTTGCTTGAATCTCTCTCATTCAGTGAACTCCCTTGAACTACAAAATACTTATTGACCTTGCAAATATTTAAACACGAGTATGATCTTGACAGTATTTGTTTGTATCCTGTCTTACATGTCAGTACAGTAAGGTGGAGAATAAAAAATAACCGCTTTCCCTCAAAACCTGTTTTTTAGAAACGCTGACCTTGTTTTTGTCTAATACCAGAGATTTTTTCCTGTTTCGTTTTATGGTAAGAAAACATTGTTTTCCTCTTTCCTTTCATTAAGAATGGTTGGAATCAGTTAGTTCATCTGTGCAGCCTGAGATATAGGCCCTGCATTTTAGGTAATTATTAGCGTAGGACATATTTTTTCCAGCTTGCTTGCCAACAACATTCATTCAGATTTATCATCGAAATAGACCACAAAGCAGTGAATAACCTCAGAGATCCCGACCACGTTCTGTCCTTGCCTTATGTTCTGTCCTTGTGTCACAGATGGGATCTAGGAAAGTAAACATTTTTGGCAGAAGCTAAAACACCTTTGGTATAAAGTTGTTGAAGGGCATTGGGGTTGTTTTGTTTTGTTTTGTTTTGTTTTGTTTTTGAAAGCCTTCTGAATGCCTGATGTGACCTGGATCGTTGCCTGTTTTCATCTTGCAGTTCACAATGGCTTTAGCTGGAACTTCGTTCCTATGTAGGAGCTTTGGCCTAGGAGCTGGGCACTAAAATGTTTGTAAGCCTTCAGGTCTCTCTTTTCCAGGGAGCCCCGTACAAACCCTAGCCATTCATCTCTATTTTTGCTTTTCTACAAAATTCATCAAAGTATGAAATTCTGGATAAAGGCTTATATGTAGGAGTTGTTTTCTTCAGCCTTTTTTTGCTTAAGTAAGTCCATGCTGAACCTACTGCAAACGCCTTCATATAGCTTCTCAAGTCCTGAGTATTAATATTTTATCTTTCTCAGTACAGATTTTATTGGCAAATTATATGTCTGCTAAAATTTAACATAAGATTTCTGCTTTGTTTAAAAGACTGTTCAAAGCACTGATAAACTTGACAAGAGACTTTGAAAGTTTCTGTAGGTGTTAAAAGCCTGGAAATAAGGATAAAATTTCTCTCTTACAATGTTGTAGAAATAGTTGCTAAAGCTAGTTCTGATTCGATTTCATGGACCTCTTCAGATAATTTTTGATGGGCACTACTAGTCACTTTGGATAATCAAAAAGGAGGTTCAGAAATCTACATAAAGTCTTAAAAATCACTTTTCTCAAAATTAATTACATATTCCTTACTTACAGAGCTGGTTTTAAGTGAAGGCTGAGATGCCAATATAGACGTAGCAGAAATTGCAGAAGTAAACTTGTGATACTTTTCATTTCAGCACCCTGACATCCTGGAGAAACAACCATGATTTATTTAGCAAGACCAAATCTCTGGCTGTTTTGCAGTACTTTCTTCATGTGTCTGTTTTAGAAAGTTCTTGCTCTGATGAGGAAAGGTACTTCTTTGTAGAAACTAGTACCCTTTAGCCTTCTGGTGTTGCAACATGGCGAGAGTAGGGTATTACCTCATCTTTGGATGGTGGCTTGGGGCCATAAACCAGCAGGATCCCAGTACCTGCGAGGAGGTCATTGACAAGATGGAGCCACCAGTGAATGGTGGAAGGATGAGAAACGACACGCATAAGCTGAAAGGAGAGATTCAGACTGGATTTAAGCAAAAACTTATACACCATGACTACCATCAAGAAGTGGAGGAGGTTGCCCAGAGAGGTCGTACTGTCTCCATCCTTGGAGGTTTTCAAACACCCTGAGCAGCCTGGTCTGACTTCAGAGCTGACCATGCTTTAAGCAGGAGTTTGAACTACAGACCTGAGATCCTTTCCAACACAAATGGGCCTATGATACTACAAAGACTTGGTGCGAGATCAGTTAAGGGTCACCTAGCCTAGTCCATCCCATGGAAGGGTAGATTCAAGACATGTTGCAGACACAAAATATGTTAGATTTTCTTATGCCCCAGAAACCTAACACAGGTGGTAACCAGTGGGCTCGCGGGCAGAATATAAATCTGTTGCAAGACGGAATACAACTGAGTTAAAGTCAGAGAGAATAGTACCTTCTGGCACCATTTCCTGTTAGTCTGCCCAGATGTGCAGATGCTTCCCTCTTCTTTCACCCCCTCTCACCCTGCCGCCACCTCTTCCCCTCTGGCTATGGTCCTTTCCATCACCCCCTGCCCAAAGCAGACTCCTTTCAAGGAAAGAATTCCACTTCTGAATTCTGTTACTTTCCTCTTATTTCAAATAATTGTAGCATTGTCTTTTCTTCCATCAGTGTTCTCCCTTAGGGGAATTTTTCTAGCCTTAATTCCCATACCACCCTCTTTCCAATAGCTCAAGGTTTAATGCAAAAAACCTGTTTGTCAGCTTATGTTTCCAGCTACAGTTATTTCTAGCCAGGGTTTTTAGGAAGTCCTATGCTTCCCTTTACAGGTTGTGAAGTTGTGCGTTTGGCCTCCATTAAATATTCTTAGTGTCATTTAGGCCTTGCCTAGAACTACCCTCAATCAATCCCCTGTGCATTTACCTTGGAAAACACAAAACTGTGTTTCACAACTCTGAACCTCTATAGTTACTCCTCTGAAGTCAAGTGTGAAGATCGTCACCCTGAGCTGTTCAATATACGTGTTGCTGGGGCTTCTGTTTATGAATTCTTTTGTTATTGGACCCTTTGCACTTTTTTTCCTTGACTTTTTCTCAAGCCTAACGTTGTAGGAGCAGCCTTTGTGGTAGATCCTTCACAATGTGAAAGGAGGGGGACTTCTGCCCAGTCCTTCACACTGGAATAAGGAGTGAAAACATTGAATGAAAATGCCCTGTATGTATTCACTGAGTGAACTAGCGATTCCAGGACTCTCGCACCGTCACCTGCTTTCAGTTCCCAAGTTCCCCCATTTCAGTCAAATCTCTGGGAAGTTCTGTCTGCTTTCTGCTGCTGTTATCTAGACTCCAAACTAGTGTTCAAATAACTCTGAAATTTTGAGTTAGTTTGCATGGGTCAAGTTTGTCAGTGAACTTGAGGAAATGAGAGAAACAGTCCCCATCAAGTACCAAATTCCCTTTGGATCTTCAGGCTTTGAAACCCAATATAAGCCTAGAGCTTGTGATGGCATGAATGAAAATGCTGTCAGGACACCTTCGCCTCAGCTGCTGAAACCGGACTGCGATCAGACAGCACAGAAGCACCGAGTTGCAAATGAATCTCTCATAAACCATCCGTTAGCCTAAGCTTTGCTGAAAATTCACACACACACCCCTCTGAAAAGGCTGAAGGATTTGGAATACATTAGAGCAATTTTCTGCATTTGAGGCTGAGATCTACCCCATCCTTCATGTCTCCCATTTCATCACTGGTTGAGCTGTTGGTAAGGTTGCATCGGTTCAGGATGCTCCCGCTTGCAGAGGAAGCAAACCTGCTGCGTGTGCTTCTACATACCGACACCCAGCTTGTGTATACGCAGGGTTCCAGAGACCCAAGGCTGCCAGCCAGGCACGTGTGACGTGTGACGGCCCGCCTGAGGAGGCGGGGGGCATTAACTGCCAGCACTGCCTCGTAGCCTTCTGGCAGCAAGTACACCTAGTCCAGGCTCCAGCACCCTCCAGTCCGGCTCTACCCTTGCACTACACCTCCCATGCAGGAGCAGTTCAGCTCCAAAAATACACTCTCACCGCTGTACATGAAGGATGTGGACAGGCTGGAAGGGGTCCAGAGGAGGGCCACCAAGATGATCCAAGGGCTGGGCAGCTGCCATACGAGGGTAGGCTGGGAGAGCTGGGTTTGTTCAGCCTTGAGAAAAGGAGGCTCAGAGGGGATCTCATCCCCATGTACCAGTACTTAAGGGGCAGCTACAAAGAAGATGGAGACTCCCTTTTCACAAGGAGTCCCATGGAGAGGACAAGGGGGATGGACACAAGTTGCTCTTGGGGAGATTCTGACTGGACGCAAGAAGGACATTTTTCACAGTGAGGACAGTCACCACTGGAATAATCTCCCCAGGGAAGGGGTTGGCTCGGCCACGTTGGGCACCTTCAAGAGCCGTCTAGGCTGGGCTCTTCCCAGAAAGGTTGGACTAGATGATACCTGAGGTCCCTTCCAACCTGGGATTCTGTGATCTCAATCCAGACAGCGTACTTCAGCTTTGCCTACCACGCCTTGCCTTTACACTTGCATCGTTAAATACATTTTTAAAGGAAGAAAAGGTCAGAATAGTCCTCTTTCTTGCTTTCCAATACAACACAGATCATGTCACTTTATGGAATGTTTTCTAGATTCAAAGTTTCTTTGTTTTCTTATATTTGTGAGTCTAGGGCTGCGGATGCACTAAAGGGAAATAGCTGCTAAAATTTTTTTTGTCAGGAGACAATCCCTTCCTGCACTTGACCTCGGTGACTTCCCATTAATACCTTCTTGCTTGCAAATACCCAAAACTCAGTCTGCACTAATGAGGAAGCAGATTAGAAACACTACTTTGCACCTCCATCGTGACCAGTCTGTAGCAGCGGTACGTATGTCAGTGTGAAGGTACTGCAAAATGCAGTGTATGTTCAGGCCTGAGCGTAGAGTGGAAATGGAAGAGAAGGAAATGTGGTTTTGTGTAGTTCCTGTAGAAGGAACCCCCTACTATTTGATGAAGTACAATAGAAAAGTTCACTTGGGATTAACACACTCCAATATAAAAGGGTTCTTACATAAACTTTACTCTGAATATTTGTCATGGTTTAGCCCCAGTCAGCAACCCAGCACCCCGCAGCCGCTCGCTCACTCCCTCCTCGTGAGACGGGAGAGAATTGGAAGAGTAAAAGTGAGGCAGCTCATGGTTTGAGATAAAGACAGTTCAGTAGGTAAAGCAAAAGCGGTGCTCACAAGCAAAGCAAGCCAAGGAATTCATTCCCTCCTTCCCACGGGCAGGCGGGGCTCAGCCACCCCCAGGAGAGCAGGGCTCCATCACGGGTCATGGTGACTTGGGAAGGGAAACACCATCACCTCCAGTGTCCCCCTTCCTCCTCCTTCCCCCAGCTCTATGTGCTGAGCACGACATCTATGGTATGCAATGTCCCTGAGGTCAGTTTGGGTCAGCTGTCCTGGCCGTGTCCCCTCCCAGTTTCTTGTGCTTCTTGTGCACCCGGCAGAGCACGGGGAGCTGAAAAAGTCCTTGACCAGTGTAAGCGCTACTTAGCGCTACATGTCCACATTATCAGCAGTGTTTCCAGCACAAATCCAAAACACAGCCCCGTGCTAGCTACTACGAAGAAATTAAACTCTATGGTGGCTGAAACCAGGACATTACTGTAGGGAGAAACAGGTGGACAAAAGAAAATTTGGGAAATCAGAAAAACTAGAGGATCTGATGCCTATTGCAAAAATGACCAGCTTTGCAGAAAAGGACCTGGGGGTCCTGGTGGACGTGAAGTTGAACATGAGCCAGCAACGTGCCCTTGGGGCAAAGAAGGCCAATGGTATACTGGGCTACGTCAGGGAGGTGGTTTGGCTGAGACATGACTTAAAGCTCAGGCATTGCACTGACATGAAATATCTTTGATTTATCTACTGTATGGAGGGTGATCAAAACAAAGAATGTCCCTCTGGTGACAGCAGAGCAGCCTTTTCTGTCTTGTTTTCTTCCCTGTTCATGTTACTCTGTACCGTGCCATCAAAAACAGATGCATTTTGCATCTGTTGCTGAAAGCTGACTTTAAGAGAAATGAAATTCCAATAGATCTATCAAAGGAAAGGGGCATTGTTATTTCTCTGAAATCTTTCTTTCTGTCCATGCATAACCATAAATCTACCTGGTGTATTGACAGCCAAATGTTTTCTGACCTGTGCCAAACATAGTCAAATACGTTCTAACTCCTTTGATGCACTGCTTTGCCAAAACTGAAGCCAGATGTTTCACAGGTGACCTGACAGAACACCATTACTTCCCAATTACCATAAATAAAAGGCAAAGCTGTCAGAAAGATTGTGCAAAGATATATCATTCCAACATTCCTGAAGATTTAACCCTTCCTGACCAGTCACAAATTGAACATCTGAAAGATATTCCTGCGTTCAGTAATTAGGCATAAGGATCTTGACATTATCACTTCTCACTTTTCTCGGTATTTAGGTGCTTTGAAATGAGGTATTTGGGGGGATTCAAGTCTCTTCAGAAGCTACAGCGGTCATATGGACAGGCAGACAGACCCGCAGCAGCATTTCAGAGCTATGCGGAAGGTACAATTCTGCTTCCTGTTAGGGTGAATGAGAAAATAAATGGGTAGGCTGGTATGGCCCTTGATACACTAACAATAATCCAGCAGTCTCCTCTTGTACAGAGGCATTGTATTGGTGAATACAAGAAAAGCTCTAAGGGTTTGCACTAGGTCTTTCTCTCTGTGACATAACCTTAGGATCTACAAGTATTTTTCAAAAAGAGGGTTTTAGCCTCAGGCATGGATCCATTTAATTGTGCTGTGTTTGTGGCAGATACATTGCTGAGAGTGTAGGTGGTCTCAGTGATGGTGGGATAACACATAAAATTATGCCTAACTACTAGAAATGTTGATACATTTTGCAAAAAGCAACTCTTACTCCGGGATAGGGGGCAAACCAAATATTTTCCAGTGTTCACCGAATTCATTAATTCTGACTTTCATGGGCTTTCAACTAGACCCAGTGTACCCAAAGTGTTGAAGGAACATCACACCCTAAATGAACCCTGGGAGTGGTTACATGCAGCCAAACAGACACAGCAACAGACTCTTTGAAGGGTGAGTTCTATATAAATATTTACAGAATGAAGACATGGGTAGTAAAATACTGCAATTATGTATCACTCTGGCAATTTGGTCTAAGCAGTAAATAAGCAGGTTGAGAAAATTTCCCAACAGTATCTGCAGTTAGGATTTGAGATCCACGTGACACTTATTTGCTGACTAGCATAGCACCAGCTGGTGGAAAGTCACCCACTCACTCAGTTGATACCAGCTAGAACACCATCTGCAATGGATTTTTCAGTTTAGATTCCCAAGGGAAACAGGTTCATAATTGCCACTTCAGATGTGTATGTCCAGCATACGGTTCCACCAAGGAAAAGAAAAAATCCCTCCTTACTGTGAAGGTATTAAAGTTCTCAAGGCCAACGAAGTGACCTTCGTGTCTGGACTTTTCCCACTGCACACCAGTAGAGCTGCATCTATCCTGAGGGCAGGAAGTTCAATAGCACCGAGCCCATCACCACCAAACAAAATTCATCTCTGCAGTCCTGTTTGGTTACCCTGCTCAAGGGTCTGTATGAGACGTGAGGTTAGGCCTCCCTACATTCACATCAGACACACATAAAAGGAGACGATGCTCTTTACACAGTAGCTGCGGGAGTGGCCACCTGAGGCGTTGAAGCCTGAAATCTGCTTTTGTGCAGGAGAAAATGAAACATCACATCTCCCAGCAACATAATCCAGTCTAAAGTACTGGCTATCTCTTCTGGAATTTGCTCTATTTTGCATATGTGTCTTTTGGTACAAGGACTAGAATTCCCTGGCAGACACATCAGATGAGTTTTCTAACCCTGGGTTACCACATTGGGAACTTGCTCTTGATCTAGCTGAGGGAATATTACACATCTTACAGAAAAGGGGAGCAGTTCAGCCAGCTGGATGAGGGTAAACCATGCCGCATAGAGCAGTGCCCAATGGTTGAGAAGGTAAATGATCTGGTTTCAAACCAAACAGAGGAAGGAACAGGACCTTCACCTTCCCAAGCCCAAGCAAGGCTCTGGGTAGATGGTGATACTGGGGAGAACAAAGCGATACCACTGTCACCTCTTCTGACCCAGAATGGATTGTCCAGCCTTTCATTTTTACATTAGGAGAAGGAGCACAGCAGTGAGCTCTGAGCAAATGTGGGCATTCAGCTTTCATAGGGAGGGGAAGGGAGGTCTTGAGACTCACATCTGTCCTCAGCTTTTCTTACCATCAGTTTTAGGCAGCTCCCCACTTACCATGCTTCCTTTAGGCGTTTCATTTTCTGGAGCAAGTTCTGCCCCCTGCAATTTTTAGGATACCTGGGTGACTAAATGCATTGCAGGGGGCAGTTGTGTACAGATATCTAGGAGTTAGGCACAGTTTTGGTGACTTCAGCCCCGTATTTCACTGTAGTCATTTTTTAATGCTTACTCTAACTGTTGGATCTGTACTTTCATGAATTAACGTACCCATTTCCTCCACTTAGCTTTTAATAAGTAGCTAAGCATAACTGGGATTCTAGCAAGAGCTGTACCATGGGAAACGCCCATAATCCTCCTTCTGAATCCTAGCATGGGCAGGCACAAAGCGGTGTGCCGCTCTGGTCCCCACAGACACACAGGCATGAGCACAAAGGCAGACACAACTGTCGTTGAAAAAGCACCTCTGTGACTCTGAAATGCCTATATCCACTGCCCTCATACTTCATGAAAACCGGCCATTTGAGGCAAATCATTTATCCGCAGGAAAAGGATTCTGCTTGTCTCTGCCTCCATTGGGACCCATTAGGCACAGCAGACAATTCACGCTTGGCCAGAAATACTCTGTGACTAGGTTTAGCAGTATCACTCATGAAATAATGTCCTGTATGGCTTGTTAGCAGTGAAGCAACAAGAATAGTCCAGAATTAGTTGCAACTGCCGTAATGTAAAACAAAACAAACATAACAGCAACGAGCAACCACCTTCCCTTTCAGCCCAAATTCTGAATTAGCTTCGCAGACCTCTGCAGCTTTTCAGTCACCAGAGGGGGACAAAGAACCATCATGCTGAAGACTTGATTGCATTTTAATTTGCCTAAATCCACAAAACTTTCACTTCATTGTCTTGTCAAATTCTGGCTCGCATTCCTGCTCCAAAGCAGTCTATTTCCCTCATCTTTTCCAGTTTCGTATATCCTCCTTTTAACTGCTGTAACTTAGAGATGTAGCCTAGATTTCAGGGTTGCATAAAGCCAACAAAACGAAATCCTCATGAAGGAATAAGAGCATGAGGTTTCCCCATATTGTTCCCACTAACGCCACAAAACATTCCTGTTGATTTTGTCTTTCTGGATGGAAATATTGCTATCCAACTGGTCATACAACTCTCACATGGCTTCCTGCTACAGTCACTGACTTATCGTGAAAACTTGAGGTATTGTCAAACAAAGATTTCTCTGAGTGTCACTGAACTCTTTAGGTACAGTTTTGCTTTACCTGACGTTTCTTTTCCATTACCTGAATTATTAACGTGGTTTTCTTTCCTTATTTGTCATTCCTGTGCACAACAAATTAGTTTAAAACACATTGACTGGTTGGGAGCATTGGATGTATACTAGCATCATCAGGCAAAGAGGGCATGATGCTCCATTAGTATCTCCTTGCGGAGTTCTGACGAGTATAAACTGTTACCAGGAAACTATTGATCCTGACTATCATGCAAGAAAAACATTCTTGTTCTCATGCAGAAAATATGGAGTATTTATTAATTTATGGCTTGCAATTGTATAGTCCCTGGGAGCACAGCTTTGATGGAAACTTAGAGATGCACCCTTCAGGAGTGTGCGCTAATTCCCCTACAGTAAAGCAAAACAACCACCACTGCATGGAGTGGTGCTTAGCAGTCGAAATCAGCTTTTTCATCTTCTATCCCTCCCTTCCCCTGCAGTGTACAGGGTTCAGCGCCCCTCTCATTCTCATGCCCTCTTCTTACAAGTAACAAAGCATATAGACAGGACCTACGCTGAGATTCTGGAAGACACAGGAGATGCCTGTGTCCAAACAAGTTTTGCTTTCCTTCGTGAGTAGAAAAGAACAGTAGCGACAACCTGTAATTTCTCTTAGGAAAGGCTATGGAGGGTGTTTATCCCATAAAATAAAAACCTTGCTTCACAGAATTTTTTCTGTAGGTTAAAGCTTGTGACTGTCTTGTTTGGTATCGCACTTGCATCACCAGGAGAAAGACTGTCAGATGTTCTTTTTCTCTTAGCCTGTACTTATCAGAAGGAAGGACAATATCATAATTGTGCTGTGTGCTGTCCTCGGACATACATCAGCCCTGCTGCATAGTCTGGTATTTAGCATAATGCATCACGAACCATTTGCTATCTCTTCTCTTTATATGTCATTACCTAAAATACATGTGTTAAATTTTTAGTGTTTTTCAGCCTCTCAAAGATGCAATTTCATGCCTGACAACTCCATAAAATATATTAGATATTTTCATTTCTTTTAAATTTAAACCAGAATCCTGGCTTCAGTGGATGTTCAATTGGTTTTTTAAACCTCTCCAAGCTAGTGACATTTGTAACTGCTCAGATGTTAACCCAAACCATTCACCCATTCACCTTGGTAACAGCATACTTTTGGTTTTTATGTACTGGGCTGGACATCAAAGACATGTTTTTATTGCAGAGATTTTACTAGCCAAGTCTGGATTCATAACAGACCCTGTTCAGCAACAGCTGAATTGTACAGACAGTTCTTCTTTGGGATAAAAACAGGTGAACTCAAGTCCCAAATTGAAATCTTCCCTCCATCTTTGTTCCCCCCACCTCTCTACTCAGAACTTGGCTGGGCCGGGATGCTTTCTGAAAATACATGCTCTATTTGGTGGGCACCTTACCACAGGAAGCCTCAGTCTTCCCGAAAGAAGGCTGACACTTAGACACACACATACACACACTTAACAGTATCTTTCCAGTGGAGATGCTCAGGAGCTCTACAGCTACCTTATTCAAAAAGAACCTACCTAATGTTGGATGCATTGAATGATTTTTTTTTTTTAAATGAGAAAACAGATGCATTACATTCTTTTCCCAACCCCATTCCTAGAGAGTTTCTGGAGGTTCATGTATGTAGCTGTGACTTTTTCTGTATTTACTCAAACCATCACCTACTCCTTCATTCCTTCTAGAAAACACCAGCTGGCAAAATAACGTCCTGTCCCTCAGTTTGGTCAAGCCCTCTTCCTCTGCAATCCACACTCAAGGTCTCTACACACACGTTCCAGTATTTGTGCTACTCATGCTGCCTTCATAGGACTGAATATATTACCTAATCTGTACAGCCACTTCCACGAGCACTTCTTTTAATACAATTAAGAGCTCTAGATGACCAGGCAGGTATGAGGCAGGGACTCAGAAATGCTTTTGGCAAAAGATACCTAAACTAAACGTTAAGAAACCTAAGCAGTGTTCACTGTAATTTTCATTTGTCAAGCTTCATATAAGTACCCACTTCTATTAAACAAGTGAGGGTACCAGCTGTTTCAGTAGATGTTATCGACCAGTTTTTATGGTGAAGATTATTTCCACCTTCTTTCCAAGAGAAAGAACACAGGATGCTGCTCAATGACAGTTTAATAGTAATGGTATCTTATATTTATTTGGTGTCTGCCATCCCAGAGCAATTTACAAACGATAGTCATAAAAGAGTTACTCTGCCCATCCTTGAAATGCTTCCATCTCTCAGCTGGAGGTTGGGATCCAAGCAGACAGTTGGCAAAGAGCAGAAAGGAGATCAGCAGGGGAAGGAGAATTTTGGCCGAAAATTCATAGACTTGGGAAACCGCCTCTCTTATGGAAAAAAACCCGAACACTGTAGAATCATTAAGCTGCTCATGGAACAGAGAGCTTTGGTCGTACAGAAAGCTGCGTGGGGATAAGTATCTACCACTGAAGGATGAAAGACCAAATTCTGCCAGGTCGTGAGAACATTTTGCCAAGGAATTATCCATAAGCCAAACGTAGGCTCTGCCTTCTAGGTTAAAGTACAAATGAACATGTACTTGAGAAGGCTGGTCTGTTCATGGATCTGCTTTTACTTGTGTGTATTGTCAGTGCAGCACGCACAATTGTGTACCGTACTCCCTTCTGCTAGGACGGTACCCAATTATGAGGTATGCCAACATGTTGCAGTGCCTGCTTTGATGTCTATGAAGGAAGCTCTCGTAGAAATAGCTCTCCCAGCATTTGGGTCTATCATTTGAAAGAAAAAAAAGAGAGCTATGCTGCCCTGCTACGACATCTATCCTTCCTCATTGTTTCAGTGACTCCAGCCAGCTCCGGGTTATTTGCAGGGCAGAAGTGATTTACCAGAGAATTGGGGGAATTCTTTTTGTCATCTTCATGTTTCCCATCAGCACATTAAAGACAAGTACACGCTTTGTTCACTCAGAGTTATGGGATGTGCTGACTTACCGTTGGGACATCCAATTCCTTCAGCAGTCAGGGAAACCATTTAGAAGGTGTGCGCTATACCTCCCGTCTCCATTTCCCACCTCTCAAGACAAGTACCTTAACCACCATTTCACATTATGTTTTCTGGAAGGTTAAAACACACTAATCGGAAGATAAAGCACAGTACACAACCATCTCAACTGTATTATAGTTTAATGAAAAATCACAATAGTGCCAAACACTAGCAAGTGTCCAAATTCAAAGCATTAAACTACAAGAGACGTTTAATTTTGTTGCAAACCTGACTTTTCCCCTCCACCCATTAGTGGTTTTCCCAGTGCAGGATTTTCCCACTAGCCGTCAGGCTCTGGGAAAGCATTTGAGAAAGAGAGGTGATAAGGGAAGAATGATTTGAGAATAAAATGTCTGCAGCAGAGAGACAGAAGTAGCTGGTTTAGTGCTTCAGTATGTAAACTAGCTTGGGCTTTGAAGCAAACTCATTAGAGCAGGTTGACAGTCCGAATGACAAGTGAGGGAACTCCTCACAGGAACATTTCTCATGGTTAGAAACAGGGCAGCAGGTTAACCCGTTACTGAAGGATTAACTGTTTGTCAGTTATGTGCTGACGTGTCTGAAAAACATTTGGCCCCTTTGTCTATGATTCACTTCAGTTCTGCCAGCCCTTTGTAACCCTGAGACGCCTAAGGTTTCTGTCCTCGCAGAGCTCTCCTGATGTGACAGATGCTTTGAGAAATACTATGGCACTAAATTTCATTATGGAATGTACTGTGGGCTTCAGCAGAGCACTAGTCTACAAAGCAAGCTTTCGCTCAGTTTGTGAAATAATTTGTTTTCACCTGCAATATATTCAAATATGTTCAGAGAGGTTGCTTCTGAAAAAGGGCTGCCAGACACGTCAGGAGCTGATGGACTCGGTGAGGAATTCAGCCATTTGTATGCTGAAAAAAAGAATACATGATTCTCTCTGATCTAAAGTGCTATGAAAAATTGGCGGTTGGAGATGCCATTCCTCCTCAGCCATGCCAGGAAGGTAAAGGCAGATAAGAAAGGGGTGCTGTGTACCTGTTTTGGCCAGTTCTGTGTAGCCAATACTAGCGATCATTTTTTCTTCTCTAGTTTATTTTATGAGCATACTTGCCCTTCGTATTTTTTGGTGTGGTGGGGTTGGGGTTTTTTGTTTGTTTGTTTGTTTTGGGGGGAAGGTTTGTAGGCTTCTTTTAAAAGGTGAAGTATAAGATAAAATATAAGAAATATGAATCAAATAATGAACTTTACCAAAAGTTAGCTGCAATAAAGATTACAAAACAGACAGTATTGTGAAAGCCACGAGCCACCAGTTCTTAGTTATGATGAGCTGGAACCTTCATAGATCTGTGTGCTGAAACAGAGCCTGGGTCAGACCAGAACTCAGATTCATCAAGGAATTTCTCCATTACACTGGCTTTTTGATCAGGCATCTAAAGTGCCTTTCCCCTACGTCCTGAAAAATTTTCTTCCATTTTGCAGTGGTTAGAAGTCCCCGCTACACGGCCAGCACTGAGGTAGCCTATAAATCTGACCAGCAAGGTAGCCAGTCATCTTGCTCAGAACAGTTCACTTGTTATCTAGTTTTGGCTGACACTACTGCAGAAGCTCTCCACTCTGGATATTGTTATCAGACAAATAAAAGTTGTAGTGCAAGGCATGTAGCTGAGACACATCCTGCTGCTGCCTTAGGACTCTGAACAAGGTTGCCTGGCAAGCTTACAGTTGCTCGGTGTGGGCTGTTGCAGCCAGAGCGTAAATTCAGTTAGTTTTGGGATATTGTTTCACTGGAAAACTGTGTTTCTGCTCTGAGGTTGTAGCGAAAAGAACGTGTTGGAGAAGATGTTCTGCGAGCTACGCAAACACGCAGGGCAGCTGCTATCTAACAGGGAGGCCACTTCAGCAGAGAGAACAAACTTTATCTGAACTCAAGCGCACTTGCTGATAAAGTGGGCTGTACAGCTGCTGGGTGACATTTACAACAGCTTTTGTAAGAAAAAGGAACGACGCTTTCTTCTCATTACTAATTGGGCTGGAAAGCTAAGAATGACTTCAAGCCAAAAGACTCCCAGCTTCTCAGGATGCTTAACATGAACCATGAATGTGCACTAGTATTGTCGTCTCATATTATCTCCAGATTCCCAGTATACTAGTTCATCCATTCAGTTAAAATACATGCACGTTCTG
This sequence comes from Phalacrocorax carbo, assembly GCF_963921805.1. Classification (NCBI taxonomy): domain Eukaryota; kingdom Metazoa; phylum Chordata; class Aves; order Suliformes; family Phalacrocoracidae; genus Phalacrocorax; species Phalacrocorax carbo. Next base: position 2,764,697 of record NC_087515.1, on the reverse strand, counting down.
ATTTCAGTCTTGTCTGCTAGAACATTGACCAGTTAGGGGTTTTTTTTAAGTAAAAAAATCAAATAATTTCCCACAGTGCTTATGCTCTTTGCACTATGTAAGACTCTTCTTAGAAGGAACCTGAGATATATTTGTTTCCAGATAATTCATTCTAGAGTTCCTGCCTTTTCAAGTGTATATATTAAAGAAACGGGTGTTGTAATCAACACTTTAAAAATGTTGTACTACTGCATCAAGAGCACCTGCTATTGTTATACCTACCCTTAGCAAAGGCTCCCTTGCTTTCTTGATGACAGGGAGAGGTATTGTAAATGATGCATATATGAATTTAATGTTAGAACTCAGATTTACAGCTATTTCCAGCAGCAAAGCTTCTTCATTGAATCTGTACAATGGCAATGACATCCTCCATGGTAAGCTGAAGCAGTAAGTGATCTGTTGCTCCTGGACAACTGGCATGTACTAAACAACATCAAATCTGGTCATTGAAAGTAAGATTTCTTCATTGGTTGCTACAGGTTTCAAGTAAACCCCTGGATAGGAAATAGAATATGTATTATAAATCTTCATCATCAATAGAATCTTTATTCTTCTTAAAACACTAGTAAATGCAAAACAATTAGTCTCTCTTAACGGAGATGATCTTTGATAGGCTGGAGTAGTACAGACCTGAGAAAAGCACTGCAAAACTACTTCAGAAACACTTAAGTATGTGGAGCCATGGTTGTACGAAAAAGCCTGAGACTATGGGGAAGATGACAGCAATAAGTACTCATATAAGCAAAATATGCACAGGGTTTATATCTCATCTTTTGAAAGAATGAGGGGGCATTCACTGTAGTTAGGAGGCAGAAAATACACAGTCTGTGAAAGGGAGATCATCATCTCTCACTAAATGTATTACTAGACTTCCCAGCTATTTGCAGCTGGAAGCTGAAAGCAAAAGACTAACAGACTAAGATTCAAAAGCAAGTTAAATGGGTGAACAGGAACACTCAGTGATATTACTCAGGCTGGCAAGTAATTCCCGAAGAGATAGAAGTTTTGTTTGTTTTTCCCAATGGCCAAACAGCTCTTTAGCTATTTGCATTAAGGTAAATTCCTCATTATTTGCATTATGGTACCTGTAGCTACTGTGCCTTTTTTATGCTTCTGCTTTAGGCAGCTGGCACTTGCTGCCAACTGAAACTGCTCCACCTTTGCTGTGAACTTGAAGGTGCTGGTAGGACTTGGGCTTCCTCTCTTCCTCCTGCTTGGTTGTCCTCAGTGGATAAGCACCTTGTATTCTTTCCTGCTGAGAAATGGTCTTTTCTCTCTACCCTCTCATGTCCACTAATTAGGTGGAGCTCCAAGTGAGTGAAAAGGCTGAGGGATTTGTTCACATGCTATTGCCATATCTTATTATTCTTCTTCCCAGAAAGAGTTCTCCAGTGAGCAGTGTATAGTTGAGTTTTCCCTCAATGAGAAGTTGGAGCCTCTGATATTTTTAAGGGGTAGAAATTCCACTGGATTCCTGCAGTACTGAGGCCAGCTATAGACAGAGTTTAAAAACATGGTTGGTGCTCAAGGGGAGGTTTTGAGGTGATACCGAACTACCTTTTCTACATGCAAAATACTTAGCTCTTTTAGTTTCATTTTTTTAATGGGTTGGGGTTTGTATTTCTCCTACACACTCTATGCCTTTGAAAAACCTGATGTCACATTCTTTTTCTGTCCAGGTCCCAAATTATTCCAGGTCTTTCCCATTTCTTCACAGAATATCAGTTTTCTGTATTGGACTTGGTCTTCCCCCATACAAACTCCCCACTGCACTGGCCATGTGAAGTTGCATAGTCTTTTCCCACCCTCACTCCCCTTGGACATGTTTAAACCTTCTTGTTTTCTTAATAACTGGCCCTGAACATGACTGTATACCAGGGGGGTTCATTTTTACTCTAAATTTCTGGGGCTTTCCAAAAGGTAATTCAAAATACAGTTTGCATCTCCACTCTAGAAATGTACATCTACATTTTACGATTTCCTGTAAATCAGCTATACGTACTTAGGCCAATTTTTATGCTAAGCCTTTCTGTAGTATGTTGGTAGGAAGAAAATAAACATAGAGAAGCTATTTTAAAGTGATCTGCAGTAATTCATCGAAGTAGACTTTTCCTGAAGGCCTTAGTCATGAAAATCACAAACAGCTTCCGTGAACTAAACAACGCCAAATGCTAACCCTGAAGCTCTAAGGAATCATGGAAACAGTTTTTCAGTGCATTTCCCAGTATTGGTCCATATGAATTTTCATGCTCCCAATTTTACGTAATTCTCAGGTTGAAACGAACGCAGAGCATGCAATGTGAAACTCGGCCAAGCATTGTGCTTCCCGTAACTCTGGCTCAAAACCATACATCGGCCTGACTTCTCAAAGCACTTTTCACAAAAGGCATGCGAGTGTTGACCAACCCCATGCCGGATTCCAAATCTGTAATATGGCTTTAGTTTCATTGTAAACATCTTGCATAGCTTTGGTTTTCTATATTAAATGATTTGTGCAATCTTCAGAAGGGTCTACATGGGGAAAAAGCAAAATGAACTCCAGCGTCAGTAAGTCCACAACTTCCCTCCTAGTCTTTGGGCCCTGAAGCCACACTGGCTTCGCAGCTCAGTTCAGATATTACGGAAGAGTTTTTGAGAAACCTGCAGCTGACCTTCCAGGTTTTGCAGCAGACGTTGCACATCTCTTCCAGAAGCAACAATCTAACATACAGTCCACAAAATTACGTACCTCACAAGTAGTTCCGCATGGTCCTATCGCTGCAGCTGCCCAAGCATTCGTGCAGAAAGCGTCCAGAGGAAGGGTACCTTCCTAGTGGGCTGTGGGTTAAGGACCTCTTGAAAGAAATCTGGTACTTGGACCATGTGGATGTAGAAAGAGCAGAACCACTCTTTAGTTCAGAGATTGATAACTGAAAGGTCATTAGGGAGGCTATTCCTTTCCTACAGTTGTAGCTAAGCTGTTTAAGAGCTCGCAGGTCTACCTACAAGTATCTTAAAGAGCTGGGAGCTTCCTAGACTGCCTTGGCTTTACCTGCTCTTCGCAACACTTCGGGGGAAAAAAAAAACATTAAAGATGACAATTCTCTTGGACGCGTAACAGGAGTATTCAGACTCTCGGTTAAGGGGCTCTTCTCAGACATGTTCACTAGCATTGCATCGTTTCTGAGAGCAAATATAAGATGTTTGCTTGACCTCCCAGTGGTTTAAACTGACATTTTTCACTTTGCAGTGGAAAGAATGAGGAATAAAGTGTCATAAAATTACAGCTTGGCCTGAGAGTCTGTGTAAAAGGCTACTATATCTCAGGTGTTACGATACAACCTTCCATGAAATGGTAGTGCTGTGCTATGATATATTTGCAGGATCATCAAAGTGAGCTTCAGATCAGGGTTTACATACATGTATTGGTGTGGATAACTTAGCTGCTTCCATTTCTAGAAAAGGTGAGTATAAGTACTGATCGATGTGAAACCCATGAACAATTGTAGCTTAAGACTTTTGTGTTGGAATATCCAAGGTTCTAGCTACTGCTTTAAGAAAATGACTCCTAGTATTTGAAGAGGGAGGAAGAGGAGTTAGAGCATGCTGATACAGAAGGACCATGGAGAACCGGTCATGCCATGGGTGGCATGGTGGAACATAGTCCTCACTCCCTCACTGGGCACCTGTGAAGCCTTGAATGCACTGAGGAGCTACTGCCTCTCAAGAAGGGCGATTTTAGCAACCCTCAACCTATGGGTTGGCTCACAGGTTTGGCTAGAAGGCCACTAACGCTCTGTCCTGTGCTGTGCTGTGTGAGTGCTGACACTTTTTAGCAGGGCATTGCCGCAATCCTTTCTGCAGAATGTACATTAAACTCCACAGTGGAAAAGGGATTTCGTGAAGTCTGACCAACATTTGTCCCAGTGATCTGTCCCAGTGCTATTGACAAGTGTTACAGGAGTGTGAAGGGGAGCTAGGAATGACTCTTACCTCTTTGGAGCTGGAGAGGTGTTTGGGGCTTGATGTCTCTAGCTATCTATTTGCTCTTCAGTATTTATTCAAGACGGACTAATGAATCAAGGTTTTAAACTTTAGGAGAGGAAGTTGGACTAAGACAAGTAAGAGAATGGATTTAAAATTCCCAGAGAGACGGTATTAAGGAGAAAGAACTGCTGAGAAGGAAGTTTGTCTCCCAGCTGTGCTTTCTCATGTCAGGTGAATTCACACTCTGGTTTGACTTTAATTGATCGTAAAACATCTTTAACATAAACAGTATATTTAACAAAGATAGAAGTGGCCTCATTAGAAGTGCAGTAGTTTCTCACACCTCGTCTCCTTTCAGGGAATGACTGGTAACTTTGCAGTGGATGTGCTGCAGACACATTCCAACTCCGATGTCAGCAGCAGCCGCACCGAGAGCTTCGCTGTTGTGCGCATGGTTAATTTGCCAAAGCTTGTCAGATAAGGAAATAAACTTACTTCAGCAACTATGAGTTATTCCTGCCTAAAAAAGATCCTCTTGGGCTCTGATGTAAGAATTCGGTGAACACTTTGTTTCATGATTCTCTTTCCAAAAGTTAGGCTGACTTTCCTTCAGACTGTCTGAGGCACTGACAGTACGCTTTTGTAACTGAGGAGAATTTAGCCTGGAAGACTTAGCTTTATCAATTTTCCTCTAAGAAATTACTACTTCAGTCGCTTGCGCAAAGGTGCAGACCAAACTATGTTCTGTTCTCCCTGACATCCATTTCCCTCTTTCCGATGTGTGGACTTGTGAATATTTATCTATCCTTTGTCTCCTGCTCCCTGCTACTTCTGTGTTAGCTCCTACTCAAAACCTCTTAATCTGAAGGGGCCAGACTCACAGAGTCCTTAACTGAACCTCAAAAACATTTAAGAGTCGAGGTACATTCTTAATTTTCCACGTGGACTACAGGACCTCCGCTGCTAGTCCTTATTAGCATATCCTTTTTAACTGCACTGCCACGAACTTAATATTTTCTTGAGCCAGAGTCAAGGGCTCAGTAGCCAGTCTGAGGTTTAGACCCAACTCCTGCATGAACCAAGGCAAATCCCAAAGTTACGTGATGTCTATGTGACCATGCCTGCAAACTTCACTGTTTAGTGGAACTTGATACTCCTTAATTCATGAGCATCAATCAAAGAAGGTTACTTTAAAAATAATAAAAATATCTCCTCTTAACCAAATCAGCAAATGTAACCACTCTTACGTCCATCTTAGTTGCTCTGAGCAGAGAAAGTCTTTACAAGTGCATTTGGTCAGTGTGAAGCATGCTAGCTAGCACCCAGTAACGCAGCAGCAATAACTAAGACTGATGTATCTAAGCGTCAAGCACCTCCACTCCATGAACTGGCCCAAGTTAAGACTTTCTCTTGTAACATGCTAAGATTACTGCACAAAGGGAGAAAGAACTTCTGGTTTTCTGCTTGGAGAGGTAGGTTGTGCATATCCACTGATGTGTTCAGTCAAGACTCTAACCAATTTCCAGAGCACTGGGAAAAGCATCATATTTTGAAGTAAACAATGCTAGAATTTGAGCAGACACTTTTTACTAAAGACCAGTCAAACATGGATAACTATTAATCCAAATGTGAATGTGATGAGAGGAAATGAGATTTAAAATGTGCAGGTGGCCAATAAATAGTACTGTAGGCTAATTTTTATATGAATGTTGCCTTAAGCAAGGCATATGTAGCCTAGAAAGAAAAAAGACTGACATTTTATAAAATATTCTGTCATTTTGCACTCTTCCTATTTATGCAACACTAAAGTACCTACTTTTTCCTGTGATTTTACAACATTCTTGCATCACGTGAAAAAACACGCACAAAAAAACACCGCAACCAACCAAAAAACCAAAAACCAAACCAAAAACTAACCAAACCAGAACAGCGGTAAAACTGACAACACCAAAGGACCGAGTTTTCATTCTCTGCGGTTGCAGCTATCCTTGTAACTTGAGTTCACCCAATTATTTTGCAGGAGTTTAAATTCTGCAGCTTAAAGAAAATTTCAGTTTTTATGAGCTATTTGAATATTACTGCTGCAAATCTCTGTTGTAGCTGGATTCATCAAGATACGTAAAGGAGTTCTGTTTGCTCCTGAGCTCCTCTAAAACCTGTAGATGTGTGTCAACAAACCTGTGCCTTCCATACAAGCTGAGCTGCTGGAAGTTCATACCTAAGGCCTGTCCTAGTGGATGCTGAGAGGGTTTCCTGTGCTGCATAAATCATAGAATAATAGAATCACGGAATGGTTTGGGCTGGAAGGGACCTTTAGAGGCCATCTAGTCCAACCCCCTGCAGTGAGCAGGGACAGCTTCACCTAGATCGGGTTGCTCAGAGCCCCGTCCAGCCTGGCCTTGAATGTTTCTAGGGATGGGGCATCTCCCACCTCTCTGAGCAGCCCAAAATGTCAATTATGGATTTTTAACACAAAAGAAGGGGTGTTTCGATCTATTGCATCAGAAAATAGCAGGTGCAAAACATGTCAGAGGCCATTTATTGTAGGTAAAAGATGAGGTGCTTGTGGAATTTCATTAATAGAGCGTTAACAGTAATTCTGGGGCCTGACATAGTGTGACATACCTGCTTTCGTATCCAGAAAGGGGTGACTCTGCCAGAACAACCAGTGTCAATGGGGCAGTTAATGCACACTAAACAGGACATACAGGGAGCAATGCCATGTAAATGTTAAATACGTATGATCCAGCAGGAAGCAGTGCCTTCCTGTGAAACCCCAGTCACAAAGCCCCCAAAACGTAGCCAGAAATATTGCTCTTCCCTCACTTTCTTCATGACAAACTCAACATAATCACAGCTGGTCATTATTCTTTTGCAGGAAAAAACCAGGTTGTCTTTGTGAGGAAGCAAAGAGAAAAGAAGTGTGATATTCCTGTGGGGGGGTGTGGCTAGTGGTACCAAATGGTGAAATTTTCCTTTTTTCTAGGGGCTGTGTTAATTAGGGTTAGTAGAAAAAAAAGGAGACACTGATTCTATCTTTCTAAACACAGTTTTAGGAGGACAAAATCAGCTTTGAAAGATTATATTTAGCTCTTTCACCTTCTTTGTTTTTCATTTTTGCCATTAAATGCATTAAGAATATATATTGCTTAGATATTTTTACTCTTTCATATATTAATCTCCTTCAAATTCTATTGATTCAGTACTTGCAGTTCTCTTAAATTTACACTGCATTAGAACATTAAGTTCTCATCTTTTCTTTCAGTATTTTTTATTGTCCATAAACTGGAGATGTTTCAGAGAATCAGAATGAAAGAAGAAAACCCCACAGCTGAAAACAAGCATGACTCAATTCTTTCTGTTATACTTGGTATTTAACAAGCTAAACTAAAAAGGTGAGAGAAAAAACAAAACTCTCAGAACCTGAGATAAAGTGTAATTGAGACAGGATCAACTTTCAGCGTTGCTGTCAGTTCTAATCCCAGTACAGTAGATCCAAGATAAAAACAACCTAGCTCACAGACTTCAGCCTGCAGACCCCACACACCCAAGCCGTATTTTTCTCAAGGGCCCCAGTTCTTCAGCAGGCATGTTCCAGCAGGTTAAACCCTGAGCTGATCCATTGCTAGCCTTCCAGTAAGCATGTTGTGCGAGCACAAAGATCCAAGAGTACTTTGGTACTGAAGTCATCGTTCAGTCTGCCTCAGTGCCGTAGTATATCTCATTTTATTTTAAACAGAGAAAACAGGAAAAGCAGTGAGTCTGCTGGGGCTGTTTCTAGCCCATTTGAACTCAAATGAACAGAAAAGCCGGTGTGTGATGAAGGTGTTCTTTGCTGTGATTGCTCCCCTATGCCTGTTCAGGTGGGCCGTCTCAGGGCAGAGGAAAGGGTTAATCTCAGACACTTCATTGTTAGCGAGGTTCAGGCAAGAAACAGGGTGCTTGTACCAGGAGCATCCCTCTGCCTTGAGACTCAAAATCCTCCTGCCTCGCATCGAGTTGGAAGTGTCGGAGGCAAGAGGCGCTGGGGTTGGGAAGGTGTCTGAGGAGCGGCTCCACTCCCCGCGGGGTGGCTGACCTGAATTTCTAAGATGCTGAGCTCTAGGCTTTTTGAGTGTGAAAATCAGTTTCTTGTACCTGTAACCCAATAACGCCAATCTACCACCTTAGGAACTTAATTGTCTCTTTCTTTTACTACTGGATATCTGTTTGGTGAGAGATCTCACTTGCAAGTACTTGAGAGACTGTAGAGAGCGGCTGGAATGCTGCAACGCCCAAATCCACGGAGTACAAAAGACCCCCAAATTTACCTTGCTGTAGGGCTCAGCCAGGACAGTCCCTCACTACATGAGGTTGAACAAACACTTGGAAAGCAGTCCAGCTTCGCCCAGCGAGATCCGTAGGACGCAAGGATCAGCGACAATTTCAAGCCGGCATTTTATTTCGGCTGCGACCTCCTTCCTGCTTTCTGTCACTCCGGTCCCTACTGGCCAGACGTAAAAATAAACTTTTTTGGCTCTAGAAAAATTAATGGCATTCCTGTGGAAAGCAGGTTGGTTGAAAGGAGCACTATCAAGTCCAAGAAATAAACAGGAAAGTATTATTAAGAGAAAATTAATCTTTAAGAGAAACAGATTTAATGATTAACAGCTCTGCTTTACCACAGGCAGAATTCCTGTGGTGATATATGAAAACCCTCTGGGACTCTCAATTTTTACTAGATAATCCATCCTAAATGTTAAAATACTTGCCTTATCCCCTGCACATCACCTTTTGAACTATTCAGGCATTTTACTGATTGACCTCAAGAATAACTCTGGCCCAGATGGTCTGAGGTACGTGGCTGCCTGACTCCCAGCTGTAATTTTTTTTTAAAGTTTTTGTTTTAAATTTGTCTTGGTGGCTTACTTTTTTTCTTACTTTTTTTTTTTTTTTTTTTTTTGGTGGGGGGGAAGGGGGAAGAAGAGGAAAAAAAAGGAGGAAAAAACCCTGAGAATCAATATATTTGGACCATGAATATTCTGTTACTCTTAATTGTGATAGCGCACATTGTATTGTGCATTTGCTTGGTCGCATAATTACCATTAATTCGCGGTGTATTCAGTGCATAAGAATCAAAGGAAATGGTAAATACTTTAAATAGCATTAATTGTTATTGATTACAGAAGGTGTTTTATAGCAAAGTTAAAAAACACATTTGCTCCCAAATCCAACTTCTAGAAGTAAGACTCCTACAGTGGGCAGGCCCAAACAGCTGTAGCCATGAAAGAACTTTACTCCTTGGTGTTTCTTGGCATAGCTCTCTAAGTTTTCCTTAACAGAAGTGAAAAGTGATGAAGCTTCACTTCTAAGTAACTTGAATCAGCACCAAATTAGTCACAGGAGAGAGGCTGTAAAATGGTTGTCAATACCTATAAGAGTGTTTATTATACCTCCTATTAAAAGAGGTACATCAAGTTCTGGAACCTGTCAGGGAGAGACAAAACGTATGATTTCCCTCTCTTCCTAAAGAGTGGGAATAAATTACTGACAGTTTGTTTTATTAATTAAAACCAGAGAGTAATATCAAGGCAGATACCCTCTCCTGTGTACAGCTCTACAGGTTAAGTGACACAACCATGGGCCCGACCTGGGCCAGCCACTCTACAGACACAGCAGAAGACAGTCCCTGCGTCAATTAATTCGAGGAAGACAAGAGAAAGAATGAAGGATAATCCCAATAATCCTTCGTTTTTTTCATTCATAATTCAGATGGGAAAAAAGTCAGCACTACTGCTCAAATCTGCATCCAGCTTTCAGAAATCTCCACCGTAACAGAACTAACAGGACTACCACCAAACTTCTTTGCTTCTTTACGTACTTCTTCTTTATGTCTTTGCTACTTTGTTTTTCCCTCTTCAGAATACATCTTCCAGGAGGTATGCAAATAAACCAGAACTACGTAATGACACCATGGCATATGGAGCACAGCTGAGGGTTTGTGTCCATGAGAATAGGTCATGGCTGAAGAGGACTGCTGGGGACAGTTGCCATGCAGGGTTGGCCAGGCTTACTAAGCCACACAACACCCGTTTTTCTGCAACCTATTATTTCCATCTGGTTTTTATCTTACAGATGATAAACAAAACGTAACATGAATATTGTAGGCTGGATAGTGCTGTTGCTAAACCTTTGTCACATTTAGACTTCCGGAGTTCACGTCTTCGCCTGTAGCATTTTGGATGGCTGCCTTCTCAACTCCCGTCAAGCCACTTCTTGTGACCATCCTTCCAGTTTTTTTCCTTCTGAACTCCCTGGAGGAATAAATTCTACTATACAGAAAAGCAAAGCAGTAAGCATGACAATGTCAAAGCTGTCATGTACGCAGTAGAACAAGAACATGCACTCAAGATGTGACCTGAAGAGATTCGTAATGGTGCCAACTTTTCTCCAGTGGTTGGAGGGTGGAAAGTCACACTGATGCCTGGTTGGTGGCTGACGTGAAAAACCAAGGATGTTCCTAATGGCCAAATGTCAGCAAAATTAACAGCTCTCTGTGCAAGTATCCTTTGTAAGTACCATCAAAAAAGCCCAGAGTATTGAAGGAATGAACCAGTGAGTGATTTGGGCTGACCCTTACTCTTCAAGACTGATCTAGAACTGAGATGTTTAGCCTGGAAGCTTGATACTAGGCAAAAAGAGAGAAGGGAATGCTATTTGATTTGTCTCTAATGCCAGGCATCAAAGGTCAGAGATACAGAGAAGCTTACTGCTTGTCTAGAACAGCTCTTACCTGCATGCATGCCTATAGGGGCAAGAAAAGCCTGTCGGGCCCAGCTGCAGTTAGTTTTATCCTGCTCGGGAAAAGATGGGAGTGTGGGAAGAGGCAGGGAGGCTACAAAGGGAAGGCATTTTCTCAGTGTAATGATGAGTCAAGTGCCCTTCGCCACACTGCCTGCATAGCACCAAGCTGTTTACTGCAGAGCGCTTGGTCTTCTGGAGAGACGTAACCATTGCACAGGCTATATTTCAATATATTTCTGTGAGGACGCTGACAGCTCCTGAGCCCTGGCTGCTATTTTATGGTTTACAGATTTATGTGCGTGCCTGCCCACTCATCCATGCTTCAACCGAGTTGCTAACCTCTCAAAGAGAAAGCCACCCGATCACTGATTCTCACGGACATTTTCCTCTAATTTCTCTTGTATTTTTCTTGCGTGCTTTGGGGTGTTGTCTCCTTCTCCGAAGGTGGTGCGGGCTGTGATCAGTGCTGTTTCTTTCACAACACAGCAACCCTCACAGTGTCCCCCATCTTTGGTTTCTTGTCCATTCATTCTTCTGCTTCACGGAAAAGAAACGCACTGCAAACTTACGCTGGGCAGCTTCACTTTCTGATTCAAGGCAGGTGCTCGTTTCGAGTGACCCATGTGCGGGGTTGCATTTCGGTTGACCATACAAGGCCCTGCAGAGGCAGTAGCCTCATCCTAAAGAGCTGTGGCCTTCTCCACCCTCCTCTGTGCTGGTTGAGCTGGCTGCTGCCCTAGGCTCCCCCAGGAGCTGCTTCCTACCCCTGCAGTGGATTTCTGCTCTCTGTGATCTGCCTAGTGAGCTGTTCGTGCCAGTGCTCGCTGACACGCCTCAATAATAATAATAAAAAAAAAAATCAGCAAAAAGTTTAGATCATCTGCTCTTAAAGGTAGATTAATTAATCAGCTGACATAGTCAGTCCTGAGACAGTCCTTGTGCTCTTCAGGAGGAAGAAAGCTCGGTGGTTTAATAGTAATTTTTATTGTCCATTTAAACTGACCATTCCATGTTTCCTGGACAAAGCTATGGGACTCCACTGCCTGGGGCACGCAATTAGATGTGCATTTGTGCACATTTGCGTGTAATGCCTGCATTTACGAGAGGAAACGGCTTCAAGCTGTGTTAGGGGAGGTTTAGGTTGGATATTAGGAAACATTTCTTCACTGGAAGAGTGGTCAGGCCCTGGCACAGGCTGCCCAGAGAGGTGGGGGAGTCACCATTCCTGTGGGGTATTTAAAAGACGTGTAGATGTGGCACTTCAGGGCCTGGTTTAGGAGACCTGGGGGTGTTGGGTTGACGGTTGGACTTTATGATCCTGGAGGTCTTTTCCAACCTTAATGATTCTGTGATTCTGTGTTCAGCGTGGAGAGCTTTCCACATGCAACTGCAGATGTGTGGTTTCTAACAGAACAACATCGAGCCTCTGACTCTGTTAAATGACACATTTGTGCCCTACCCCCGGCCGCCGCATGATACGACGTCCGCTTTCCCTTGCTGTGACCCTGTGTGCCAGGTAATCCCAAACTTGTGTATCAGCTCGACCCACAGTCCTGCCTCTAATCCTAGAGCACGAAAGAGGCTCAGGGATTACAGCGTCTAATGTGATAGAGCTGAGGCTAATGTGGGGTGTTTCTGCAGAGTGTGAGTTTTGATAGTTCCACTTGCCGATCCTGAGGTGTTAGTGTGAGTTTTCAACACAGGTGGGAGAAAACTATCAGTAGTTTTCTGGTTTGTGCTTCATTAGCCATCAAAATTTTAGATGCATTAACGTAAATGACACCCTGACAGAGGGACATACTATAAGAGGCATATAAAAATAATCTTAGAAACAATTTTAAGGATGCAGTTTCCCATTTCAGCTAGTGTCATGGTTTCAGCTGCGATAGAGTTAATTTTCTTCACTCTAGCTGGTATAGTGCTGTGCTTTGAAATTAGCATGGAAAAAAAACCTGTTGAGATAACACACAGATGTTTAGGCTGTTGCTGGGCAGCGCTGATACTAGTCAAGGACACGTCTAGCTTCCCATGCTCTGCTGGGTGCACAAGAAGCCGGGAGGGGAGGGGGCACAGCTAAGAGAGTGGATTCAAACTGACCAAAGGGATATTCCATATCATGTAACGTCATGCCCAGTATGCTACCTGGGAGGGGCTGGCCGGGGGAGGGAGGGAGCAATCGCGGCTCGGGGACGGGCAGCGTCGGTTGGCGGGTGGTGAGCGGTTGTATCGTTCGTGTTTCTGCGTTTTTGTTCCCTGTTTTCCCTTTCCTCCCTTTTCCCTTTTATTATATTAACCTTACTGTCATTATTATCATAATCATTTATCATCATCATTCTATTGTAGTTATTAAACTGTGCTTATCTCAACCCACAAGTTCTTTTGCTCGTCCGATTCTCTTCCCCATCCCACAGGGGTGGGGGGGGGGGTGAGCGAGCGGCTGCGTGGTGTTCAGTTGCCAGCTGAGGCTGAACCACGACAGTCTATTTTTGGCGCCCAACGTGGGGCGAGAAGGGTTTGAGATAATAACAGTTGCTGGTCACAGCATTGATTAATCTGCTCGCAGTATTAGCTTGTCCAGTCTTTACCATGCTGATTGTAAAGTACATGTTAAAACTTGCTGTTGGTTCTGTCAGCTGGCTGTGCTCTGCAGTGATTAGAGATATTTTGCCTAGGAGACTTGTTATTAAAACACTGGCCTTGACTGTTATCAGTTATTTAGGTTTTGCATGGAAGCCGTTACTGTACTACAGCTACCACCTCATGGAGGCAATTAGCAATTATACCTCCTCCTCTGAGGAGTTTTTTATGGAGGAAATACAGAATGGCACCGTAGCTAATATCTTATGTAATGTCTCCTCCCTCCTTACAACAACTTTTCAGTATCTTGAACATCCTTGTGTAGTTAAGATACATCTGTTGATATTGCTTTGGCAAGTGGTATCAGATCTGTCTAAGGTTAGTAAGCAAGTTAAGAATATAATCCAGAGATCTGTCCCAAGGCTTGATAGCTATGCGTGGCAGGGTATGTGGGAAAGTATGGGCAAATGCCTAAGACGGTGGGCACCCCCCATGGTGTGGGACTTCACCCCTGAACAAGTGCAGAATCCTGAAAAATTAGTAGAACATTTGGAGGAAATATGTTGTCACCCTGGCAATTCCAGAGACATACAGATCACTGCCATGTGCTGGGGTCTGGCTTATGCCTATCGAGCCCTATTTAACACTATTCAGTACCCCCAAGGGAAAGAGAAAGGAACTACTCCGACCCCCGTGACAAGTACTGCGGCCACCCAAACCCTCACGACAGACACTGCAGCTACTCCAACCCCAGCGACAAGCACTGCGGCCACCCAAACAGCCGTGACAGAGACTGCAGTTACTCCAACCCCGGTGATGAGCACTGTGGCCACCCAACCTGCCGCGACAGAGACTGCAGCTACTCCAACCCCGGTGATGAGCACAGCGGCCACCCAACCCGCCACAACAGAGAATGCAGTTACTCCAACCCCGGTGACGAGCACTGCGGCCACCCAACCCGTTGCGACAGATACTGCAGCTGCTCCAACCCCGGTGATGAGCACGGCGGCCACCCAACCCATTGCGACAGATACTGCAGCTGCTCCAACCCCGGTGATGAGCACGGCGGCCACTCAAACCCCCACGACAGGCACTGCAGCTACTCAAACCCCAGTGCCAAGCGTTGCAGCTGAACCAGAGGACCAACCTGTGCCAGTATCAGTCGCCCCTATACGCAAGAAGAAATCATGGAAGAGAAAGTCAACTCGTTTAGAAAGAGATTACGATGAACCAGGGCCATCACGAGAAGAGGAGGAGGAGGAGGAACCATGTGTACAAGAAACGGAAACTACCCGATCTCTATCCTTGAGTGAGTTGCGGGATATACGGAAAGATTTCGGGCGTCATTCAGGTGAGCACGTTATCACCTGGCTGCTCCGATGCTGGGATAATGGGGCCAGTAGTTTGGAATTAGAGGGGAAGGAAGCCAAACAACTGGGATCCCTCTCTAGGGAAGGGGGCATTGATAAAGCAATTGGAAAAGGAACACAAGCCCTCAGCCTCTGGAGGCGGCTCCTGGCCGCGGTGAGAGAGAGGTACCCCTTCAAAGAAGATATTGTATTTCGCCTAGGAAAATGGACGACCATGGAGAAAGGCGTTCAGCATCTAAGGGAATTAGCCGTGCTTGAGGTGGTTTATGGTGACCTGGACGATCAACGGTCCTCCAAAGATCCAGATGAAGCCGAGTGCACACGACCCATGTGGCGGAAGTTTGTACGGAGCGCACCATCCTCGTATGCAAACTCATTGGCAGTGATGTCCTGGAAAGATGACGAGACACCAACGGTGGCTGAGTTGATTGATAGACTCCGGGAATATGAAGCGAATCTCTCTTCCTCGCTCGTCTCTGCTGTTGAGAAACTGTCCCGAGAGTTCCAGCAACTCAAAGAAGATATGTCCTACTCCCCACCAGTACGGACCAGTATCTCAGCCATTAGGAGTAATCGTCCCTTGGCTCAAGAGAAGGGATACACACGACGGGGCACCCTATGGTTTTACCTGCGTGATCACGGAGAGGACATGAAGAAGTGGAATGGAAAACCTACCTCAGCCTTAGAGGCACGGGTACGTGAGCTGCAAGGGAGAACAATTACTCAGGGAAGTTTCTCCAGGAGAGCTGCTGCCCCAGTTTCCCGTAAGCAATTCTCTAGACAGAGGAGCAGAAGTGCTGATGGCCTGACTGATCTTAACAGAGACACCCGTGATTCATATCTACCGGAAGTGAGTGATGAATACTATGATCAGGACTAGGGGGGCCCTGCCTCCAGCCAGGTGGAGGAAAGGGATAACCGGGTTTACTGGACTGTGTGGATCCGATGGCCTGGCACATCTGACCCACAGGAATATAGAGCTTTAGTGGACACCGGTGCACAGTGTACCTTAATGCCATCAAACTATATAGGGGCGGAACCCATCAGCATTGCTGGAGTGACAGGGGGATCCCAAGAGCTAACTGTATTGGAGGCCGAAGTGAGCCTAACTGGCAATGAGTGGCAGAAGCACCCCATTGTGACTGGCCCCGAGGCTCCGTGCATCCTTGGCATAGACTATCTCAGGAGAGGGTATTTCAAGGACCCAAAAGGTTACAAGTGGGCTTTCGGTGTAGCTGCCTTGGAGACGGCGGAAATTAAACAGCTGTCTACTTTGCCTGGCCTCTCGAAGGACCCTTCTGTGGTGGGGTTGCTGAAGGTCAAAGAACAACAGGTGCCGATCGCCACCACAACAGTGCACCGACGGCAATATCGCACCAACAGAGACTCTCTGATCCCTATCCACGGGCTCATTCGTCGACTGGAGAGCCAAGGAGTCATCAGTAAAACCCACTCACCCTTTAACAGTCCCATATGGCCAGTCCGGAAGTCTAATGGAGAGTGGAGGCTAACGGTAGACTATCGTGGCCTGAATGAAGTCACTCCACCGTTGAGTGCTGCTGTGCCAGACATGCTAGAACTTCAATATGAACTGGAGTCCAAGGCAGCCAAGTGGTATGCCACAATCGATATCGCTAATGCATTCTTCTCAATCCCTCTGGCAGCAGAGTGCAGGCCACAGTTTGCTTTTACTTGGAGGGGGGTCCAGTACACCTGGAATCGACTGCCCCAGGGGTGGAAACACAGCCCTACCATTTGCCATGGACTGATCCATAATGCTTTGGAACAAGGTGGAGCTCCCGAACACCTACAATACATTGATGACATCATCGTGTGGGGCAATACAGCAGAAGAAGTTTTTGAGAAAGGGAAGGAAATAGTTCAAATCCTCCTGAAAGCTGGTTTCGCCATAAAACAAAGTAAAGTTAAGGGACCTGCACGAGAAATCCAGTTCTTAGGAATCAAATGGCAAGATGGTCGTCGTCAGATCCCCATGGATGTGATCAACAAAATAACAGCCATGTCTCCACCAACCAGCAAAAAGGAAACACAAGCTTTCTTGGGCGTTGTGGGTTTTTGGAGAATGCATATTCCACACTACAGCCTGATCGTAAGCCCCCTCCATCAAGTGACCCGGAAAAAGAATGATTTCAAATGGGGCCCTGAACAACAACAAGCCTTTGAACAGATTAAACGGGAAATAGTTCATGCAGTAGCTCTTGGGCCAGTCCGGGCAGGACAAGATATTAAAAATGTGCTGTACACCGCAGCCGGGGAGAATGGCCCTACCTGGAGCCTCTGGCAGAAAGCACCAGGGGAGACCCGAGGTCGACCCCTGGGGTTTTGGAGTCGGGGATACAGAGGGTCCGAAGCCCGCTATACTCCAACTGAAAAAGAGATATTGGCAGCATATGAAGGGGTTCGAGCTGCTTCAGAAGTGGTTGGTACTGAAGCACAGTTGCTCCTGGCACCCCGACTGCCAGTGCTGGGCTGGATGTTCAAAGGAAATGTCCCCTCTACACACCATGCAACTGATGCTACGTGGAGTAAATGGGTTGCACTGATCACCCAGCGGGCTCGAGTAGGAAACCCCAGTCGCCCAGGAATCTTGGAAGTGATTATGGACTGGCCAGAAGGCAAAGATTTTGGAATATCACCAGAGGAGGAGGTGGCACGTGCTGAAGAAGCCCCACTGTATAACACACTGCCAGAGGATGAGAAGCAATATGCCCTGTTTACTGATGGGTCCTGTCGCCTTGTGGGAAAGCACCGGAGATGGAAGGCTGCTGTATGGAGTCCTACACGACAAGTAGCAGAAACTGCTGAAGGAGAAGGTGAATCGAGCCAGTTTGCAGAAGTAAAGGCCATCCAGCTGGCCTTAGACATCGCTGAACGGGAAAAGTGGCCAGTGGTCTATCTCTATACTGATTCCTGGATGGTGGCAAATGCCCTGTGGGGCTGGCTACAGCAGTGGAAGCAAAGCAACTGGCAGCGCAGAGGCAAACCCATCTGGGCTGCCGCACTGTGGCAAGATATTGCTGCCCGGGTAGAGAACCTGGTTGTAAAGGTACGGCATGTGGATGCTCACGTCCCCAAGAGTCGGGCCACTGAAGAACATCGAAACAACCAGCAGGTGGATCAGGCTGCCAAGATTGAAGTGGCTGAGGTGGATCTGGACTGGCAGCATAAGGGTGAACTATTTCTAGCTCGGTGGGCCCATGACACCTCAGGCCATCAAGGGAGAGATGCAACATACAGGTGGGCTCGTGATCGAGGGGTGGACTTGACCATGGACGTTATTGCGCAGGTTATCCACGGATGTGAAACATGTGCTGCAATCAAGCAAGCGAAGCGGGTAAAGCCTCTGTGGTATGGGGGACGATGGCTGAAATATAAATATGGGGAGGCCTGGCAAATTGACTATATCACACTCCCACAGACCCGCCAAGGCAAGCGCCATGTTCTCACCATGGTGGAAGCAACCACCGGCTGGCTGGAAACATATCCTGTCCCCCACGCCACTGCCCGGAACACTATCCTGGGTCTCGAAAAACAAGTCCTGTGGCGACATGGCACCCCAGAGAGAATTGAGTCAGATAATGGGACTCATTTCCGAAACAACCTTATAGACACCTGGGCCAAAGAGCACGGCATTGAGTGGGTGTATCACATCCCCTATCACGCACCAGCCTCTGGGAAAATCGAAAGATACAATGGACTATTAAAGATGACACTGAGAGCAATGGGGGGTGGAACATTTAAACACTGGGATACACATTTAGCAAAAGCCACCTGGTTAGTCAACACAAGGGGATCTGCCAGGCGAGCTGGCCCGGCCCAATCAGAATCCTTACGTACTGTGGAAGGGGATAGAGTCCCTGTAGTGCACATAAAAAATATGCTGGGCAAGACAGTCTGGGTTATTCCTGCTTCCAGCAGAGGCAAACCCACTCGTGGGATTGCGTTTGCTCGAGGACCTGGGTGCACTTGGTGGGTGATGCGGGAGGATGGAGGAGTTCGGTGTGTACCCCAGGGGGATTTAATTCTGGGTGAAAACAGCCAATGAACTGAATAATATGCTGTTAATTGTAATATGATGTTGTATGTCATCACTACTATGGTTGCATCAGTGGAATGTTATCATGGTGGGAATCTCCCAATTAATGATAATAGCAAATGAACTTTCAATGGAACCGAGCAAAGTGCAGCAGTGAGAGAACACGAACTACCAGTGCAGCGGTGATGGAACAAGGACTGACATGCAACAACCTGACCCCACGCACACCGCCGCACCGAAGGACCCTTACAAGAGATGAAATCCAAAGTCATGGACTAAATGAACTCAATGGACATTTCACAGGCATTCTACAGGGGTGTTCCATAAACTAGTGGAATGATAAATGAAAATGTGTATATATATATATTGTTAAAAGATAAGAAGATGGATAAGGATTATTGAAGTTGTACTGAATAGTATGGGACCTGAGCATGATGTCAATGATATGGAATAAGGGGTGGATACTGTCATGGTTTCAGCTGCGATAGAGTTAATTTTCTTCACTCTAGCTGGTATAGTGCTGTGCTTTGAAATTAGCATGGAAAAAAAACCTGTTGAGATAACACACAGATGTTTAGGCTGTTGCTGGGCAGCGCTGATACTAGTCAAGGACACGTCTAGCTTCCCATGCTCTGCTGGGTGCACAAGAAGCCGGGAGGGGAGGGGGCACAGCTAAGAGAGTGGATTCAAACTGACCAAAGGGATATTCCATATCATGTAACGTCATGCCCAGTATGCTACCTGGGAGGGGCTGGCCGGGGGAGGGAGGGAGCAATCGCGGCTCGGGGACGGGCAGCGTCGGTTGGCGGGTGGTGAGCGGTTGTATCGTTCGTGTTTCTGCGTTTTTGTTCCCTGTTTTCCCTTTCCTCCCTTTTCCCTTTTATTATATTAACCTTACTGTCATTATTATCATAATCATTTATCATCATCATTCTATTGTAGTTATTAAACTGTGCTTATCTCAACCCACAAGTTCTTTTGCTCGTCCGATTCTCTTCCCCATCCCACAGGGGTGGGGGGGGGGTGAGCGAGCGGCTGCGTGGTGTTCAGTTGCCAGCTGAGGCTGAACCACGACAGCTAGATACAGACAAATAATCCTGTGTGTTACTGACAAACATTAGTGAGGAAAATCTTCCTATCTGAAGGGAGTCTCCATAGAAACTCATGGGACAAATTGAGGCTAACTACCAAGGCATGAAAATACAGATTGGCAGCAGTGACGGGAGCACGTTTGATTGTGTATGCCAGTGACCCCTGATCGAATGATTCTTTTAAAGTGTTAAGAGGAAGAGAAACCCTACTAGGAATGGACCGTGACCTGACCAAAATACAGATTGTGTGACAAACTATTTGATATCTTTTGAAAAGAAGTGGGCTATGAACAAGTTGTTTCTTCCAAACAGAGGACAAAGCTACTAAGTCAAAACAAATGTTCTCAGAGAAAGAGAGTGAAATGTCTCCATGATACAAGTCATGAAATTCTGATCCAGACTTGAATCTTCAGCTGGCTAGAGCATTCAGATCAGTGATTTCTGTTATGGAGGTGCTAACAAGTACAAGAACTCTTGTCAACTTGTACCTTAAAATATCAATATTACGTACTTGATGAGGGCTTCTTGCCTAACCTTTTGACAGAGCTTCAATATTTAATTTGATCTGGTATGTCAGATCCCAAACAACTCAGGCATGGCGTTCCTTATATGATCCATTTTCCAATCATCATAAACTTAGATTCTACTGTGAGCTATTTCCTTGTGTTTCAGGTTGGGACTAGTGAGTGGGCACACTGTGATTAAAAAAAGCCAAAGTATTATTCAGCATTACTGAATCTGCTGAACTCTTTAATGTAAGCTGATCAACTAATCTCAAAGGGAAAAGACTTTCTGCCTTTCAGTTAGAAGTTCAAAGTATGTAGAGGGATTTTAAATATCTATACACCTGTCAAATGTTAAATCAAATGGAATAACCTTATGTATACATACTTTGCAATCCTCAACAGCTTTCTGATCTCTTTCGGGATAAAGCCATAAAGCAAACAAAAGTTACTTTCTCATCAGAGACACTTTCTAGTTTGAAGAGTTTCAACTCTGAATTCTTTTAAACACCTGTCTCCTTCCCCCTGTAGTTAGTTCTATCTTGAAGGTAAAAATACGCTTCTTGAAAGTCTCTGTGCAAACACCAAAATATTAGAGGAATGAAAATCACAGTAAAACCTTATAGAATTAGGAGAATTGGATAGAAATAAGAAATATGTTTGCTCTCCGTTCTACAAACACAGAAAAGAGTTAATATAATTATTTATTTATATTCTGTATGCAGCAGTTTCGTATAAAGAACATACCCGTGTTTGCCTTCTGGCTCATCAAGAGCTGCCGTTAGAGCTTACTCCATAAAGCCAGCTCATTCCCCAGTTACCTCAGCCTAACATTTCTTTACATCCCCGATCATTTTCTTGTAGCATGTTACGAACTAAGTGTCCTTGGGGAGTGGTTTTCTCTTTCATTTGTGTTTGGGTCGGGTTCAGTATGGCTTTCACCTCATGTGAGGGCAGAGTCGCTCCTAGCAGTCAAGATTAGTAATCATGATTTCATTAACCGCAATGGAAGGAGCACCTCCTGCAGATGTGTCCGTGCACGGGCTAAGGGCAAGTCACTGGTACCCCTGTGCTCCAGGAGTACTGTCCTGTGGAGATCTCTGATGTAATAATGATATAATAATTTTTAAAAATCCTCGACTGAAGTGGAATGTTTTTACTACTGTTCACTGCCCTCTTGGGTACCCTTCCCTCAGGCACTGCTGCTTTCTTACCCTGCTGCTGCAGGGGGGCAGTGCAAGGACAGGAGCGGTCACCTGAGGGCTGTGTTTACCCCTCCTTTCGTGGCCCTACTACCTCCCTGTGTGCTTTGGTCATTGTATGGGCTTTTGGGACTCCAGGGGGTGCAGAAATGCATTGCTGCGAGGCACTGGTACCACTACTGGCATGATCCGCAGGGCTGCTGAGAGAACAGGGCATCTCCAGGCCACGTCTGAAGTAAGAACTTCAGCCCCAAGACCGTCCTAACACTAAAATTGATGTAGTAGCTTAAGCAGCCTGTATATACTTAAGTGATAGTTACATTTTCCTGTCCCCAGGGTTTTCGTTGCACATTTTAATGAGTTTCAAGACTGTGAATATCGAGAGTGTAAAAATACGACATTCGGCCCTGATTACAGAATTAAGACCAGTAATTTTATAATATCCTACATCAAATTTTGAATTGATTTGGAGCTAACGGGGTGTATCTCGTCCACATTTGGCTGTACAGTTGATGAAAGCTGGAGTCTTTCCCACTCTGTGGGAGGTTTTGCTCTTTTGAAGGTCATTCCCACTCATGTATCACCTGTGTTGAAATGCAAATGGCTTAAACATAATTCAAGCAGGGAATTTTCTGTGGTAGGAAAAGAAGCTGTTTCAATGAGCAGGAAGCAGCAACTCTGTAAAAATGAAATTAAAGATTTCAACAGCTATGTCTTGTTACAGTATGTCGGCACTGTGCAAAACCGCTACTGCTGACATGTCTTCTTAAATAGTAAAGAAATAATGCTGGCTGGAAAAATCCACCACGTTCTGAAATAATAGCAAAATAAATCTCTGAAAAATATTTTCTGGTTTTGAAGATGGGCCTTTGGGATTTTCAACGATGTTAAGGGAAAGGGAATTTTATGAAAAAGATATTCCAGTAAAATAGATTTTTCTCGGGGGGGGGGGGAAGTCTTAATGCGGTTTTACTGTCTAATGTATGCATTACTCCAAGAGAAGAAGTAAACAGCATGCATTGAAAATGCCATCTGCAATGCAATCACAGCTTGTCACTCTCCGCTTCATTCATCTTGTAATTACCAAATATCTTTACCCGGGGCAGCTTTAACCTTGTCCATGTGTATTAATTTGATGTACTTTGGCAATGCAAACACTGTTCTTTTTAAATTTTTTTTAAATGAAGTTTGATGCAAAATCAAAAATCTGCTTTTGCTCAAATGCTCAAAATGTCTTTTTTTCTTTCCAAAATGTTCAAAGGGACTTCTTTTTTAATGGGTTGTTCTGTGTTTTTATAAGTCATTCTTGATTATTCAGCATTGACCTGGTTTATGAACCTTTTCATAAAAACTTACTCAGAGATTTATTTGATTTACCAAAAAACAAATTATTGACATTTTTCTTCATATCATATGAACTAAATATATCATTAGCTATTTAACAGTCTTTTGATCATGTAATACATATGTGAAAGGCAACATGGTTATGCAAAATGAGAGTTTTGAGGAATAATGTCAATATTCTGCATCTTTGGAAAGGGCCCTCTCAGCTCTTTCCACTTCTGCGAAACATAGAAAAAAAGCCCATGGTTTGTAATCCAAATATTTCAAACGAAGGTTACCTGTGATATTGCCACCAGTGGGAATGAAAATCTGTTTCTATATGGAATATCTCTCTTCAATTAGAGAAAAGGAAACGTACATGACAAAAGGTGACAGAATTATAAAAGATGGCACAATTTATAGATTTCTACCTAAAAACATAGCAGAGAAGCTACTTCATCCACATAATTACATTTCATGTGTTAAAAGTGAAGATAAATTACACTTAAAAATGTACGAGAGAGAGGTTT
This sequence comes from Phalacrocorax carbo, assembly GCF_963921805.1. NCBI lineage: Eukaryota > Metazoa > Chordata > Aves > Suliformes > Phalacrocoracidae > Phalacrocorax > Phalacrocorax carbo. The sequence continues at coordinate 2,741,256 of NC_087515.1, read as the reverse complement.
TAAATCTCTTCTTGCTGTAATGGCAATTATCAGGTTGCAATTTAAAGACAGAGCAGCCTGTAGCAGAAGGACGAGAGGCCAGTGCTTGGCTTCTAGGAGTCATTTTGCAGTCATTAAATAAATTGGAAAGACTAAGCCAATTTGCATTACGTATATGATGTTTGTAGAACGCATGTCTATGAAATTGCATATCTGGCCTCCTAATGATGCACGGTTACACGAGTAAGCAGTTGTCAAAGTCATTGTCTGCTGTCTAATCCCAAGTAAGAGAATGGTGGAGCAGGACCAAGGCACTACTGGTGTGAGTAGCAGGGATGCTGTTCCAGTCATGATACCCTGTGCTGGTTTTGGCTGGGGGAGAGTTAATTTTCTTCATAGTAGCTGGTGCGGGGCTGTGGTTTGGATCTGTGCTGGAAGCAGTGTTGATAACCCAGGGATGTTCTTGTTCCTGCTGAGCAGGGCTTGCACAGAGCCAAGGCCTTTCCTGCCCCTCAGCCCACCCCACCCGCGAGGGGCTGGGGGGCACAAGGGGCTGGGGGGGGACACGGCCGGGACAGTGACCCCAAGTGACCCCAGGGATGTCCCACACCACATGGTGTCATGCTCAGCACATAGAGCTGGGGGAAGGAGGAGGAAGGGGGACACTGGAGGTGATGGTGTTTCCCTTCCCAAGTCACCATGACCCGTGATGGAGCCCTGCTCTCCTGGGGGTGGCTGAGCCCCGCCTGCCTGTGGGAAGGAGGGAATGAATCCCTTGGTTTGCTTTGCTTGTGTGCGTGGCTCTTGTTTTACCTATTGAACTGTCTTTATCTCAACCCATGAGTTTTCTCCCTTTTGCTCTTCGGATTCTCTCCCCCATCCCATTGTGGGGGTTGTGAACAAGCTGGGTGGTGCTTAAGTTGCCAGCTGGGGTTAAGCCATGACAGAGCCGAAAGGTGGACGTGGGAAATTTTAAGGGAGAAGTAGGGGTGTTACTGTTGCTGTTACTATTAAGACGAGTTTGGTTTTGGCACGGCTGGCATACATTTATCTCTCAGGCCTGAACCAGAAGCAGTAAACTTCAAACTAAGCAGCACACTAAATCAAAACTGAGCTGTCATGAGCTGTTGGAGGTATCTCAACCAGGCTTTATTGGTGGGTGGTTTTTGTTGAAGCAGAATAAAGGAGGCATGGAAACATCAACTTCTCTCACAAACTAGATCACCATCTACTGCAGATGCATCGCATTAGTGACAGGTACTGATAGCTGAAATTAATCAACCAGGATTAAAAATTTGAAATCAATCTTTACCCGAACCTCAAGCCAAATGAGAACAGTGGTCACATTAGAGTAAATCCACCGACTTCAGTGGAACTACGCTGATTAATGCAAGTTGACTTCTTGACCCAGGGTTCTTTTTCTTAGTTTTTTTTGGTTCTTGGTTTTTCAGGTGGTTTTGTTTGTGGGTTTTTTTGAGGCATGAAAAATATGGGCTAGGTTTCATGTGCATTTTTCTTTGTAATGGCTATTGAAATATATATTCTACAGATTTCAATAACTTGCAGAAAACGTCTAAGAATCCCTGAAATCATACAGGAAAATTTTCTGCTCTCCTGAACCCCACGTTGTCATTTATGTACATACGACACAAATAGAATATTATCACTAATAGCCACTAAATCAGAATGTCTACTTTCTATGTTTATTCTTGCATATTTGCAAAGATCACTTAGATGAAGAACAACTTTCCTTAAAACAAAACAAAACTAAACAAACAACAACAACAAAAAAAACCACACAAAAATGTGTGAGTGAAACCATGGCCGTTTCTAAGCAAGTTTAGAGTCATAAAATGTGTGAATTGTCTGCGAATGGATGTCTAGTGGTTAAACCATCTCTGGGTACAGAAGGCTGCTGTCAGAAAAATGATATGGTTATGGTGAAGGCTTCTTCTGCCTGCATGCTTAGAGGTACCAGAGATGCTGCAGAGCTCAGGCAAGAGCAGCCAGCAAGTCAGCAGTGGGGTGGATTCAGGCAGGTGTCCGAGCACAGGGCAGAAAGCTCAGTCTCGGCCACTTACTGACAGGATAGGGTTAATGAGCTGAATTTGAAATAGCTAGCACAAGCTGGGCTCTCCATATGACAGGGGAGACACAAAGACGTTATGCCAGGACCCACCCATGTAAACATAAGAAGGACTAGATCACCCTTGGCAGGTGCCCACATCTCCCCTCTGCCTTAGGAGTGCAGGGAGGCCGCTTTGACCAGGTGCCTGTGCCTTTGGATGATGAAAGTTGGGTGAGTTGAGTCCCATCTCCATTTGTATTTGCCGTGCATACCCTATTACATGCCATAAAGAAACATGAGAACAGTATAGCTGTCTGGAAAAACGCTGAATAGTACCCGAAGGATGATAAACAGTGGTTAGTGTGTTTTCAAAACAAAAAGATGTGTTACTGATCTGTGTTAAAGGGTTTTCTTCTTTTCTGAAAATCTGGAGAGTATTACTCCCAAAATTTACTGCATAATACGCAGTTCTGCAGAAGGATTCTCTTAAATCAAATACAATGAATTTTTTAATGGCCTGGAATTATTCAGTGGTTTGCTTTTATTTTTCAGTTGAGAGGTTCTTCCCATATTGAGTATCTTAGGAAAATAAAGAGGGCCCAATTCTGCAGTTCTTGAAATGATGCAGGCAAAATTCCCATTGAATTCAGCCAGGTCTGAGGACAAACTGTGAGATCTGCGTGAAAGCAATGATCATTTAAGCAGCTGTTGCCAATGAAATTATATGCCGACACCTTCCCAGTGGCCTGGTCTATTTGGTTTTGTATATTGTAAATTTTAACCATCGCAATGAGAAACTTGCTGAGCGGTGAAACGTCAGCCACCTCGCAGGCAGGTACGTACCGACTGCTGCAGGACCGTGTGCTAGTAATCCAGTGGCACTTACTTCAATGGGAGTACCAGTACTTCAGAAAGATGACCCTAATTTTTCATTGCAGACTCTTGACTCCCTTACAGATATGATGATCATCCCCCTTTCCCTTGAAATGCCTTAATTCATTAATTTTTATGACTGTTTCCATTCTCAGAGGTAAGAAAATTGAAGAGCCATAAACTCTTAAGTGTGTTAATATCCACATGGATTTTTTCAAGCTGAAATAATACTGCCCTGTTTATGAAGTGAGAAGAACTTGCAACCTTTCAAACGGTGACCAGAGGCTGGCCATTTTCGTTAACCTGAATTCACAGTCAGAAGATGCAAAGCATACAAACACGGTAAAAAAGTCTGCAAAACTCTTCAACTATCCCAAGAGACGAAGCCACTCCTCAGGATCAAATTTTCACCTACGCTCCTGTAAAAGGAGATGCAGATATGGAAGTTGCTTCATGTGAGAGTTCAGGAGCTGGTGTCAGAGCTGAAAAATGCTCAGTTATGTATCTCAAAGGTAGTCACAGATTTCAGTGACGTTTGTAAGGGAAAGTAAGTTATGAAGTTTCTATGTAATACAGCTTTTCAGTGTATCCAGGTGCAACGTTTCTTCATGCCTTTAATTATGTGCCATCAGTTACATTATTTAGATTCCCTACAGATGAGAAAAAAACAGCAGTTTTTGTTCTATGTTTTTTAATTGAGTTTAAATAGTTGAATGGTCTCTGTATAAGGAGTTACAGCTACCAAATCATGACATCTTTTCCAAAAGCAATGTGACAGTTCAACACTTTTAAAAATAGTGTCATTCTCTTGGTGTGAATTTTTCTGGGACTGCATTATAGTTCTTTTTCATGTACTGAAGCTCTGAGAACTTTGGCACTTTAAAATCCCCAGAGTTCAATATATTTTTTTTTCTGTTTGGTTTTGATTTTTGTTTGTTTCATTTAGTGTGGATCCACACGCTCACTGGGTTTAGCTTTGGGTTTCTGGGCTTATGCAAACCCAAAAACTCAAAACAATAGTCAGCCATAATCTTGAGTTTTCCATGGTTTGGAACAGAACAGCAAACTTCACGTGGACCTCGGAGAGAGGATTAACTTGCCAGTCAGTCTATACTTGTAAATTTAGCCCGAGTTCATTTTAAGGGTCGGCAAAACTTGGAAAATCTTTTTGACAAACCTGGGACAAATTGAGGATTATGAAGACAACTCAAAACATACCCATCTCAAAAAAGACACATAATCCCTCCTGTGCTGCCTTTGTCCCCCAAAAAGCCTCTGACAAACCGGTTGCCACAGAAAGAAGGGAGTTTCACATGGCTGTGAAGTTCATAAAAAAATTAACACAGTTCATTCAGATAAGAAAGGCTTAATTATTCCTATGCTGTTTACAGTTCAAGTGTTGCATCTGTCCCACTTTCAGCTGAAAGACTTCTAATTTATGCTTACTTACATTAAAGGAAATTCAGGCCTATAACTCAATGTCGATCAAATTGCATAAAGTATCTCTCTCTCTCAAACAAATGGGTCTTTATTTTTGAAGGCACCTACCTCCATTTGACCCCATTCAAGTCATTTTACAGTTAAGTCCAGAGCTCAAAAAATTTAACATAAGTTAAAAAAAAACCAAAAAAGAAATGTCCAGTCTTTCATTATTTACATACTTAATGTTGTTTGATTCAGAAACCACAATATAAATATTTTCTTTTTTAAAAAACCCTGTATCAAGATTTATATAAATATTTTACAAAACGATCAGTGTGCTCTCACCAAAAACAGATGCCTTGAAAATACTTGGCTTGTTTTGAAGAAAAACATTTAAATCATTTTTTGAGGTCTAGCCATCTATACATTCAAAAAGCAAGTGCTTTCAGAAGAAATACTTCTAAAATATGTATCTATACATATTTCATAGATCTTTATATGAAATAGAAGGTCTTAACATTCAGAAAATCCACTGTGGTGCAGGTGTATAGGACTTTCCAAAAAAGACTTGGGAACGAGATGAATTTACCCAAACGGCTCCTTTTAGAGCAGAGTTTAATCCGCTGCATCTCGCACCACAGCGAACACCTTCAAGTTCCCAGCTGCTTCCAAGAAACAAAACGTCTCCAAACCCGCCAGCCTGGACGTGCCTGCAGCCCGAGCGCACCCGCGGCGCCGGAGGAGCGCAGTCCGAGGAGACCCCTGCCGCCGCACCCTTTCGGCACGGGGGACGGCGCTTGGGCTGCCCACCCCAGCCCACCCCAGCCCACCCCTGCCGGCCACGCAGGTCAGCCCGAATTGCAGCCGGCCCTGCACATCTCGGGGAGAACCTGGGTTTGTCGTGATGCTCGGCCAATAGAGCAGGTGCCAGAAAGAAAAAACCGCCTGCAAGTAAGGATTCTCCTTGGGAATTGCTTATCCAGGTCAGCTGCTCGCCGAGGGTACGGACTTGAACTTGGCACCTGTTCTCGGAGCAGCGTGAGTCTGTCCCATGCAGCTTTGCTTTCTACTGGGATAAAACATACTTCCAGCATTCCAGTAATTTAAGCATATGAGTTGTTTTCTTCCTGTGGCTTAGGTTTCCTTAGTTTTCCATGCTTTGGGAGCACTCACTGATCTACACTGGAACGTGGCCTTTTCGTTATTTACCATGCTTATTTTTGAGGTAGCCATTCCAGGTCTGCTGTCACTAAGCTACAGCACAACTAACAGGACCTAATCCAGAAACACTCAGTGACTGAGTTACAAAATGAGGGCAAAAATCACAGCTAAGTAATTGTGAACAGATGAGGTGGGATTCATCCCTCCTGAATTTGACAGGCTAAAATTTAGGTTTCTGGTCTAAACTAGTCTATCTGACCTCCTTCCCTCATCAGAGGACAGACTTAGCCTCCAAAGAACAGTTCGTTTCTCCATAAGCTGGGCAGCTAATCTATGTGGTCCTTGTAAGGTGCCTGTGTCTCCCCTTCATTTTCATAGGATGCCTAAATAACTAACAGAAACTAGATGCCCCCTTTAGGTGAAATAAAACCCACCATTGGTATCTGCATCTAACGCGAACCTGGCACACAAAGTTATTTCACTGAAGGGTTTCTTAATAGCTCTGCAAGGAACGAGTGCTCTGAGCCGGCTAACAGCAAGCAGCCCCCACTACACAGAGATTTTCAGCATAGTTCTAGTTACGCATCTCCTCAGCTGCTGTGAAATATATGACTGTGCAACAGAGCAATGGCTTTCATGCACAAATACAAATGTGTAAAGAAGAGATGTTAAAAAAGCAAAGACAAATGAATACATGGTGAAGTAATTAAAAACAGATGATGCTATAGTGTTGTTTGGAAGGAGCGTTTTTCACTTGGTTCTATTGATGTGCTGAGACCCACAAAGCGCTTGAACGTGGAAGAAGCTTTCTAACGCATACTCAGTTGCAGAAAAGAACAAATAATTTAAAAAAATCTTCCACTGCTGTTTCAAGCGAGTACAGTGTTCTTTTCAGTACTTCTCCTAACTTAAATCAAATTACAAAACATAAACAATACGTTTTACATAAAAACCTAATGTATAAGCAGAATTATTTTTACTGTGGGAGGCAGTGTGCCAGTACTTCCAGTGCAAGATTCAGAAGGTTTTATTCTAGTTCTGTTGGCAAAAGCAGTATTAGGCACGTACCAGGATTTAACCACATTCAGTTGAAATACTCTTTGGCCCAACAGCACTGAAGGCAATAGAGATTATACTCTGGGTTCCTTTATTCTCAAGGCCCTTTGATATTCCGGAGGGTAGTTTACTGGTCAGATCTCCTTTCCCAGAAATGATATTTTTTTTGCTGTTTCCAACATGATAGTAAGTCCTGGGTTCCCTTTTGTTAGCATTCGAGGATACGCGAGGCAGACCCTCTACAAGCGGCTTGTCTATGGCTGATTTTTGCCCACTGTGTTTCATAAGACATCGATTTCTAAACATTACACAATAACGTACATTTAATTCCAGCTTTTGGGTAGAAGTCAAACATGAGAGGTTCTGGTCAGCAAACAGGGAGGGTGGTTTCCTGGCAACTTAATGCCATTTGGCTTTATAGTTAAAGTTCGTAATATGTAAAAAGACTCTTCAGCAATCTTAATTACATTCTTAGCAAGGAAAGTAAACAGTCTCAAATACTTGGGTTAAATCTTGGAAATGGACAGTTCTAGCAATATGCCGTATAATCTCCCATAACTGGGTGAGCTGTCGAACAGAACAGTGTAAGGGATATATTCTCATTTATTTGGCCATGGTCTTTTACCAGAATTTGTGATGTGTTACATGAAGAGCCCAAACCGCACAGCACACACAGTCATTTGTAAAAAACTTTCCACTTCTTCATGCTCTGAGACTAACATTGGGCTGAATTCTCATGGATTTCAGGAGGAAGTGACAGCTGACCACAGATTTGGCTCAGAGATCAGCTCTGTTTTTACCCCAGGGGCCATTCTTTTCTAGAGGGCAAGTAAACATTTTCACAGGCATGAATGGAACTGGACACAAGAATATCTGGGCTGTCACTCCAAACTAAAATTACTGCTTAAGTGAGATGTGGAAAGAAGAGAAGACCATTTTCCTCATTGCTAATATTAAAGCGCATTGTTGTAGAACTGAAAAAATCGCATTGCACTAGAGGAAGACCATCCTGCAGAGAACTTGCAGTCTAAGTGACAAGACGAATTAGAGGCAGAAAAACTGTTCACTCCACAGTGTCGGTGGCAACAGGACGAGGAATGATGGTCTGTGAAGAGTAAACCATTTTATATCATGTGTGACTCGGGCGAAGTTGCCACCTCATTCTCTTCCTAAAAAATTGGAAAGGTCGTCTTCCTTCTTGACCCCAACCTTCACCCAGCCCCCAAAAGAGAGCTTACTGTGGTCAGGAACTTGAGGTGAAACAGCAATACCGTGAGGGTTTCCGGGCCGTTAAGGGGTTTGTGAATATCCATCTAGTTAAAGCAACAGTTGTTTGAAAATTTTGCAGATAGGTGTCTATGCGGAACCATAAGATGGATAACATTATAGGCAATAAGCTAAGTTGTTCTTAAAGCGTTAACTCAATATCTGTATCGGCATTTTGCACTACGTAGATACGCTTGTTTTGGACTTTCCTGCCTCTTCTGGCAAGTCTGCTAATTTTACATTTTCTGTGAGAAATCATTGGCAGTTCTGACATTCCTAATGCCTCGACATTTACATTTCCGGCCTCAGACATGGTCACAAGAGGTGGTACATCGGTGCATCCTATTAAAAGTTGGCTGCTTATTTAGCAAATGATAGCAAAGGTGGCTCTCAACCATAAACTTCGTATTTCTTTTCTTACAGAAGGTCCAAATACTGCAACCTTTATCTGGAAAATGTTGCATATAAATTAGGTAAATTTGGCTGTGCATTTCTAATAAGAAAAAACCAGAACTTAGTCTGGGATTTGTAAAGTGTAGTTTAAAAACATACAGAATTTGCAAAACATAATTGTCCTATCTTCTTTTTAATCCAAATTCTTAATGGAAAAAAAAAGTCTTTAATGGTTGTGTATATGTGCTTCTGTCTTAAAAGCTTTTAAAATCAAAGAATGGCTTAGTAGCTTGTAAATCCACTTGCTGGCTTCAGACTACTTTGTCAGAACAGGTTGAAGACTAATGCAATCCTACAGGTTGTAGGAAAACTGGTGTCTTAATAAATATTTGAGGATCATTAATATAGCCAAGAGAGAAACAGAAGATAGAAAGTAAGAATTAAGTAGTGATTGTGATCCCTAAGATGGTTTATAGGTGTTGAATGGCTTGAATACTATGGAAATGAGTGGGATTCATTTGACCTGTCATGTGTAAGTTGAAAGCCGAGATGTGGCTTTAAATAGTCACTCCTTTGATCCTGGGATTCTGAATTTATTGATGCCTGTTCCTCAACATCATACCTGGAGTCTGTTGCTTCTTGTTTGAGCAGTGTGAGGCTGCTTAAACAGGTATTCTTGATCTCAGGAAAATGGAGAGAAGTCAGTCCTAACAGCTCCATCAGCTGTTTCTGTAGCTGTGGGTATGCTCACTTCATGCTAAGCATAAGGAAATTTTGCTTAACCTGCATTTTCCTTGAAGATATTCCATCTTCCGTGAGCATGGAGGGAGACTGCGTTAAGCTGCAACATCACCTGGAAAATTCTCAATAACTGCGGTCAAATTTGCAAGCTTTACAGCTGCTAGGAACCATCGGATTCAAGACACGTCCTTAAAACACTAGGGAAAGAAAATGTCCTCTTCCTATACTACGAAGTTTACACAGTTTCCCTCCCGCCTTGTTTGTGTGATTCAGACTTGGTTGCTCCTCTTACCAGCTGCCTTTATGGGTGGCATATCCATGAATGGTGCAGGACAGAATCCCACGCAAGCAGAGGACAGACAAGATGACCTAGTACTTCTAGGTTTTTTTCTTCCCGCTGTGCTAGCTGACATCACTTGTGGTATGACTCTCTGAATTCCAGGCTCTATATACGAGAGCTAAAGGAGCACACATGTTTAATAGACAAAACACAAGAACTAACAGTAATGGAAATCTGCCTTCTTAGGCTGTCTTTGTAGTGCATGGAGAGGGAGGAAAGGCTCCTTCAGGGATTACTTGAAGTATACAGGTGTCCTCTGGAAGTGTCCCTGCCCTCGGGGAGTGGCTCTAGGTAGGCAAGATTCCCAGAGCTAGCATTAGGCTTCATGAATACTTTCCCTTAATTGTTGTTTTCGTTCTTTCCATACACAGGAATATTTTAGTCCGGAGCAAACCAGGGCACCTGGCCTTCAAAAAATTGCTGGTTCAAGGTCTCTGAGTGGGTGCAGCCTGTATGGTCTCAAGTTAGAGAGTGGCTCCCTGGCACTCGGGTGCTGTTTATCCCATGGAACCTCTCCGAGCAGCACGCAGGAAAAGTATTGATCATAAACATCTGAAAAAGATAACGTGTGAAATTAAACAGTTACTTTCATTTTTTAAAAGAAAGAAAACCCGAGACATGCTAATGCAGAAACCGACTTCCTAAATACAGCTTCTGGAGGAGCAGGTGTGGAGGGTCATAACTCAGAAATGTCAAGGCCTGATGTGACAATGCAAGGGAGCGCCTGGGAATAAGGAGCGTCTACACAACCGTGAGAGGTAGGGAGCTGCAAGCATCCCGCGCAGCTCGCTGTTCCACATCAGGAGCATCCTGTACTACATAGGCTGGCCAACCTGCAGCAAGAGAGCGTCATCAGTTACGACTTCTGTAACAACTAAATGAGCTCAACCAATTGTCTCCTCCAGCTGATGCACGCAGATAGCTACTAGCAACGCAATATTTGAGTCCCGTTCGCCTAAAACAAGACTCTGGGTGGTTCTGGATGAAATTCTTCGTCTGTATAACTTCCTCCTCCAGAACCCGCCGTGAGGTAGGCCTGTCGTTTCCTCAGCAAGCGCAGAATCGGGAGACGCGCAGTGGCACGTGTCTCGGGGTTTCTCCCGTGCGCACACGTGCAAATCGGGCATCACGATATCAGAGCCAATAGAGTACTACATACGTCACACTCCTCTCTCCTAAGGAGCATTAAGTCTTGCGTAAATGCTCCAGTTTCGGTGTGTATGTGAAACACGCAAGCTAACTGAGGGAGCTGCGCCTGCAGATGCCATTACCTGAGCGTGTTTACCACGTGCAGCTTTGTGTTACCTGGGTTGCAAAGCTCAGGAGAATAAGCTGTATTAAACAATAGCTCTTCTTCTTTCCATTCCGGGGAGAAGTATTGGTGGGATGGGATGGCTCCTGGGAACTTTGCACATCTGAACTCTCCAGGGCTGGAAACAACAAAAGTAAAAGTCCTCAACACAATAAAAAAAATACATTCTTTTGGAAGAAAAGGGACTAGGACTTTTTTGGGAGGTGTTGGATGAAAGCGTGCTTCCGTTTTTACTCCTATCTAAATCCTTCTCTAACACAAATCAGAGCAAAAGGAAGTAGGAAAATGTATTTTATTATCCGCACGTCTTGTCTTGCACTGAATGTATCTCTCTGTACTGCGGCTTGCTCGAACAAGTACTTTTCATTGTAAACACTTTCAATTGTTTATACAAACGAAATGTCAGCCAGCGCTAAATGCATTTGCAACAAGAAATATAAAATCAAAATAATGGCAGATGTATCTCAGGCAATATTAAATGACTTTAAACTGCAACTGTATCCAAAACAAAAAATGTACATCAAAGATAGAAACACATGGTTAATCTGCCACATCTGTTTAGTTAAGTGATGGCCTTAATTACTTTTAGTCACCCATGACTCTCATGAACAGACTCTACTTTAAATTTAGATTCAGACATTCTTCCATTTCTCTAATTAGGATTTATTCATGTGTAAACAAGCTCAACATTGGCTTACCCACACACATTTACATTTTTTGACTGTGTGGCCTTGCAGAGAAAATCCTGCATGTTTTATGCATATTCATATAGTTGGCCTCCTCGTCCCACATGTAAACTGCAGCAACAGCTTGTTGGCCAGTAGGGGCTTTTTTGTCCATAAATAGGCTTCAGAAGGAATATCCGTAAGTGAAACCTTGATTTGCAGAACCATCTTTCTGGTAGCCAGAGCGCTGTTCTTTCTCACGCGCCTTTTCTTCCGAGTATCTGGGATGGAGATCTGTCTGGGTTATTTTTTCCCTCCTCCTCTTTTCCACATCGTACTGGTAGTGGATGGAGCATGGAGATATTTCAGCAGGCAAATGAAACTTCCCAATAAAATTTCCCATGTGACACTGGCTGGCCGCTGCCATAATAATCAGCATGAATTTCATTAAGGGGTTACACATTTGTGGGTATGGTCTTTTAGTCAGCCATCTCTGGAATGATTTTTCTCAAGCACAGAATAATGCAGGCTGAGCACATTCCTTCAGGTTTAACCCTTAAATGAACTAGCTTTGACACAAAATTGTTATTTGGTGGAGTTAATGCTACTGAGAGTCCCTCAAGATAACCTATTCTAGGGCATGAAAGAGAGATTTAAGCACATTGCCAGAGTTTCTCCCCTGTATTATCTCAGTGCCCTTCATTAACAGGCAGGAAAGTTTTTTCATGCATATCCTTTTTTTTTTTTTCCAGTGTCCCAGAAATGTGATTTACCACGTGTTCGTGACCATCATTACCAATTCACAGAGGAAATAATTGAAAATATTCAAGTGGTTGTTCCACAAGCTCTTGCCTGTGTTGAGGGCTCTGCAATATTCCATCACAACAGCAAGAGCAGAGAGAAGCTGAACCGTTCAGGGTGATGCTCCACCTCATATGACGCTTCAGTTATAAGCACGTGTTGAAAGCAAATAAGTTCAGAGCGCTCTATAGTATTTTTCTCATCAAGTTTTATAAAACTCAAACTTTATCTACAGTTGCATGCACGATTTAGTATAATGGAGTACACAATACATCTATCGTATAAACCACCCTATTACATGCTGTTTTAAGTAAATAAATCATAATTAGAATAATTTTCCTGGTAAAAAGCTTAAGTCTTGCTGTTTAAAAAATAATCCGTATTTGGAAAAAACCTGCTTTATTCCATGCTAAATAATACGTCCTCCCTTCTGTCTTTCGAACATAATCTTCTTTCGGGGCTACCTGTAACTGTAGTTTAGCCAGGTGGTATCTGGTTGCTACAGCCAAGCCTTATTTGAACACAGTTAGAACTGCTTAAGACGGATTCTATTGACAATAACTGCGTTACATATGCATGTCAAATTGATACAACCGGGTTGAGACAGATTTCTGTATAAACCACATTTACTTATACCTGGAGTCCCTCCACTGTCACTGGACTTACACAGTATTTAGAGAGTTGAAATCTGTGATTTAGGTTCAGGTACTATACTATTCTTGAACTATTGTTGCTAGCAAATAATCCTTTCCACGCTACTACCATCTGTTGATGTAGCTCTTAAATATGACCTAGGTCCTTCGGTCTGTACTAAGTGTTTTCGAATCCAGATGTATGTCTCCAGCTTGAGCAGACTGTGGATATCGCTGCTCTGAAACCCCACTGCCAGAAGGCAGCCTTAGTTTATGAGATGAGAAAGAGCCCAGCTTATAAGAAACTTACACACCCATTTAACATATGGTGGGCATTTCATCTGAGTACAGTCTCTTTAAAGTTTGCTTAAGGAATGGAAATGAAGTGACAATTTACGTCTTACTAGCTCTGCTCAAAGTATTGCCAACAGGCTCTGGGTAAGAGAAAGGGAGAAGCAAGGACAGTGGTTGCGGTTGTGGTTATTTTAACGTCAGGATCTGTGATGGGAGCACTTAGCGTGGTTAAGTTTTGCAAGATGGCAAAAAGCAGTTGAGGAGGGCTTCTAAAAACATTCAAAAGGTGTTAGATTTAAAATGGGAGAAGAGAAAGCACTGAATGGACTGAGAGTCATTAGAAGAACCGTGAACAGGATCCTATTCAAACATTCCATTTTGGGGCAAAGAAGAGGGCAGAAGCCTTTTGACAGAAGATTTTAAAGTCACTTAGCTAAACTAGCTTAGCCCATATCAAACTATTGTGGCGTGCAACTTAGCAGCTACAGTCTTGTACTGCACCAGAGTCTTTCCTAAGCCACGTAGAAAAGACGGCTCAGAAACAGCGAATGCTCAGGATGGGCGCTGGACCACAGAAGGAACAGAAAGTGAATGCCTGGGTTTTGGCTGTGGGGGAAAGTAAGCCTACGTATTGTCAGAAAATCACTTACCAAATACGTGAATAAATAAAAACCCAAAAGGGATTTAGATTTTCTCTCTTCAGACACAGCTAATAGTGGCCTCCTATTTCAAAACAAAAGAAGAAACCCTTTCTCCACCCAATGGCTATGGCCAAACTCATCTTCTATATTTAAGTGCAAAGATGCCCAGTTCTTGCTAGCAGCTTCCACGTATCCACCCGTTCTCCAGTTTTGGCCATAGATTTGGATGAAGATTGTGCCAACATCCCCTTCTGAGTGAAGAAGCCAGAGCTATACTTGCTGGGGAATGATTAACAGGCTGCTTTATTTTTCAGTTTCTTCTCCAGATTTGCATGCATTTACACAGGACATTTTTGTTTATTAGTTCGCAGATGGCTGGTCCCTTCTGTGTATCCTAATAGAAGGATGTGATGATACTTTTAAACTTACTGTAATTTTTCTGTGCATGTAACTTTTCCCCCCGGTTTCTTCTTTCTCTGGCGTGACATTTATACTATGGGGGTTTTATTTGTTTGTTTGTTTTAGCTCAGAAGTCTGGCTCCTCCAAATGTGTCTCTGAGCATCTGGCCTTGCTTTCCTACGATTTTTCTTCTGATCAAATCATCATGTGTATAGAGCTGAGTGTGCTCTATACAATCAAAAATGTGTTTCATTTTCTGGTGAATCACTGTGGCTGCCAAACACAACCCAAACGGCGGTCTGAGGAACAGTGTCTCCTAACGGGAATAGAGAATGTGCCGAAATGTTTCCCTTAAGGCACCTGCCAGAAACCTGCTAATGCAGCACATGTAGGAAAATACTTGGCAACAGTCATTTCTTGGGTAGCGAGAAATGTTGCTCCTACAGGTATTTGCTTAGTATCTTTGGGGTCCAGTAAAAATACCTTTCTGCCCTGACCAGTTAGTGTACTCACTCAGCTGATTCTTCTGGTCATTTTAGTGACTCTTGGAAGAAGTTTGCTCACTTATTTTGCCTCTGATTAAAAATAAAATTATCTGATGCAAGGCAGGAATCGGAGTCCCTGTAACAATTGGGTTAGTGAACACTTTGCTGAAAGCTTCCTTGGTAACTCAAAGACACCCTGGCATTTGACTTGGGTTTTTTTCCTTCACCTGTCAGCGAGTGTACCTGTAGATCAAATCATCAGATCAACACATTTTTAGCTCATCAATGGATACCTTTTGGCATGGTTTAGCCCCAGTCAGCAACCCAGCACCCCGCAGCCGCTCACTCACTCCCCCCCGGTGGGACGGGGAGAGAATCGGAAGAGTAAAAGTGAGGCAGCTCATGGTTTGAGATAAAGACAGTTCAATAGGCAAAGCAAAAGCTGCCCACGGGAGCAAAGCACAACAAGGAATTCATTCCCCCCTTCCCACGGGCAGGCGGGGCTCAGCCACCCCCAGGAGAGCAGGGCTCCATCACGGGTCATGGTGACTTGGGAAGGGAAACACCATCACCCCCAGTGTCCCCCTTCCTCCTCCTTCCCCCAGCTCTATGTGCTGAGCACGACGCCATGTGGTGTGGGACATCCCTGGGGTCAGCTGGGGTCACTGTCCTGGCCGTGTCCCCTCCCAGTTTCTTGTGCTTCTTGTGCACCCGGCAGAGCACGGGGAGCTGAAAAAGTCCTTGACCAGTGTAAGCGCTACTCAGCAAGAACTAAAACATCTCCACATTATCACTGCTGTTTCCAGCACAAATCCAAAACACAGCCCCGTGCTAGCTACTATGAAGAAATTTAACTCTATCCCAGCTGAAACCAGGACACCCTTCTATTTAATAACTCTCAGTGAAGAGAGAGTAAAATGCGACATGCCACAGAATGCTTCTTCAGGCAAGAACCATCTACCCTGAATCGCTGTGACTTACTAACATCGGTGCAGGTTCTGTGGGGTAATGTCTTGGCGCTTACGGCATTACCTGCTCGCCTGGCTGCTTACACATGCTGATAGGATCTGTCAGGTTATGGTTATCGACTGCAGCTTCTAGGAAGTAGCTAAGAACAAACGTGGGCCATCATCTCCTCTCCCACCTATCCTATCTCAACTCCTTGGCATTAATGGATCGTGGCAAGGGTGGCCAACAGCAGAATGTGTTGATCTGAGTGAAATGTAGGTAGGAACAGCAGCCAAGCGATGGCATAACTGATCATCTTAGTTAATATCTCTCTGCAGATAAATTTAGTTTCCCACTGAGAATCTACTTCTTTGGTCCATGGCAGGATATGGCTGGGATGTGTTTCTAAAATGATGTGACATTTTCTACCATTTAAGGTCACAGATTATTACAAGAAGAAACGCTGAGGAAGGTTCAGAGCAGAATTATCCATCGATCTGAATAAGGATGGCATCTGCAATTACTCATGCTGGGACAAAAGTCACAAGAACCATTAATCGTCACGCTTCAGGACATAATTGAGCAACAGCTGGAGTTGGGAATAATTTTCCTCTATGACAGAACATTGCACAATTTTGTGTATTAGGGGATTTTATGTCTACATTTGAGATGGCTGGCACCAGCTCAGTTGAAGACAGAAGGTCAAATTAGATGGTACTCTGGTTTGTTCTGTAGCAGTTATTAAGTTTGTACACTGATTTGGTCACTGTAAAAATCCCAAGCTGTCTGAGGCATCATGTAGGCATTAACGGCTGCTGCTTCATTCTCTGCCTTCCATCTGCTTCGGATAACCTGGAAATTAATACCAGTTGAGTCTGTGGTTAAATCCTGTACCAACAAGTGGCAAAACGAGGATATGGAAGTGCGAGAGACCACGCAACAGATAAACATCTTCCACAGCAGCCTGTTTACCTTTACCAGTGCTCACTAATTCACAAGACACTCTGTGAGGAAGACCTGTCAGCCAAAAAAAACAAAACAAAAAAACACAAAAACCAAAAACCCAAAGATGTTTTAATGGCTTCAGCATCACTTCAGTGCCTCATTATGAATAGTTTTATCTCTACAATTAGCTCGCAGGTGAAGCGCTAGCAGGATTTTCATGAACCACAATGAATGACTTAAACATAAGAGTTACGGAGGTTCAGTCCCGCACTCTGCCCTTCTCAAAAAGCCCCTTGATAACACCGACTCTTCAGCCCATTCAGTGCGCAACCTCGTGTGAGGTGGAAATGCAAATTCAGTGGTAGCTAATACGATTCAGACTGATAATGCAAGGAAATTGTTAAAAAGGGAATTCAAACTACCCCAGGTATTTCCAGTCATGGAAGTGTGCATGGGTTTAGGATTTATATTACCACTTTCCTTAAGACAAGGGAGCTACAGCCTGTTCCGAACACTACCAGAGTGGGGGAATTCTCAAATCCTGTCCCATTCAGGCTCATCCATTAAAGGCTTCTTTGAGCTTAAGCCTGACGTCTTCTCTGTCTAGTTTGGGCAGTAGCAACCAGACTCACTCCTTGCCCAGTGTAAGCACAAACAGCCTGAATTCAGAAGAAAACTCTGTAATCCTCTAGTATAATGGCTGCCTAAACAGTGTTCTCGTCTGAAGTAGATGGTTTTAGTCTCTACAGTTGCTTAATCAAGCGTTGCTTGGCTTTCGTTCTGCTTCTTAAGGGTAAAATTCAATTCTGTGTAGAACAGAATATTTCTAAGAACAAAAATTACCCCCGAAACTATTTATATGGAACATTTACACAGGGGACAACTTCGATTGCTGTTTCTGAAGAGGTGAATGTTAATCTCTAGAAAATGGCTGTGGTGATGCAGAATGTACATCCTGTTATCACAGTAACAGACGTGAAACAAATTTTATACTACAGAACTTCATTTACTGAGAAGTTTCTGAGTAACTTGAAGCAATCTTCCTGTGATAGGAGACCAGGACAAACCGAAGCAACATGAATATAAAGACATTTACGAAGCCTCCTAGTATTTGACTGTCTCTTCAGTGGCTGCAGGGAACACAAATTAGAAGCAAGGAAATTGCAGATAATGTAGATGGTTAAGTCGTAAATCACTTTACATTTATACAAGGCACTTTGTTCAGAGTATTTTCAGGAAAGCGGTTCTGAAAGTCTGGAAAATGAGACCTAATTCGTATGCTATTCTTCACATTTCCAATTTTACGTTTTTCAGAATTGAATAGTTGATTGCTGGAGGAAAATAATTGAGAATTTAATTTTAGTAACCTTTAAAATACCCTATAGAGGACATTTAATATGGATTATAGAATTATTATGCTGTTAATTACAATTTCCAAGCAAGTAATCTGCAGAGAAGGACTGACAAAACATCATATTTAAATGAAAATATTCTCCCCATTTCTTTCGGTGTATCAGAGATAGAGAAAAGGAAAATTAAGAGGAAGAAAACTCAATAGTAAAGTTTCTTCTCCACCTGCCCTTTTTTTACCATTGTGGGTATTCATGTTGTCTGTTCTACATTAAATGCACACCTCCTAATACGTTCTCTAACCAGTTCTTGTGAGAGGTGAACGGGGAGTGAAAGGAATTGAGAAACATAAAGGCACCAGAGGGGCATGAAGTGAAACATGGGCACATTCTAAATCAGAAATTATAAGAGGTTTTGGAGCTGTGGAAGCACAGGCTTAATACACGGGAGGTGCATTCTAACTGAAGTCTTGCTGTTTAATATCCACACTATATTCCACAAAAGGTGGCATATAGAAAGAAATAAAGTCAAGCTTATACCCCATTTATTTTAGTTTTGCTTATACTTTGCCATTTACATACGCTGACTTCGCAGCACCACACAGTGTAAGCCTCCATACGTGTCATAGTCCTTGATTTGCTCCAAGGATATTTCATTGCCTCCATGTATTTTCTAATTATAAGCTTCTAGTTATAAGGCTAAGTGACATGTCCTTAAACTGAGTTCTGATTAATAACTTACTGCATTAAGTGACACCAGATGTTTTTACTTAATTTACCTATCACAGACTTACTTTAGTGTTGAAAGAACACGTAAGCAGCTTGTATGCAAAAACCCAGGAGTTTTCATGAAGGAAGACTAAAAAATTTGTACTGACATGTGTTCTCAGGCTTTTTAGAAAACTTCAGAGAAAGAAATTTCCTGAAATATTCTGAAATCCAAGTCAGAGCTGTACTGATGCGTGAGTGCCAGTTTCTCAAACTGACCAAGGCCAGATTATTGCATCCATGCATTTTAACTTTAACCAGTTGCATCACATTATTGATGGTAGTTGGAACTCTTCATAACGGACTTAAATAAGTTGGCTTCTCCTTAGCCCTATGATTTGTATTTCACGTATCAGAAAAGGCGTCTCATCGCTGATGTCAGACAGCTCTTCCCTCTCTGTGCCTTCAAGCTTTCTTGGGCTGGGTTGAGTAGACCACTGATGACTGAGAGCTAGGGTATAAACCAATTGATGGTATTCTTCTGCTTCCCACTTACCAATCCCTTCTTGAATTAATCCTAATGATTAAAAAAAAAAAATCCCAAACTGAACAAAAAAGTCACACAAACATATGGAGCGCATGATACTGCTAACGTGGAGCAGATTCAGATCCAACCCGATGCACATAAACAAGACGTCTTTTGGAACATGGTAAGTAAATAGAAAACCACTACATGGAAATTATTTATTCATGTGACATTGAACAATAGCCTAGTCTGGGGTGGCTAATAGATGGGAGAGTTATGTTAGGCCTCATTCAGATTACAGAAAATCAATAAAATAAGGTAGAGTCTTCACAACAGAGGTGATTGGGCATCCTGTGTCAGGAAGTCAGGGACGTGCTTCAGGAGACTTACGCTTGTCCTTGCTTGAACTAACACGTGTAAACCACACTAAGAAAATAGCCTAAAATTAATTAATTCTGACTTTAACTGTATGTGCTTCCTTAAAAAAAATACAGCACAAGTCTGAAAAAAGTACATAAAGACAGTTTAACGAACTCCAGCCTATATTTCATGGCTTGCTCTATCTCTGTGGTCATGTCCATGCTGAGCATTTTCCTGGCCTGTTTTGTCACTGGAAGATCACTTCTGTAGCCGCCACGCTGGCAGCGCAGTGGAGACGTTGGTATATAAAAGGCAACTGGAGTTTCACCATCTCTTTGTCTTACCCCACTCAGGACAAGGCTGGATGATACGGTTGGAAAGGAGGGACGAAGGGCATGGTTTTCATGTCTTTGCCTGTACCCCCGCCATTGCTTCTGTGGGGAGTGTTGTGTTTCTAAACTCATGAGAGAACTAAAAGTAGACAAGGATGCTCAGGTATAAAGGCCCCATCATTCGCTGGACCTCTGAGCTGGCTGTATATAAACCGTTCCTGGACTGGAAGACATACCTCCTCATTCCTAAGGCACTGTTAGCCATGAACCATCCTGCAGTCAGGCACTTACACAGCACCGGGGCTGGAGCTAACGCGTGCCCCCTATTTCTAGACTTTGTACAAGGTTTAGCATACAAATCCAAATTTTGTGGCAGAGTAGCCTGCTGATCTTGATCAGATTCCTGACTCTGAATGTATTTGCTCAAAGAAACTAAGACCTGGACTCATATCTTAGTTTTTCTGCAAGATCTTTGCAAAAGGGACAGAATAACCCAGGATTTTGATGGCGGGAACTAATTGTGTCCATTTCTTGGCCTCAGCTCCTAGGAGTAGCGTGTAATGTAAGGAGGATGAAAATTGTGCACACATTGATTCTGAGTTGCGGGACGAGAGAAAAAATAAAACTGTTCTTTCTTTTACAACCAACTGGCATAAATTTCACAGTTTCCAAAAGTGATATAAGTTACTGATGCATAAACAAATTGAGACTAGGCTCTGCTCTGTTTGTTTCTGGTGGAATGATGAAAACCACTGAGTGAAGGCCAAGGATCAATCCCAGTCAGCCACGCTGTGGTGAAGTAATTGCAGCTTCCTTCATCCAGCCCAATCTCTCAGTCACGTGTACGGTCCTGGTAATTAAGTATTTAACAACCTTTGTTCTTCTGCCACGAAAGGCTGTGGCAAAGCAAAATTTGGATCAGGCTTCCTCAAAACAGAATAGAAAAGTGGTTTTGTGATTATTTGCAAAAACAAATTCCTTATTTTTGCAAAACTCAGTGAAGCAATTATGTATTTCTGTGCCACTGCCAAAAATGCAGCACTTCATTTTCCTCTGTTCAGTGACTCTGTTTTTTCTGCGTAGGCATTTATAAGTGAGAATATCTGCATAAGGGCTCTTTGTGTCTGTTGTGCCAACAACGTCAAAAAAATCTGGAGTATGTGGGGCGGGGGTAAGACGATTACTGTAACAAGGATATCTATCAGACAGCAATATAGTCTGCTCAGAGAAGTGATGGAAACCCTAGTGTTTAAGATTGTAAATCTAAATGGATATATGGGCAAAAATATTGAAATGGGAGCAATCCTTCCTTCCAGGTAGATGGGCTTGAGACACAGAATTTTTTTCATCAGTGATTTTATTTGAGGAAATATTTCATAAAATTCCATTTGAAAATATTCGTATTGAAAAGAGCTATTACAACCTCAGCAGAAAAACATTGTTTTCTTTGTCTTTCCTGTCTTTATTTGCTGCCATTTCTATTAGAGAAACCAAGAAACAAAACCGAATGAAACCGTGGCAATCCTGCAGACAGAAGTGCAAGATTAGCTTCCATGTATGAGACCCACGTGAGCTCAAACCATTTGTTTCTTTGGGCTCCGGGTCAGTGGTTTCGTTCAGACAGTTCTTACAGAGTTTGTGTGGAATGTGTCATCCTTAAAGCTGGCGGCTTGAAAACAGGAAGGTGGCTTGATTTTTTGGGTTGATGTCACACCATTTTCATAAAAACAGCTGTGTCCCTTTTTTTTAATTTTATTTTGATAGTCTTTCCCCCCCCCTTTTTTTTTCTTTTGCTCTAAACTATGGAGTGTGTGTTCAAAATATGTTTCAGCACCAAAAACCTTTTTCTGTGAAGGAAAAAGAGCTAGAGGGCCAGGCTAATTTAGATAGACTGGGAAAAAAAGAATTGGGAAGAAACTACACATCAGGTTTCGTGGAACAAAGAAGCCAGGAAAATACTACAAAAACTAAGGTAGCCCTAGAAAAAGAGCAGGGCTCCTTATTTGAAGAGGTTACAATGAGGAGATAAACACATCCTGCATTTTAGACCTTCCGTGCTGTAGAAGGGCTGTGATGGTATGAACGCCCCGTTTGTGGCTACGGGAGGATCCCCTCGCCAAAGAGGCAGACTCGAGGGCTCCGGAGAGCACAGCACGCCTGTGGAGGCGAGAGCGGGCGCCATCCGCAGGGCCGTGAGACCCAGCCGCGCGCCGCGAGCCCCCGCAGCACCAGGGGTGAAGCGGCCCCGGGAGGCCGCTGCAGCTCAGCCTGCCCAGGCCGGAGGCCAGGAACCGGAGATCACGGGCATGATTTCAAGCTGGTTTTGACTCCGCTGGCCCGGCCTGCAGGCTCCTTGCAGGGCAGCGCTGAGGGGCACACGGGGGTCTGATGGAGTACAGGGGTGGGGTATTTGCAGGGTGGTGTTAGCTACACAGGTCTGTCAAATCCCATTGATTGAGTAGGTTTTTCTCTGGACTGAGGTAACATAATTAGCACAATTTAGGATCCAATTTTTCTGTTTTTTCTGTTCGTTTTTTTTTTTTTGGCTAGTGTCAAACCTGTGCTAATGGTTTGAACAGCAACGAGTCTCCTTATGCGTCATTTGCTTTGGAAATAGCCAAAAGAGCTAGTACGGTGTTCCATCAGTGCAGAGGAGTCTTGTGTCAGTCACAAATTCGCTGATGCTCTGGGTATTTCCCACTGACTGGCTTCCCTCATATTCAGAAAGAGCCTACGGTAGTATAACCTCCTCCAGAATCCATGAGATAAATGAAGGGAAGCAACCCAACTACTTAGCACTTTTCTTTCTTCAGCAAAGGTGGGTAGATAGGCCCTTAAACTCTGATGCTCAGATTCAGTGAAATACGCATTTATCTCCATTTCCATTTCATGCAAAGAGAGTTAATTGCTTCATTCCTTTCTCCTGGACCACAGCCGGGCTTTGTTTCCTCGGTTGCTGAGTTTCAGTGTTCTCTTCTAAGAGCAAGGCCACGGGCAATAGTTCTAACTTAGAGATGCTCTCTTGTGTGGGAAAGAAACGTGGAAAACATGTTTAATTAGGGCATTTCTAACTTGCTGTATCTAATCTATGTGGCAATACGGTACAACGGTAGTTCTCAGTTGCTAACTATAAAACAGCCACTCTAAATAAATAGTTACAAGACTTTTATACCTCACCACATCATCATAATCTGTCTCTATATTCTATTTATATGAATGAATGTGCATATGTACTTGTGTGTCCCATACTTCCAGCAGTTGACCACTACATTATCAAATAACTACTTATTTGGGGGAGGTGAATGCATGACACTTTCCACATATCTAATATTCAGAAAATGCTGAGCATCCAGTGTCTGAGGCTGTAAGGCAACATAATAAATTCAGCACTTAGAATTGCCGGTCACCTCTACAGATCTTAACTATATATTACCAAAAGAAAGGCTTTTTTGTTTTGTTTCCTGACTGAGTGCAAATAAATAGTGTCAGCTGTAAAAATGCATTCCAGAGCGATTCCAAGGAGGAAATGGACACATTCACTTGTATTTTGAAAACAGAAGGATGTGAAAACTGATACTTATGAGGGATTTCTTGCAAAAGACTGAAATTTAGAAAATTATTGGAGCATCTCTTACGTAGTTAGGAAAGAAGTTTTTTGGAGGGTTGGTTTGGTGTTGGTTTTTTTTTTTTCCAAAATGTTCAAATGTAGAAAGAAAAACACCAATACGCTGATTCATATATCCTGTTGTATAGCTATCATTGGGTTTTTTCCAGATTTCTTTCTTGCACATTGCCTAATTCTTTCTCCTGTCTTTGAAACAGGACTTTAAATTGGTATTAACCTTGTTGCGGCCCCTTTGCTGCAAGAAGTGTTTTGGTAAAGTTGTGCATCTTGATAGGAAGACACAGGACACGGCTTTCCAGGATTTAAGTGCAAATCCAGAGTTCAAGCCCATCTCTTGTGTTTGCCTCTCCCCATCACTAGAGATTCAGTCAGACCCATACATACATGAGGCCATTCAGGTTTTGGTGAGGTTCTGTTTTATAGTTTTTTTTCTCTTCCTGGTCTTCCTGGGAGAATTTAAAACAACCCCTTCCCTTCCCATCCTTTCACTTCCCTTCCCTTCCCTTCCCTTCCCTTCCCTTCCCTTCCCTTCCCTTCCCTTCCCTTCCCTTCCCTTCCCTTCCCTTCCCTTCCCTTCCCTTCCCTTCCCTTCCCTTCCCTTCCCTTCCCTTCCCTTCCCTTCCCTTCCCTTCCCTTCCCTTCCCTTCCCTGGTTTTGGGAAATAGACCATATTTTAAAAAAACTTGGAGCCAAAGCATATCACCATTTCACATTCTGTTAATTTTTATCTGAACAGGATTCACAGCACACCCAGTTCCCTGTGCCTTAATTCTACATGCATGCTGTATAACCAGCCAGTCTGGGAAGAGGCACTGCTGGCTAAGTCCTAACAGCTGGTTTAAAACATCAGCAAGGTGATGGCAGCCAAAAATCCCCCAGTACATTCCCTCGAAGCAGCTGCTCGCTGCTGTTTGCTGCTCCTCCAGAGCCGGCAGCATGTGGAAGCCAGCAATGGAGGTGTGCGGGGGCACGGGTGCTGCTGGTGCCGGTGTTGGTGCACAGCCCACGTGCCGTTGTACCACCTCTGCTGCTTCTTTGCGCCTCCCGTGTTCAGTGGCACCGAAGAGATCGCGATACGGCCTGGCTTGGTCTAAGTGGGACACGAGGAAGTGGGGGACAGGCTTGACAGTAGGGTTGGGTTTGTATCTGCCTAGGAATATCTTTCCGCCTACAGCAAGTATGTTCAATCCGTGCCTGTACCTGCTCACTCGTGGGTCCCATGTCCGCAGAAAAGTAACCTCGAGAGCAGCAGGAGGGGTGAGGCCAAGGGAGTGGTTGACTGGGTAAAGAAAAAGACCACAGCTGAAGAGCCTCTGCAGTGAAAGACGGCGGGGTCATGATTTGGCCTCCTTTAATTTCACTTGTGCAGTGTTTTTGCCAGGCAGGTGAGCCCCCCACAGCCTTTCTGGCACCGAGGGCTTGATCTCATGCTGAGTCATACCCCTTCTGCGCCGTCCTGGGGTTTAGCCCAGGCATTGCACAGCTACAGAGCTGTCCAAAATGCATAAAAAGGAATAATTATCAGCTCAACACACCTATGGGAATGCTTCTGAGCCCTTGAATAACAGAAAAAAAAATATATCCAAGCTTTGTTCTCCGTGTATTGTTTGTGTATCCTGGCAATAACTGTAGTACTGTGACTGCTTTGATGGCTGAATGGGGTATTACAACAACTACAAGGTAGCCTTAAAAACCTCTGCATGACTCCGTATTACAGTAACTATTAAAAAGTTGACAACATCTGTAGGAACAGGCTGTATTGGGGCAAAGGTTCCAGAATGCAGGGGGGGAGATGTGCAAATGTGCTTATTCCTGCACTTGGTTTGTACGGAACTCTTCTCAGGGCTATCGTACGCTTTCTGCTTTGGATTTAATTTCTGATCCACACATGGCATTGCTCACACATTAGTGACTTGCAGACTACACACAGAATTTCTTCAAGCAGCGATACCAGTGCACTGAGGTAGCTTCCTCTAGACTTTGCATTTAAAGCAGTTGCATGTGAATTAAATTACAGGGACAGCCTTCATTTCCGTAGCTTTCCTGTCTGGCCGTGGTGTCCTTGCATTCCTCTCTTCAGTAAACTATAGCGTAACCTGAGGGTCATTTTGGTGCTGCTCTCGCCACACACTCACTAGCAACATTTTCACAGCGTGTCCACAGATTCTGGTTCTCTCCTGCAGTGACGCTTGTTTCCTTCGATCAGTTGCAGCTACGGTTGCCCAAAGAGATGGTCTGTTCTAGTGATACCAATGCTTAAAGGACAAGTATGTACCGTGTAGGAAAAAGGGGTTCTACTAAAAGGGGGAGGAAGATCATTGATTTGAGCCACATGATGAAATTGCTCATGCAGCTATTTACAAAGTGTCCTCTGAATGTTCCACCAGCACCTATAGCAATTCCCAGGTCAAGAAGTTAGGGAAAAAATCCAGAGATAAAAACAGATTATTCTCACAGTGCTCTAAAAAGTTGTGCTAACCTAAGCACTGGGCACCTCATAGACAAACAGAATAAAATCCAAATTAGTGCTCTACGGGGGTTTAATGCTACCATTTTCAGAAAGCTCAAAGCAGTTTAGAACGAGATCAGCCTGTAGGAATGATTTTAAGCAGAAAAGTATGAACAATAATTGGGGATTGCTTAAGAGCATTTTCATTTGTTAGTCAAGAAGCTGCAATCCCATAATCCAGAAGGAAGTCCACAGTGTTTAGAAAAATAGCCTGATTGGGAACGAAAAATTAAAGCCATTTAAAATAGATCTAGCTGTTGGAAAATTATATAAATTGGCAGGAATTAAGGTAGACCAGAAATTAGGACTTAAAACTGATTGGGGAAACTAAATACTGTAATGAACAAAAATAACCCTGGCAGTGTTAATCTTTTTCGAGTTGTCAATGGTAGAATTGTTAATTGTAGTATGAAAAGGATAGAACCATTCAGGAAATACGCTATCAGATAAAGCTGGAATAGACCATTAGAATGAGAATTTCGACATTTGTCCACATCTAGTACACAGGGGAAAAACAGAGGCTCTATTCCTGCTTTACTACTATCATAGAAAGATGATATTAAAAAGTCTTGATGTGATTCCAAGAAGTCCATTTCCTGACCCCCAAAATATCTTTGTCCTTCACGGCAGTTGTTTGTCTAACGTGTTCTTACAGACCCCCAGCACTGAAAACTCTGCGGTCTCCTTTGGCAAGTGGTTCTGGTGTTCTACTGTTCTTGCCCATATCAAGTTGTTTCTCATCTAACCTTTCCCAATATCTTTTAGTTCCTGCCTCAGATTAAGCCCACTTTTTATTGTCCAACCCACCGTCGTCACTGAGAACAGATTAATCCTTTCATCCTTGCGAAACTCTTACGCACTCGAACACTTGTTATGCCTGCTTCAGTATTTTTGTTAGGCGAGACAAATGCAGTTCTTTCATTCTCTCATCATAGGTCGTGTTTTCTAGACCTCTGATCATTTTCGTCACTCTGATTTGGATTACCCCCAATATTTTCACATCTTCCTTGAAATGCACCGCTCAAAACTGAACTCCAGCTGAGGCTTTAACAGTGGGAAGTGGAGCAGAAGGATTGTTTCATGTCTTGTCTTGTTTATACATCCCGGTGTGATGCTAGCCTGTCCACAACATCGGAACATTTCTGACTTGTATTCAACTTATGATTCACTCAGACCCCCAGATGAGCTTCTAAAAAATGGCCACCATCCTGGTTTTTTGGTGGTTCTCCCCCCGCCCCCGTATCCACGTGGCTGATTTTTTCTTACACTTGTTACCACTGAATTTCATCCAGTCTTTTTCAGACCGTTTATTTGGTTTACTAAGATTTTGATTTTTCTTCCTACCCTTCTGGCCTCCACCCAACTATAAATCTAATCAGCACGTTCTCTCTTCCCTCCTGAAGGTCAGTCAGTCGTGACAATATTGAGCACACCTAGGTCAACTGGACATGTCTTGCCACTGACCATGGACTATAACAACTGTCTGCAATTGCTGTCCCTCTGATTTTGCATGTGGTTTACAGTCAACACCAGACTTCTCTAGGATCCTCATAAGACGGTCAAAAACTTCATTAAAAGGAAGAAATACATCATCTTTGTGTTCTCTGCTCTTTTTCTGTGTTAGAGACAGAAATTAGGCATGATTTGTTCTTGGCAAATCCCTATTAGCTTAGTCTGTTGAAATAGTTTCCACTTTGACAGAAGATACTAAACAAAATCTACTAAAACTTGACATTTCAACCAGTGAATAAAGGTTAACTTGCATCCAAGATTTTTAAAAGAGCTGGTTGAGTGTCTGTTTAAATTACAAATATTATTTTCCAGTAAGTTTGGTAAGACTAGGGAAGTTCCAACAGGACAGAAGAATCCTAATGTTATGCCAATATTCATAGAAGATAAATAGGATGAACCAGTTACAATCCCAGTCTTCCCAAACATCAGTCCAGCTAACTAAACAGCTGATGGAGGAGTTCATTAATAAAGGTCGAGAGGTGATAAAATAGAAGTCAATTAATAAGGCTTTTACGGGACATCGTATTTTCACAAAATCCTCTGTATTTTAATCATAATAACATTGTGATTGATAAAAATTCAAGAACTCATACAATATTGCCAAACTTTTGTAAAATGTTTGACATGCTAATGTGTTCCACTTCATTAAGAAAACACCACCAACAATAACAAAATTATGATAGAAAGGTAGTTAACTGAGGAGTAACTGGAAGGTAATTGTTCACAGGAAGTCACCTCGGAGCAGGTAGGGTTCGGGGAGGTCCAGAGAGGCTGATCTGGCACCTATTATTTTCCATTTGTATTGCTTCTCTGGAGAAACGTGAGGTCACTTCTGACAAATCCTGAGGTGACAAAGCTATAATGGAAGCACCGATAAGAACGAGGGGATTGCCTATGAGCTGGGTGCAAGGAAACATAAAGAGTTTTTAAAGATGCTGCACAGGAAGTCATGCATTTAAGAGCAAAAAATGACCTCAGAATTACATGAATGTGTCAAACGTTCTGACTTCGATCAGCTGGAAGCCATGGTGGTGAGCAGATCCTATTGCAAGACTATGGGTAAGGAATGCCATGTTCCATAACTGCATGAATAAGAATATATTGAGGTGAAATAAAGAGGGTTTTTTTTTTCTGTTCAAGGAATTCCTGTATTTGGCACTGTTCTAAAAATAGCATGTCTGATTCTGGTCCTTACGAGGTTGGTTAAAGCATGGGGAAACATGCCTTGTTCTTAGAGTCTCAAGAATTTCTGAGATGTATTTTCACAAAGAGATAGTTAAGAAATCACTTGACTGGAGCAAAAATGTCAAAAAAAAAGTCACTGCTTGCATACAGTGGGGATTGTCCGGTTATTATCCTTCGGACAACTTCACAATGTTTCAGAGATTGCAAATGGCAGAAGGAAAAAGGAAAATGTGTAAGTATATAAAACGTAAATATATCAATAGGGTGTCTGCGTACCAAGGGGAAACGGGCCAAACTTTTCATGGGCTTACAAAACTGGAAGAAAGCAGAGAAAATTAAAAACTCCACATTTATATTACCTAAACTTTTGTATTTTGTTATATAATGTGTAATGAGAAAGGCCTCAATTTCAGTCTCTGCAAAATGGAAATAACCTTTTAATTCCCCCATTTTCTTCTGCATATTTTTTCAGTGAGTTCTGCTACAGATTCTTACCCGCTTTCTGATATTCTCTTTAACTTTTCACATAAATTAATTCACACAGATTTTTTTTGTTTCTGCAGTTTCTCAGTGTGCCCGTAGAGAAGGGGAGAAAGCTGTCCGAGACACAAGCTCACTGTATATATGATTCGTACGTCACTCAAACATGTCTTGCACAGTCTCAGAGAGGGTGAGCAATCAGTCTGAAGGTGATTTTTGAGGCCCCTCAGAAATGAACTCCATACCTACCTGTGAGAAAATAACTATAAGGGTGAATAGGGACGGTACTTGTGCTCAACCTGTTCGCTCTTCCAGACAAGAACGGACAACACCACCATCTCTGATGAAACCACAAATGGCGCAGCCCGTTCGGTTAAATACACCACAGTCAGTCACGTACAGAGGTACGTTCTCTGGAAACAAAACTGAGCTTGCAGTTTTTCCTAGGCTTTTGCAGACATAAACATTAGTCACTTTCTGAGATTTTCCTGTAATCTGTCCTAATTATATGTGTACAGTATGTTTTCATCATTAAGAATATGGACTAAACTTGAATAGAGGGTTTTTTTAAACTGCCAGTATTGAAACAAAACCACACTGATACACTGTGAGTGTTCTCTCTTTTGAATTCTACTTCAGTGCTCTGTTTATGAGAGGCATATTTTTATGAACTCTTGCAACTTGCACAGGCTTTTTCTTGTCCATTGTGGCTTTTTCCTTTTGACAATCTAGAAGGGTATCAGTTGTCAATTTTCATGGCTTCCATCTCATCAGTTTTCTTATAAGACATGATACACCCCAAAGATACTTCTCCTATTGATGGAGAGCTTTGAAACCAATAGATGAAAAAACACCGGTTCTCTCAGAACCCCCAAAGGCTGCCGAGTCAGCTGTAGGTCTGGGAACGGGAGATACCATTGACGGATTAAACCCAAAGACCAGTGATGCATTTTCATAGCCGAGATAATGCATTTCTGTGAATCATGAAAGAGGTATTAGGTTTTGTTTTCAAAGACGGCTGCAAAGGAGATGAAAGGAGAGTGCAGGGTTGGGCTGACTGACAAGATGACAGTATTTCCTATGCTGCTTGAATAGCATCTCATAGCTGTGATGGTAATCTTGGGAGATGCCTCTAGTAATGTGTTCACAGTAAACACAACAACAGAGTGCCAGATACGTACCTTGTCAGGTGAAGCCTGCTGAAGCTAGGCCTTTACAGTGTCTATTCTTAACAGCTGAACATCCATTTAAAAACTGAAATCCATCAGCACAGAAGCCCTAGAACAGACAAGAAGATTTTATGGGAAGTCTCTTCATTTTCACCCCATCCAGGAGCTAAAATTCACCTCAAAGTAATAGAAAATGCTTTAAAAGAATAAAATAAAATGGTAGGCTAGGCTTTGATACATCTAGGCTGTTCCAAATATTTTGAATGAAAGCGAATGAACATGCATCCACGTCATTTAAATGTACTTTCACATTCTGGTATGCCGTGTTTGGTTATTCCCAAAAGATGCCTGACTCTTTCAGCAGATGGGAGGTCACATGATACTGTTGTTTGGGGAAATAGTGTCTCTTTAGTGCATGCCTATACACTCATAGACACTCTATTTGGTAAAAAAATTAGAGTTGCTGCTCTAGGTTATGACTTAGGTTGAAAACTTAAATTCTAGGAAGCCAGGAAAAAGTAGATTTACACATATCTACGGAACTTAATTCCTTCACTTGCACATGTGAGGCACACAAACCTGTTGCCACATAATCAAAACCGATGTGTAATACGGATGTCCACGACAGTAACCTGGCCATGCTGCTTTTGGTGCCTGAAGTCATACCTCCACGTTACACCGCACGGATAGATCACTTGCAGCTGTTGCTGGCCTGGGGCACTCTTTAGTACTCTCCATTCAATCTAGCATTTCTGTATTCCTGTCCTCTTGCTGCTGCTGACTTAAAGCTTTGTAAAACCAGTTCTGTTAGTGTTGTGTTCTCCCCCAGTGATCGGAGAAAAAATTAACGTTGGGAGTTTAAGCTTGGTCTTAGACATAACAACAACCAGGGTAACAAATGTGAGCGGTAAGAGGGACACGGCGCTTCTGTCTCAGAGAGAACTCACGATCTTACCCGGTCAGAAAGGCTCTCCCAGGTCCAGTGTCCCTCAGACTCTGAACCCGACTGAAGTCAAACAGCAGGTCACCCAGCTGTACGATGTGTTTATAACCCACACCCACCCCTTTAAGACCTTTCACTTTTCAGAGAAACATTTTCTCTGTTTTTTTTAAGAGCACTGTTAGTTTATTCCGGGGAAACAGAAGGCGACCAAACAGCCTCGTCCTGCTTTGCTGAGCTGCCCCTGGAACAAGAGAAACAACTTGCAAAGACCACAGAGAGAGAAGGCAGGTGGCACATGCCTCCCACTGCTGCTGCTCTCCCTTCCTCCTCCTCGAGCTATTGCAAGCAGAACATTTGAATTTCCACTGTATACTTAGTTTACACGGCACTCCAATTTGGTTTGTCTGCTTTAGATTCCATACTGTTATTCTTTGCCTCCCCTCCCCTTCTCTCCCCTCCTCTCCTCTGTATTTTTGTTTCTACAGAAGCAGATCTCTATCTTCTCTCATAAACGACAATAAGACAAAGTGTTGCCTTATGAATAAAGGAAACATTTGCCTTTAGCTCTATGTCACCCTCTTTATTTCTGAAAGATTTTTTGTAAACCAGAGCAAACAATGAACAGATTTTACCAGAAGTCCTTTCACACTACCGAGAGGGCTAGACAGCTAGAACAAACTTGGCAGTCTAGTATTGTAAAGTGCATTCCTGGAAGCTGCTGGGCCCCTAATCCCACCATTTAAAAGTACTAAACTGCAGGGCTGAAAGACCTGAGTTAGACCTTTTAAAGTTGCAAGGTTTTAAATTGCTACAAACTAAACTCCAACAACTGAAGAGAAAAAGGATCATCCAACCTTCCCTCTGCTGTTTGCACCCTTCCTCATGGCCGTCTATGGCTCTTCCCCACCACGGTTTCCACATCTGTTAAAAAGGTTTTCTGACAATGTCTGCACTGAATGACTTTCTGCTGTAGAAATGCATAGAAAGGCATTTCTGAGTTGAGCTAATGATATACATGCGCATTTGCTGGAATGAACTTAAATATTACCTATCAAAATGTTTCTGTTAAACTTTTTGGGTTTGTTTTCTAGGTGCCTTTTTAATACAAGACATTTTATTTTCTGTTTCATAAATAATAACACTTTCCAATATCTTCTCAAAAGCATGAAAGCTTAGAACTACTGGATCAAATTTAATTTGCAAAAAAAAAATTGTTCTTTAGTCAAAAAGAGGATGGGAGAGGCAGGGTCAGTATATGAAAAGCTGAAGGGGAGGCAGAGAGGAAGGGAGGATGCAAGTTTCAGATCATCCCTGATTATTTTCCTTTCCTGCCTTTGAGTATTTTGAGATTTTGGCTGGGAAAGAGGTGCTGAAATGCCATGACCAAAACTGAAATTGTGGTATTTTTGGACAGAGTGGAAACAGGAAAGATTAATAACCTTACAAAGCAGCCCTTTTCTCTTGAGACTTCCAGCTTAATTTTGTAGTTCCAAGTCACTATATTCTTTTCAGCTTGAAGATATACGAGTGTTGAAAGACTATTTCATATGGCAAGCTAAAGCAATGCAGTTCTCCATAAGAACAATGCAAACACGTACATTCTCACGTGCCAGGGAGATGTGGCTGCTGTACGGCAAAGCTCTGAGAGGTTACATCTCAGCTCAAATTTGAGAGCAGATGCCTATAGAGAAATATTCAGGGCTGCAAAAAGATGACCAAGCTTCACTTGGTCCTCAATGAACTACCTGAGGTGGGTTGACCCTGGCTGGGTGCTGGGTGCCCACCAAAGCCAGCCCATCACTCCCCTTCCTCAGCTGGACAGGGGAGAGAAAATACAACGAAAGGCTCGTGGGTCGATATAAGGACAGGGAGATGATGCACCAGTTGCCGTCACGGGGAAAACAGACGCAACTTGGGGAAATCGGCTTAATTTATTAACCATCAAATCAGAGTAGGTAACGAGAAATAAAATCAAGTCTTAAAACCCCTTCCCCCCCAGGCTTAACTTCACTCCCTATTTCTTTACCTCCCCCCATCCAGCAGCGCAGGGGGACGGGGAATGGGGGTCGCGATCAGTTCATCACACCCTGTGTCTGCTGCTCCTTCCTCCTCATGGGGAGGACTCCTCACACTCTTCCCCAGCTCCAGATGGGGTCCCTCCCACAGGAGACAGTCCTCCATGAACCTCTCCAGCGTGGGTCCTTCCCATGGGCTGCAGTTCTCCACAATCCACTCCAGTGTGGGTCCTTTCCATGGGGTGCAGCCCTTCAGGAACGGGCTGCTCCAGCATGGGTCCCCTGTGGGGTCACAAGTCCTGCCAGCAAACCTGCTCCATCATGGGCTCCTCTCTCCATGGGTCCTGCCAGGAGCCTGCTCCATCCAGTTCAGGCTTCCTACAGAGTCACAGCCTCCTTTGGGCCCCCGTGTGCTCTGGTGTGGAGTCCCCGTGGATTGCAGGTGGATATCTGCTCCACCGTTAACCTCCACGGGCACAGCCTGCCTCACCATGGTCTTCGCCACGGGCTGCAGGGGAATCTCTGCTCTGGTGCCTGAAGCACCTTCTCCCCTCCTTCACCGACCCTGGTGTGTGCAGGGCTGTTCCTCTCACACATTCTCACCCCTCTCTCTGGCTGCAGTTGTGCAGGTTTTTTGTTCCCCCTCCTTAACTACGTTATCCCAGAGGCGCCACCACCATCGCTGATGGGCTCAGCCTTGGCCAGCGGCAAGTTCATCTCTGAGCCGGCCGGCACCTCCTCTATTGGACATGGGAGAAGCTTCTAGCAGCTTCTCACAGAAGCCACCCCTGCAGCCACGAAAACCTTGCCACCCAAACCAGTACACTACCACAAGAAGATGAGCTCCGCAGAAGTTTTGCATCTTCAAGATTACAAGAGGTTTGGGACTTCTTTCTCTGGCGCAACACTTGTTTGACCCAATTGCTTCTTTGAATCCCTGGGTCATGGCCGTTCCATGCAGCACTCAGTTGTTGGAACCCATCAAGAACTGGGTGAAAAAGAATGAATTTCAAGGAGACCCACATAAAAGTTTTCCTGAGCACATCCCTTCGTAAGATGTGTTGAAATCTACAGCCAAGATACTTGTTTTCATATACTTCTTTCACTCTTCTGGTCTCGATTTCTTGATTAGCTTTGTCCTCACAGCACTAGGGGGCATAACTTGGCTGCCGTGATACGAGCCATTTTGCCCAGAGCCCTGTCTGGTTTGACAGAGCCTAGCTTGCTAAGTTTTGACCCATCTAGATGGACATGCAACACCTTTGTGTCTATGTGTGTATTAAAAAGCTAGAAACATCTAGGGCCTATTCTCTGGCCCTGAGACAAGCCGCTCCTATATTTCCAAAACCAGGATGAGCACATCCATCCTGATTATTGCTAATAGTTGCTGGCCTGTGCCTCCTCCTGACTGTGCCTGGTTATGTTCCAGGAACTGTTCTCACAATTTCATGGCACAGATGATCAAGGTTTGGAGCTTGTGCCCATCCTCGCCTATGCCTGTTTGATCAACCCTGTGTGTTCCTTCTTAGGAGCAGAAAGTGCCTTTGATGGAAATCAAAATGTCATCAATCCTAAATGATGGCATCTGCTGCCTGCATGTAGGCGTGTGATTTAAAGACCTTTGGGGCAGCCAAAGAAAAGTTCAAATACATTTGGGGTTAATGTTAGGTTTTTATTTGTTTCTTTCTTTGGTTTTTTAGAGATCTGGGAAGACTGGAGGAAAAATTTATCCCCACATATTGTTTAGCCCCTCTGGAAACAAAAGACTTTTTCTTCTGGGCACACTTAGTGAAAGCCAAAGATAAAAGCTGCAAGAAAACTGAAGCACTGCTCACAGAATAGGGAATTCCCCCTGCCTTCCTCATAAAGCTCCAGTTAAGGAGATCTGGGTTCATCTTTCTTTGCTCTGTGATCAAGAACAGCGACACGTTTTGAACTAAGTCTTGTCATGTGCTCGCAGAGTGCCTTTATCCCAGGCTGCTGAAGGTCTTCCACTTATATACAGTACTGAGATGTTTTGTTTAGGTTAGGGTGACTATGAGCAACTGTGTCCTGGTTGTTAGGATAGGTTTGCTGTTGCGAAGACCCAGTTTGGAGTTCTAGTTGGATATTTGAAATTTTTAACTGGTTATTTTTACAACTGTTAGTCCTTTAAAAATGGATTATTAGTAATCCTTTAATGCAAAAAGTTTGCATTTGCATGAAATTGCTTTCCTGGATTGAACACATTTCTTCTTAGCCCAATTTCATCTAAAGATAGAAGCTGCCCTAAAAGCCCTCCTGCTTGCTCTCTTAGAGACCATTTCTCTTCATTCACCTGGTCACACAACATCCCTGAAACCACAGGCACGCTTGCTCAGGAGAGGAGCAATTTGGGTTCACTGGGGTGGGTAAGCAAGGCTTGTGCCGGGCCCAGGCACCAAGTTATCAGCGCGGCGTGCAATTTGACAGGTGGCCTCAACTCATTCCTTGCACCAGGGTTTCTGTCTGCTACTCCACGTCACTGAATTAAACATATATGTAGCTGTCTTTAACCTGGTGCAGCAGTGGTAAACACGGGTAGTCAACAGCATGAGGCAAGAGCTCTCTGCAGACCGCTCCCGGTGCATGGACCGTAGTTTGGGAACCACTGAACTAGCCAATGGTTGCAAAGGGCTCTGAAGAGGTAATTGCTATGTCAGTGCTAAGTATCATTTTTTGCTAGCTAGCAAAACCCAAAAGATAATGATATGATACAGTATACATCATACTATACCGGAAAACATACTTGTCCTTGGTTTTGGTTACAGTTTTGTGGCATCAGAAATGGAGGGGAGGCATATCTTTTACTAAAATGGCAAGAGCAGAAAGACTGTTCAGATCTAATACACAACTGGTAAAGAAACACATGAAAACGTCAGGGGAAAGAACTCTTGTGAGCAATACCTGGCCGAGATTTGGGTCTTACTGACACTGGCTTGTCCTCCAAGAGTACGGGACCTGGGGCGTACCCCACTCCTTCACATGCAGAAGCCCTTGCAGAGAAAAGCCATACTTGGGGAAACACAGCATCTCTTGTCACATGGCTGCTCCTCACCCTGGACCGTGACTTTCTCATTTACCAGCATGTGCTGGTGAAGACATTTTCGCCAATTAAGTTAATAACTTCTGAATTTCTATTTGTTGCATATAATTTCTCTTCCCAGAGGATTCCCGCAATGCTAGGCTTCGTACCTCAAACCTCCCCTGAACGATGTGAAACATGAATGGTTCGTAGTCCTCACCTTGCAGAAAAGGAGTTGCACCACAGAAATGAAACCCATCTTTTCAAACTGGATTAGGCACCTCATTCTTTGCTGGATTCCAGTGGATGTTAGGTGCTTACATATCTCTGAAACTTGAGTGATGGGCTGCAGATCACACAGAAACCTACTGAGACCCCTTGGAAAAGTTCCCAGCTTTCCTTAATCCAGAGTGAACAATCTAAGCAGTGGAATATGTTTGTTGCTCCCAGCTTCTGATCTTTTAAATTCATATTTGTAAGCTTTTATTAGCAAGCAGTAAGGCCAAAGAACTCAACTGGTTTTGAAGGTTGACAACAATGACTACTGTAATCACAGAGCTACATGCCCCAAAGCTATAAGGAATATATTAAAAAAGGTATGACTTGTGACAAAATTATTAGTGTAGGCTTTGCAGTGGATATACCGGGCAATATCAGAAATGCTGGTTAAATGTTGTTTGCGTACTGCGCCCCTCCCTTAAGCACCAACCTCTAATGATATATCACGAGACAGCAAGTCAGCATACAGATGTCTGATAATCAGTTATTTTGTGGGTTGTGTATGGCCTTGCTGAAAGTGGGTCCAATCCCACACAGGCAATAGTAATCCTTGCAAATACATTCAGAATCTATTTGCAGATAAGGGCAGGAGCAGGCGGTACCAGTTCAGGTTTTTATGGTTATTTAAATACCCGACAAAGAATCTGTAATCCCAGTCCTGCAATTACCCTCACATGAGTGGAATTCAGTAATAATGCCTCGTTCTTAAAGGATACTTCCCAGCAGTGCATCCTGAGTGGCTTTACAAAGGGAGACACATATCTTCACCTTTTTTTACAAGCTGAGAAACCAATGTACACAGAGGTGCAGTCGTATAAAATGACAAGCTGGCAGTCCGGACAGGAATAAATCCCCGGCAACCTGAGCCTGATGTGCTCTTCTCTAGTGCATTGGGGGAGCTTTGAAGAGCCATGCAGGAGTGGAGTCATGCCTTCTGCTTTCAAATCCACCATAAAACCCATCGTACTCATGATCATTTCATTCTGTACATCACGTGAGCTCATTTATGTCCAGGGAACTGCTTTTCTATCAGCAGCTGTGAAAGTATTTTACCTAATTTTTTCAAAATCTGCCTATGGAAGAAAACAACATTTACAGTTACAGACACCAAAAGTGGAGAGACCTGAATTGCGCCTTCCCTTACTCTTAGGCCCCGATTCTTCCCACATATGAATAAGGTCATACATGAGCAGTCACAAGCACTTTATTAGGGTGTTTCATACGTCAAGCTAAG
This sequence comes from Phalacrocorax carbo, assembly GCF_963921805.1. Taxonomy (NCBI): domain Eukaryota; kingdom Metazoa; phylum Chordata; class Aves; order Suliformes; family Phalacrocoracidae; genus Phalacrocorax; species Phalacrocorax carbo. The sequence continues at coordinate 2,703,565 of NC_087515.1, read as the reverse complement.
TCAGCGTGTAAATGAGGAAGGGCATGAATCATACATTGGAACGATGATGTTTCGGGTGAGTAGAGTAGATACGGTTTGTTTTGTCAAAGAGGTACTAAACAGTGACTTCTGAAAACCACATTCCCCTCCCCCCACCCCAATGTTATTAGGATTTCTTCCAGTTGTCATTGTGATGTCTGAATGCTCAGTCTGGCTAAAAAAAAATCCACTTAGTCTTGGCTGGGGTTTTCAGTGGGAGCTGGGTGGCTCAGACTCCGGGGAGAATCTAAGCTCTTATTAAAGTACTTTAAGTGTAATCTTTTCTAGGGCTTGGAAGCATTAGCTCTGACCCATTTCCCATGAAAGTGGGATGAAAAGTCAGCTTTGTCTTGCACTTTTGCAGTGCCATCTAGCCATCCCATGTCTCTTCTCAGCCCAGGACCGCAGATGCAGTTTTTTGGTGATGGGCATCCTTCCACATCTGGCTGCATCTGTATTAGTGACATGGGTCAACTCATCCCACTCGCAGTTATCAGTTCGTTCCACTCACCCCACTTCTCCTCCCGCCCTTCCCATAACATACCCCCAGCTGGAGGTTACTGCTACCTCTGACTGTTCCCCTGACCTGCTCCTGGTTTAGGAGACCTACGTAGCTGTTCTTTGCCAGTCCCCGACTGAAACAAGACACGGGGCATTTACAGCCGTTCCGTCAGCGCGGCTGGGGAGTAACGGACGGGAGGCAGCAACTTTATGGCCCGCACAAAATCAGCTGCTGGTCACTTTTCCCTTGATGTTTCACTAGCATGGTTGTCTGTGTATGTCATATGTATATGGGTTGCATATATGTAGCTTAGATATACGTGTGTGTGCGAATCATATATATATATATATATATGAGATACGTGTGTGTGTGTGTGTGTGTATATACACGCATATATAAAAAAATATGTATATTACTGGTTTTTCAGTACACCAGGCAGGAAAGTCAGCCACAACAAAATTGTCTTTGCTTGATGAAAGGAAAAAAAGAAATTTGAAGAGCTCAAAATTGCCAGGCAGAATGGAAAATCTTTCCAGAAGACAACACAAGTGTAAGCCCCCAAATAAAGGGGTGGGTTGCCAGGAAAAATTACCTTTGAGCCAATGTAACAATGACAACAACATGCAGAAACGAGTAAGAAAACAAATACAGAGAGAGTGAAAGGAAGGCTCTAAGGACTTCGGAAGAATAAGGATACGAATAGAGCTGACAAACTAACTGCTGTTTTGTGAACCTCTGAGCTGAATAATTCAGAGGAAAAACTGCTACAAAACTGCAAATGTTTTAGCATCAGTTCATCAACCTCTCTTGCCACGCGCTCTTACAAAAGATAAAGTGAACCTGGCTCCCTAAATAACATGAATATCATCAGCTGCAGGGAGTATCTTAGTAAGATACAGATAAAGAACAAAGCTGCGGTTAGCTTTGCTATCTTCCGTGTAGGCTGGAGGTAGCTAGTGCATGGGACGTCACAACAGGGTCACCTTGAGTGAGCTTTGAAAGAAGGGCAGCCAGTGTTCAGAGCTCACGCCTGAAGGGGTCCATTCCAAAAGGGGGGAAGTTCCCACAAGCCCCACTGGGCTCGTCCCCAGCTGGACACGGCAGATGTCTCTCCACAGGCATCTGAGCTTCGGACCCAGTGGGCACTGAGGAACTGGTCTGGCAGCAGGGGAAAAAAAGTGGCAATGTTGGCAAAGAAATTAACAGCAGTGCTTAACATGGTGAGCTCCCTTCTCCTCACAGACAGGCTGCGGAGGGTTTGCCAAGCATCCTTACTGGCATGCAACCTGACCAGCATGCTCAGGCCTGCAAGACCCCGTATGCTCTGGAGGGTGTGTTTAAGCCTCTCCCAGCACAGACTATAAGTCTTGCCAAGGTGATGCTGACCTATCCCCGGTATATGCTTTATTATTATTTTTTCTGTTGGTGCTGTGGAGCCTGCCCTGAGGAGCCATGCAGAGCCTCCAAAGGGGTGCAGAAATACTGAGAGAATCTCCTGAAGGGACAGAGAGACAAGCGAGGCCCAGCAGCTGGTGTCTATCCCCATGGATCCCTGAGCTCCAGCAATGCCTCTTGCAGAATTTCTGCCTCCCTCCATGCTAAAGCAAATACAGCTCCCAAAGAAAATGAGTTAAAACACAGCCGTTGAAACTCCTCCATAGGGGAGAATAGAAGGTTTGGTATTCAACTTTAGGCTCAAGAATTGTATCCTTATCTGAAATACTTCTGAAGGGTCTAACCCTCTTGTGTCTGCACAGCTGGTCTGGAAAGCTTATCATCTCTCTTTGCATGAAAGTCTCAGCGAGTCTCGCTTCTCACAGGCCTGCATATAACACGAAGTTTCCGCACAAAACTGTACCCTTGCATGTGTCAAATGCCTCCAAACCTCAACAGCTACTCTTGGTTTGGTGCAAAATTCTTAGGGATGAGGGCTAGAAAACCTCCATTTTTCAACCTGAATTATCGCCCCACCAAATCCAGGCTTCCCACAGGCATCAGCCATTCGGCCATTTGCTAAGCACAACTTGCCTCCATCAATGCCCGGTTCATCCAGATTATTGTTATTTTCTGTTGGCTTTTTTTCCAGCCTGGTCTAGATTCTCCCTTTCTCTTAACCATACAAGGAGACTCTTTTTCCTTCGTGTTTGGGTTGGCAAGTGGTGTGGAAATCTTACACGCCCAGCCGCTTCTGAGCAGGAGAGGTTGTCATTGCCACTGGTATTTAACTGTCAGTGGCGAGTACTGTGGCGATACCTGAGGGACAGTAAATACTTAATTTGACATAAAACTTTACTCCAGGAAGGTGCTTGACATTCTGGCTGCTGTTAAATGCCTGTGTTTGTGCCCTGGTAGATGAAGGCCCTGAAGAATTCTGTATTTTCCTTGGAGTCAGATTTAGGAGGGATGTCTGGTTCATAGGCTGATCCAGGCTTGTTTTCCAAAGTTAACTTCATGTCATTTGGAATATATTATTCAAAAAAATCACTAGTCTGAGAGAAAGAGGGCCTTTTAATGATTAAATATGTTAAATGAAAGAAGACAATGTGAGAAACTACAACTAGCCTAAATTTTACTGCTCATTACATTTCATGTTGGATGATTTAATTAATGAAGTTGTCTGCAGCTAGTTCCATACAGAAAAAGTCATGCGTTTCGTTATTTATTTGCTCATTGGTGTGGTTTCTTTGTTTTGATTTTTTGTTTTGTTTAATTTTCTTCTGTACCCCCAGCCCACTGAAGGCGAAGCATGATGTTCAAAAGGCTGTTTATATTAAAAAACAACAACAAAGCAACAGACCAAAACCACAGTCCCGTGCTCATCTGTAGCTAACAGTTAGTAATAGATAAACAAGGTCTAATAAAGCAAAAGCCTACGTGGCCACTTGCCCAAAATGCAGAACAAGTCAGATTTGGAGGTTTGGAAAAGCTGAGTTGTTTTTTCTCCTGAGCACACCTCAGGAGCTAATCTAGTCACTAAGGAAGGGAAGTCGCAGACCGTGATTTGTAAAGATCATCCCACAGGATTCCTGAATCAGCCAGAGAAAAGCAGAACGGATTGCCAGGCGTACAAAAGAGCAGCTCTTTTGTGCATGTATATATCTGTTAAATGACTTTGTATTTACTCTCAAGTTGCAATATATTTCCAGAAATGGCTACGTGTTGTCTTAATTACAAATAGGTAATCTGTTAGAATAAGACTGTAATCTCTGGGCCAGTCTAATCTCTCCAGTCCATTTTTTTTTGCAGAATACATTATATTTTGAAAACAGAAGCCTGGGAGTTGGCCTACATAAATCCTGAATGCTCACCTAACTAAATCAGTATAGAATTTGTATGAGAAAAGTGAAGCAAGTAGATATTGTGTAATAACCTATTTTGGAATAATTTCCATTAGAAATGCTGTTCTGAAATAAAAGCCTCTTTATTCCATAATTATTTGGATGCTGTTGAAGTGGAGGGTTCTCATCGCATTCCTGAGTGCCAAAAAGCACTTAAAAACCTTACTTTGTAATGTGCAATAAATGTGAATGGAGAGAAGTGGTTTCTTGCTGAATATTCAAGACAGATTGCAAACATCATTCTTTATTTACTTGTTAACAGCTAATTGCCTATAAAAGTATCAAAATCATGAAAAACCTACTATATTTTAATAGCCGTGGCCACAAGGAATTGATGTTGAGATGCAAACTTACACTTCCCAGTCTTTAATACTGGGGCTAAACTGCTTCACTTCTAACACATAGAATTATGACAAGAGAGTCGCAGAGATGCACATCCATAACAGGGAACAGCTTAAACTGTCTCCACCAACACAGTTAAACCAGTTCTGAAGCTGCGCAGAAGGGTGGTTGCTGCTGTGTTAGGAAATACTCCCAGGTTTGAGAAGGCCCTGGCAGTGCTGGGGGGCAGCGAGGTGACCCTGAGCCAGCACCGGGCCCTTGGGGCCAAGGGGGCCAGCGGTGCCCTGGGGGGCATGGAAAGGAGCGTGGCCAGCAGGGCGAGGGAGGTTCTCCTCCCCCTCTGCTCTGCCCCAGTGAGGCCACACCTGCAGGGCTGCGGCCAGGTCTGGGCCCCCCAGCTCAAGAAGGGCAGGGAGCTGCTGGAGCAAGGCCAGCGCAGAGCTGCCAAGGGGATCAGGGGCTGGAGCATCTCCCTTGGGAGGAAAGGCTGAGAGACCTGGGTCTGTTCAGCCTGGAGAAGAGAAGGCTGAGGGGGATCTCATCAATGCCTATAAATATCTGAAGGGCGGGTGTCAGGGGGATGGGGCCGGGCTCTTTTCAGAGGTGCCCAACGCCAGGCCAAGGGGCCACGGGCACAAGCTGGAACACGGGAAGCTCCCCCTGAACATGAGGACAAACCCCTTCCCTGTGCGGGTGCCAGAGCAGGGGCACAGGCTGCCCAGAGAGGCTGTGGGGTCCCTTCCCTGGAGACATTCACCCCCCGCCTGGACGCGGCCCTGTGCCCCTGCTCTGGGGGTGCCTGCTCCAGCAGGGGTGGGACGGGGTGAGCTCCAGAGGTGCCTCCCAACCCCTGCCAGCCTGGGATTCCGTGATTCTGTGAAATATGTGGTCTGTTGTCACTGCTCCTGACTCACTCTTGTTACTTCCACTGACATGTTCTTCAACCTTGGACTTTCTATCTCAGTCTTCCTGTTTCATAAAAATGTACTAAACTGTATGAAATGGTTTAAAATTGCTTTAGGAAAGAAGTTGCATTAGGACAAGGTAGTCCATGTCATAAAATCATCTCGTAGTAATAGCCTAGCCAAACGTCCTGGGACTGCTATAATTTTTTCTTACTATTACACAGGGGTGTTGGGAGGGAGCAAAGCCCTGCTTATCTCAGCATTTCTGTTTCAATGCTACCTTGAAACAAAACAAAGGTGGCTGAGAGCCCAGGGATAAAACGAAGCCAGACACAGACCATGGACAGTAGGTCAAGTCATGTCAAACACCTGATAATAATAAATGCAGGAGAGAAGGAAGAGGATTTAACCTGGTCTAAAAACCTTTAACACTAGGCATATATATATATTTATGTCTGCGATGTGAAACACTGGGCCTCATGTTCATGTCACCTCTATCCACAGTTTCCTGTTATTGGTATTTATGGTGATGGTTTCTGAATGATACCAGTGACCATAGAAATTAGAGAGGAAAGACGAAGAAGGACATGGTCTGTCTTTCCCCGTCAGATGATCTTTCCACTATCATTTTATGGAGGCACTGCTTTTCGCTTAATTCACTTATTTTTTCATGTTCAGATGTCAAGGAACAGATTTTTGCAGACGACAACAACATGCTGAATTCATCGAAAAGTGATGCTGTATAATGCAGAGCCTCCATTTAAAACTGGAAGCCTTAGGCTGTATATGAGGGAGAAATACCCTGCATGTAGGTTTTGGAACAAAGGTACGCTCAGTCCACCCTCATGTCCCATGATTTCATTTGTCTTCAAAGTCATCAAAAATAACAGAGAAAGACCGCTGCCAGCTTTTGCAGTGGCACCAGAGCTGTTCAGGAAAATGCAATGAATAAGATAATTGTAGTAAAAGATTGGAATATATTGTGCTGGAAAACTACCAGGTGAAGCCAGGAAGGGAAAATCTGAGAGGAAGAGAGAGAGGGGGGCATATCTTATGCCCTATTCAGTGTATCATGATAAAAAGGTTAACTACATTGGCCTCTGAATGTTGCTAAGGTTATTAATCTCCAAGAAGAGATGCCTCATATGGAAATAAGAGGGAAGTAAACATGCTTTGGACAAACAACAGTAATTTTGACTCTATTGAAATCAATAGCAAAATTGTCATTGTCTTCCGTGGGCTCGCATTTCATCCGCAGCATTTTTCCAAGTCTGCTAATGCGCAAACCACTTGGGCATGTAAAGAATGCTGGGTTACCAGCCTGTCTTTTAGCGTTGCAAAACTTACAGTCTTGCTAAAAGTAGAAGGCAGGTATGATGAGAGGAAATGGCAAGTAATTTTTCGGAAGGGACTAGTTAGAGACAAATAAGAAGAAAAAGCAAAGTGGAAGAGGAACATGACGTTATGATTTATGATAAAGCCATAATCAGATAAGCAGCTCATGGTGATGAAAAAAAGTGGCTGGCAATACACAAAGTCGTAACTGAGAACAGAAGTGTCGTGTGTGTGTGTTCAAGTGAGCTATTAATGAAAGTGTTAGAAGTCAGCACCTACGGTATCTGGTGTTTATGGTTTAAAACTAGTTTAAAACCAGTTTTAAACCGAGGTGCTTCTTTCATTATGCTAGTTTAGAAAAATGCCAAAGTGACATTTCTCAGATGGCCCCAGCAGAAGCAAGCTTTGCCATCCAGGCTCCAGATCAGAAGGTGAGGAGGGTGGTGGAAATTGTTGTGAGCCACATGAAAAATAGTGGCAATGTCCAACAGTTTTAAAAGTGGAGTGGGTTTATGTCATCTGCTGGCATCAAAATGCAATCAGACCTTTTCTGAGTCCTCTATCTTCATATGCTTCTTTAACAGTTCATAAATACTAGCCTGGACATGTGGATCCTCTGTGGAGGGCGGGCTTGGGGGTGAGGAGGAGGAGTGAAATGAATACACCTGAGTGATTCACAATAATCTTTAAGATCAGAGAGCTGGCTGTGATGGAGATGCCACAGTTCCCAAACCAAGGAGGAATTCTGCCTCTCAGAGTCAAGTTGGCTAAAAGAAACAGGCCTATTTTCTGTAAAGCCACAGTGCTGGCACAGTTTCCTTAACTCTGGATGAAATTTTCCCAGGAAATTTCACTGATGTGGACAAGTCCCCAAAAGACAAAGGCCACACATTAAAATAACCCTCTGAAAACTTAAAATTGGGCAAAGGAAGGGAGAATAAAGATGAGGCACTCCGGTTTGTCCTAAATGTATCCAATATGGGGTTTTTTGGTTTGGTTTGGGAGTGGATTTTTTGGGAGAGGGGGGAGGAGAGCACGGAATGCAATATTTCATCTGTCCAGAAAAGACCAACTAAAATACAAGTGGCAAGTAAAAAGACCATCTTTATAGGAGGTGTTGGGTTGAACTAAGAACTCCTGTTTCCTGAATTTTTTTCCGTCATTACCACTGATGGTTCAGCTCCTCTGATAGCTCTGTGACAGACATAATGCCAGTTTACGCTATGTGCAGCATTGTCTCGGTATGCTCGGAGGAAACAAGAATAGAACAGATATTAAAGCTCCAGTCCCAGGTGCTGTATCTACACTAGCACTCCAACGGTAGCACTGCGATAGGAAAGAGAAACAATTATTGGCATAAAAAGCCCTTTGTCTACATAAACCCTTGGAGAGTCCCGCGATGACGACATCTAGGTGCGGTTCTGGAGACAGCCAGCAATGCCCGTTCTGGAACCTTACCGATAGGCAATAAGTTGCAGAAGCTGGAGACTGGGTGTGGAGACAGGTATGTTTGTTGGCTGGGGGAGGGAGAGGGAGAAAAAAATCTCTGCAGCCCCCAAAAGTTAAACTCTAACAGTCTAAAAGATTAAAGCAAAGAGAAGAAGACTCCGCTGCCTAGAAAGACAGCTGCCCAGAGAGGTGGGGGAGTCACCATCCCTGGGGGTATTTAAAAGATGTGCAGACGTGGCCCTTCAGGGCACGGTTTAGGAGACCTGGGGGTGTTGGATTGGGGGTTGGACTTGATGATCCTGGAGGTCTTTTCCAACCTTAATGATTCTGTGATTCTATGACTCATGGAATGGTAGAAAAAGAGGCTAGAAGGGAACGCGAGATGATGTTTGCTCCATCCCCTTGCCCAGGTGAGAATCACCCACGCCTGATTCTTGTCTACAGCACGTACAGTCTGCATTTTAAGACCCTAAGCACCAGCCTCTCCTGCAATCTTTCGCACTTCACTGTCCCTGCTACTGGGGAGGTTTTTGTGGTGTCAAACCCAAATCTTTCCTGCTACAGTTCAAACTCATCCTTTCTGTTCCTTTTCTTGGTGGTAGGCAAGAGCAATGCTTTCCTCCACAGAAGCATTTTAAGCCTGTGAACATCATTACAGTGTCTCCCTTCAGTTTTCTGTAGTCTCACAGACACAAAATAGACAATTCTATCAACCTTGCAGGCAATTTACAACCTAATTGCTTTCATTTAAATGAGCTGTAAGCAATTTCAAGTACCACACTGATAAGATAAGCCAGGGTCTTTTTTCTGATGGTTTTACATTCACATTTTCCTTAATGAAAAACGTTACTAACAAGAATAACAACCCCCCTCTCCCTGTAGTTTGAAAGACCCACACAGACAAAACACAGAAATGACTGATTATTCACAAAACAGAAAAAACAATTCAGCTGACTCATTAAGAACTGTTGAGTTGTTGAAATTTGGGAAAAACTCTTTAAAAGAACTTTTTACATCATTTAATTGTTTCAAGTGGGCTTCAGATAGTGACTTCCCAGGTGTCTCCTGCAGAAGCCTGCTCAGCTGTAGCCCTGCTGCCTCCAAGCCTGCCTGTGTTGCCGTGGGTATCCTGGCTGCTGCCAGGCACAGCAGAGGGAGGTGTCCTTCCCTGCCCCTTTGGCAGTTCAAGCTGCAAATACCCAGAGCAGCAGCATGAAATTGTGAACTTCGAAGCGGAGAAGAGTCTCTGGGCCATAGGAAAACGATGCTGCCACTGTGGTATTTAAACTGTCTGGGTCTGGTACGCTCCTCTGGTACCAACTGAATTACCAAAATCTCCATTTCAGGCCTTTAAGAATCTATTTTGCAAAACCTGTTTTCTCCTTCAGGGTCCACATGTGTCAGCACAGCAGATTAAGTAGGTGTGTGGCTTTTTACACTGCTTTGTGATTCTGTTTCAAGCATCCTCATTCCCAGGTCTTTACAGGCTGCTTTTGCCATGAATTTTCTGTTTCTCTTTAGAAACAAACATTGAACAACCCAGGCTGGAAGGATCCTCAAAAGATCATCTGGCCCAACCTTTGAACAACATTTCCTATTCCTCCCTTTACCACTTACCAGTACTTACTGCCATTTTGCAAGTCGTCAAATGATTGCACAAAACCTAAAAAGTCCCAAAACAAATTCTGAAGGCTTTGTTGCGTTTTAAATAGGTAGTGGAAAATTTGTGGTAACATGACCACTGTGCAGAAGGCACTGACGATTCCAGCTTTACTGATTGCTGCTGAAAGACTGGCCAAAAAGCTTTCAAGTCCTCCAGCTCCTGGTCCTATTAACCCAGTTGGCAGTCTGTTAACACAGCAGTCAGCTGAAGAACGGCTTCTGGCAAGTGCCAGCGCTTTTGCTGCCGTACAGTAATTGTGTTTACCAGCTCTCAGAAATACTTGCCCTTATAAACAACCGCTTCACTAAATGCCTATAATCTATCTGAATTTGGGCAGAAATGCATCTTTGCACACAAACTACGTCGCCTCACGTGAGAGGTCAGATACCCCCCCCCCCCCCATCATACAGGAGAGGGCTTCATTTGGAAAACGTCTTCCCCACTGTACCGTGCCCTGCTGTGGAGGCAAGGCCCAGACCTCAGTTTTCAAGTCCCTTTTATTCTGATGATGCCTTTGTTAACTTTAACGATGATGGCCTGAGGCTCCTAGACCTGGCAAACATGACCAGCTTTTCATCTTAAAAAGGAGCTGAGATTGTTCACTGACTTTTCCATTGTTTATCAGCCCCAGTAAATATTTGCGGGTGTCTGTGTTCGTAAACTATTTCACATTTGCAAAGGAGTCTTTCCAAAAAAAAAAGGAAAAAGCCAGGGGATATATCTGGAATGCCAGCGGTAGCAGCAGCCAGTGCAGCGAATGCAGGGCGACTGCAAAGTTCTCTGTGGTGGGTCCGCTGTCTCTTCCCATCCCATTCACATTGTCTTTTCTGTATTGAGGACAACGCTGCCAATTAAAACAAAGCCTTTACCTTGCAGCTCTATTTGCAAACAGGCTGAAGTTTACTTCTGGAACAGTTTAAAGTAGGCAAGAAACAGACAATCCCAACTGAGGTAGATACTGTTTAAAGGCTCAGAGCCATTTTTTCTTGGTCATGACCTTCCCATCATGTGAAGGAGAGCTGAGCTTTTTCAAGAACATGTTCTTGTTTAGTATGGCCATTCGTGAGTAGGCCATTCACAGTATTCTCATGGAAATTTGAAAGCGCTGACACTGCCTTTGCTGAGAAAGTATCCAAGAGTCCCCCAAGCAGGTGCTCATTTCTAGGGCCTTTTAGCTACAAAAGTGTTATGCTGTAGGTGGAAAGACATGAAAGAACTCAAAGCTTTGATGTTCATTTTGGGCCAAAAATCCATAGTAAACATGAATATTGTTGTTGGAAGGTGTCATCTTGATGTATTATTTTTGATGTTTCGGTTGCTTTCATCATTACTGGCCAGATTAGGACTCTCAGAGCATAAAGTGGTGTCCATCACCCAGGATCCACCCCTCGTGCTGCAGCCCCCATGGTGGCCAGGAAGACCACGGTACCTGAGCCACAACACCTGTGTGGCAACAACTCCAAATCTGATCTTGCTGGATATTTTATTTCAATAGAAAGTTAATTTTTCTATGCAAAACAGATGCCTGTACTTCATCTGCTCCAGATCACTTGTTGGTTTTGGTTTTTTTTTTCTTTTCAAAAATATTTCAAACAGAATATTTTCAGCTGGTCTCCACACTTTGCAAAAACCATTATGCTTATAATTATTATTTTCTGGCAAATACAGCTAAACTTTGGGTAAAGTTTTCCCCATTCCCTTTTGTCTGTGATAATTTACGTGCCATTTCTTTTAATTTTGATATTTTTCTTCTGCATTCCTGCTCATAAGATGACTCCAAGGGGGGCCCCCACAAAAGGTTATAAAGCTGAATTGGTTATACCAGTAATTTTAAATCTTGGCTAATTAAGTTATTACTACCAAAATTTGTTTTATTTCTTTTTAATAAAAATTAACCCCACTTACGGAAAGCAAAACTGCTAAACCAAAACCAAACAGAATGAGCGAGAAGGACCTTTCAAGAGGCAAGAACAGAAACCAGTGTTACTTTTTTCCTCTTCATCTTCTGTCGCTCAGCAAAGCGTCCGTGATGTGCTGTCCAGGGCTGTAAGTATTAACACTCTGACTCCTCTGCTACCAACTGCTCGGTAGTTCAAGCGGTTTAGGTTTATGACACAGATCAAAAGGTCTTACATTCTCCCTTCTCATATTGTTCAGGTTGGATTCGGCATATTTTTACTAGGGGGAAGTGTCGTTTTCAGCTTGCATTTGCTGAACAAAAAGACAAAGTAGGAGATCCGCATGAAAAAAAAAGTACTCAAAGGATATAGCAGGTGCCAACCCCAGCGCACTCAGAATTAATTGCGATCATGCCTTGACCACAGGACCAAACCATGGGCTTCTGCGCATACAGGCGTCATTACATGGTTTTACATGACAGCTCCTGTCGCTTCTCGGAAATCTGGTTTTATCCACTGCACAGACAGCAGGGCAGAAAAGACCTTGTTAAAAATAAGTGTCCATAAATAATATTTTTATGTAATATGTAATTATTTATATTTTAAAGCACTGTTCTGGGACTCAGAGGAATTGGGTTCTCTTTCTGGCACTCCCACAAATGTCCCGTTCAGCCAGGCTATAATAACGCCAGCGTTTGAGGATGTCAGAGTGAGTGACAGGTTGCATACCAACCTCAACCACAGTATTTGCTGGTTTTTGCAATCTGTACATGGTACTAATGCTTGGCATGTTTGCATCGTTTTAGGGAAGGTGGGAAGGAGGGAGGGATATTGGGAGACAGAATTTTGGCAATGGGTGGACAAACTCAAATTCAGGAAGGTAAAAACGAGAAGCCCCAAGTCCCACTGCGGGACAGAGTGGGAATAAAACACATGCATCTTAGTCATCATATTCCCTTTCTATTTATGAAACAAATCTAAGTCTCACCTCTAGCTGCATACTCTGTCTACTTGGGAATATAAATTATTGTCGCAGCTTATGTTGGCTTAATATATTCTGGTTACTCATGATGAAAGGAGTCCTTTTAAAGAAGCCTAGGCAATATTGCTCTTGTTCATTGCGTTCTCCTCCAATCTCTTTCCCAAGATGATAATATTTGTAGTAGAACAGTTGTCATTCTGAGTTTTTCATTACTTCCCTTGAGATAGCTGTCAATGCAAACAGCCAAAATCATGTAGCAGAAACTGCATCGCTGTTTTCCAAGACATCCCAAGTTACCAGCATGTGGTTCTCATTTGGAAAGACTGAGAAGGAGCAGTGTTCTCATAATAGCTCTAAACAAAAAACATTTACTTGAAACTGAAGAGTACAGTGAGGGGTGATGTCCTCAGGAATACTTTTTTTTTCCATTTTTAAGCCAAATGTGGTACAAAAAGGTGCATTCATTTGCCAGCCTCAGTACCTGTCAGGATACAGAGGACTCCTATATGAACTCAGTTAACTGAGGAAGCCCAACTGAAACTGGGAGCATTTGCATCCATGCTTCATGGTATCAGGTTGAATCCGTATCCTGATTGAAAGTGTATTTAAAGGTTGATAAATTCTAAAGCATTATTTAAGTTTAATATTCTCCAGGCTGCTGCCACACAGAGCAACATCGAAACTATACTTATCTAATTGTCCTGCCTACAGCCATGAAGCCACTTGCAACCTTCCCTGGTGTCTAAATACGATGATAAAATCATAATAAAGTTTTCTCATTCCAAAACAATTGATCATTTCTATTTCACTTTATTGTTAATACCTAAAACTCAGCCATAACTCTGAAACCTCCACAATGCTACTGTTCAGTATAAATGTGAATTCTCTCTGCTACAGAATAAGATATGTACGTGTTTTATGTGCCTAATCCTTTTCTAAAATACCAAATATACATAGTCTGAGTTAAAAGGATTTTACTGGCCAGCTTCAACACCTGAAAGATTCACGTCCCAGACCTAACTTGTCTTTGGTTTCCTCCTAAGTTACAGGACTTAAAAAGCAGAAATGATCTGACAGACTGTGGTGGCTTTGGCTGGGATAGAGTTAATTTTCTTCATAGTAGCTGGTGTGGGGCTGTGGTTTGGATTTGTGCTGGAAGCAGTGTTGATAACCCAGGGATGTTCTTGTTCCTGCTGAGCAGGGCTTGCACAGAGCCAAGGCCTTTCCTGCCCCTCAGCCCACCCCACCAGCAAGGGGCTGGGGGGGCACGAGGGGCTGGGAGGGGGCACAAGGGGCTGGGGGGCACACGGCTGGGACAGTGACCCCAGCTGACCCCAGGGTGTCCCACACCACATGGTGTCGTGCTCAGCACATAGAGCTGGGGGAAGGAGGAGGAAGGGGGACACTGGAGGTGATGGTGTTTCCCTTCCCAAGTCACCATGACCCGTGATGGAGCCCTGCTCTCCTGGGGGTGGCTGAGCACCCGCCTGCCCGTGGGAAGGAGGGAATTAATTCCTTGGTTTGCTTTGCTTGTGTGCGTGGCTCTTGTTTTACCTATTGAACTGTCTTTATCTCAACCCATGAGTTTTCTCCCTTTTACTCTTCTGATCCTCTCCCCCATCCCACCGGGGGGGAGTGAGTGTGCGGCTGGGTGGCACTTGGTTGCCAGCTGGGGTTAAACCATGGCACAGAGTAAGAAGGCAGAGAAGTTTATATCATAGGTAGCTTACCCTTAAAAGAGAAAAAAAAATCAGTGTCTGAAGTCTCTTAAAGAAGTCTGGTTAAATAGGAACAAGTGTAAATCTGAACAGAAATCATGGGAATTCAGTCTAGGACATACTACTGTCTTAAGCTTATGGCACTGGAATGTGTGGAAGAGATGGTCTTGCTGGACATAGTGATTTCCTGATAGCAAAAGACACCTGAGGATTAAAAGGAAAGATTTATAATATGTGGCAAACAGTTCCGCTTCTTATGAAAAGAAAAATCTCCTGTCCTGAGGTAGAAGTAAAAGCAAGCCATATTATTTTTTAAAAGAGCCAAATTTTCCGCTTTATAAAATTTGGAAACTCAAAAAAATCCAGCTTGCAAAGAAAGTTTGTGTTTCTGAGTAGACGTCTCCTGATGCATTGAAATAAAATTTTGTCTTAATGAAGTCTTCTAATGAAAAAAATTTAAAATATCTGCCTTGAATGACTTCTAATTTTTTCCTTTCTCCATGAATTTTCCCTGGTTGACCCAAATAAGAATAACAGTTTTTAAAAAAATCTCAATTTGTTCCTGTATAAGACAATGTTTCCCTTGCTACTTGTCTTCTGTGTTTTTATTTTAATTTGGGTACTTCGTAGTTCTTTGATTGTTCTGAAAAGGGGAGACTTTCAGCTTGCACAGAGATCAGAGTTTGAAGTGACCATGTTGTTATTTTTGTTAGCAATATTGTTGATTACTCAACTGGTTAATCCCTTTTGGCATTAGTATAGGTTATTTCCCAGGGCCATAGCTTGAGGCAGAGAAAATCATATATGCTCTATGACAGGAGGCAGGAAGCCTATTTTCCTTGTGTGAGGCTCCTAAAAGCAGGGGTGAAAAATAGTTTCCAAAAGCTTTTGTGAACATGCTGAGGCAGGGTGTGGATTTAAGGACATCCCAAGCCACTGGGATTGTGTAGTCAACCAGCCGGAGTCTACCGTCTTGCAGACATCAGGCTTGTGGAGGTTTATGGGGAGTTAGGCTCGGGTAAGGGAAGCAAGGCAGGTGGTGCAAATTAGAGCAGATCTGTAGCACTCTGCCTACTCTGTGTTTGAATTAACTAAACCAAAGCTCTAAACACTACGGAACAGCTGTGCAAGAAATAAATGGCTTTGAATATGAGGAAGTCTAGAATTTCATCCTTTAGATGGATGCAGTACAGTATTTCTTGGTCATTTTGCTGTTCAGGAATGTTATAAACTGCAATGAACATGCTAATAAAACCTATTTTTATTACTGAATTTTCTCTCAGCGTCTCAATGCAATGTACTGTTATGACTGTTATGTTTTCTGATACTCCATGAAACAGTATAAATGCAGTTATCCTGATGGCATACACGGATGGGCACAGAAGGCACCTTCAGACTGCTAGGCGGGTATTCAGAGGAGAAATCTGGGCAGAAGGAGGAAGAAGTACATGGTAAGTAATTACAGTAATGATAAAAAACCCAACCCTCCACATAGGTTCCACTGGGAGGTAGAATAGGATGGGGTGGGAGTGGCAGCAGGGATTTCTGCCAGATGTGGAAAGCAGAGAGAGGACAATGCTGGCTGACTGCAGGATGCCTCTTTTCCTCCTACCAGTTTTGAATAACTGCCAGGGCAAGAGTATACTCAAGAGTCTCTCTCCCTCGAGTGCCTGTGCTCCAGACGAGTATGAAATGTAGGCAGGAGGGCTTGGCTATACCTTCAAAATGTGAAGCAGAACTAATCAAAAAGCTGAGTGAAACCTTTCTGCTAATAAAGGGGATTTTATCCAACAGTTATCATGAAAAATGGTTTAGTTATTTTGAGTTTTTCAGCAGAAAGACAAAATACCAAATTAGGTCTCAAGGACTCCAAAAGTAAAATGTTTTGGTTTATATTATTTATTTATTTACTTTCTTGCCCAGTAAAATATTTGAGGTATTTTTTCCCCACCTTTCACTTTAGTTATTTCTCCAGTGTGATTCCTCCGTTCCCTTGTTCTAATAGTTAAAACAGCAAAAGGGAAAGTAATTCGGCTTCCAGTCAGAAATACTTCTTACATCACCTCCACTCCCAAAAAACTTCGTCTTAGAAAATAACGCTCCATTTTATTATTTGTAACCTTTCAAGCGGAGAAAAACAACTCCCTAAGAACGCAATGCTCTGACTAGAACAAGAGGAGCCAGATTGTCTGACTTTCCCTAATATGTAGAGAGCCCTCACAGGCTACCGGTGCTGCTGTGCCATTGCCTTGGAGGAGGGACTAGGAAAGCGACTCCGGCCTTTTCCCTCTTTCACACCCCTGCCACCCATGGTGCAGAGTTCAGTCAGGCATCTTCAAAGAGAAAAGGTTCAGACGGGGGGACCATAAATCTCTCCGAAATTATTCTCGTGGTGGTGGATTGTTAGCCTACTGGCACGCCGCTGGGTTTGGCTTTGTTTAACAGCTTGGCATTCTACTAAAAAAATAAATCAGGCCTTTAATTTAGATGCTAACTTTATGCCTTCGTGTTTCAATATTTTCATCTGAGACATTTAAAATGTACCCATTACTTCTGCAGATCACATAATCAGATAGTACTAATAACAATATCACCTAATTGGCTTTTCTTTTGGCTAGAGCATATTTCTCTCATCCTAATGATTATAATATAATATAGAATAGAATCATAGAATCATAGAATTGTTTAGGTTGGAAAAGACCTCTAAGATCATCAAATCCAACTGTAAACCCAGCACTGCCAAGTCCACCACAGAACCATGGCCCTAAGCACCATGTCTACATGTCTTTTAAACACCTCCAGGGATGGAGACTCCACCACCTCCCTAGGCAGCCTGTGCCAATGCCTGACAACCATTTTGGTGAAGACGTTTTCCCTAATCTCCAATATAAACCTCCCCTGGCGCAGCTTGAGGCCATTTCCTCTCATCCCATTGCTCATTACTTGGGAGCAGAGACTGACCCCCCCTCACTCCAGCCCCTCTCAGGCAGCTGCAGAGAGTGAGAAGGTCTCCCCTCAGCCCCCCTTCTCCAGGCTAAACCCCCCCAGCCCCCTCAGCCGCCCCCCAGCACACTTGTGCTCCAGACCCTGCCCCAGCCCCGCTGCCCTTCTCTGGACACGCTCCAGCCCCTCAAGGCCCTTCTTGTCCCGAGGGGACCAAACCTGAGCCCAGCATTCGAGGTGGGGCCTCCCCAGGGCCGAGCACAGGGGCCCCATCCCTGCCCGGCCCCTGCTGGCCACACCAGGGCTGACACAAGCCCGGGGGCTGGTGGCCTCCTTGGCCACCCGGGCACTGCTGGCTCATGCCCAGCCGGCTGTCAGCCAGCACCCCCAGGGCCTTCTCCGCCGGGCACTTCCCAGCCCCTCTGCCCCAGGCCTGGGGCGCTGCCTGGGGTTGGTGTGACCCAAGGGCAGGACCCGGCACTGGGCCTTGTTAAACCCCACACAACTGGCCTCGGCCCATCGATGCAGCCTGTCCAGGTCCCTCTGCAGAGCCTTCCTGCCCTCCAGCAGATCAACACTCCCGCCCAGCTTGGTGTTATCTGCAAACTCACTGAGGGCGCATCTGATCCCCTCATCCAGATCCTTGATAAGAATATGGAACAGAACTGGCCCCGACACTGAACCCTGGGGAGCCCCGCTTGTGACTGGCCTCCAACTGGATTTGGCTCCATTCACCACAACTCTTTGGGCCCGGCCATCCAGCCAGTATTTCACCCAGCGAAGAGTAGGTATATGGTATGTGACAATTGTTTTACAAGAAAAAAATTAAAGAACCTTAATACTACAATGGAGTTTTGTTCCTGCTTAGGTAAGAAATTACTTATTCTGACACAAGTTTGTGGAGTTGAAGTTCAATGTCACCCCAGTTAAAGCAAAACTGCCATAACTTCAGCAGAGCAGTGTTTGCAAGTGACTGACTTTTTGCCTTTGAGAGCAAATGTGGAACAATGTTTCTCTCATACTCAAGTCTGGATTCAGCTCCCTATGGATCTGGTTTCTGTGGTTGTTTATCAAGCCTGAGTCTGACTGCAGTGAGAAATGTCAGGTTCTGTGCTATATATGAATCACAGGACACAGATTAGACTGGGCCTCTGTTCCTCATATAAGTATATTGTATCTCCATAACAACGTAACAATTCTTGGCAGATTAGTAATAACAAAACCACACTGTGCATGAATCCCTCTCTAAATGTGTCCTGGGAGAAGACCTAGTAGTTAAGAGCAAACACACAACAGGAAAAGATTACCATCAGAATAATACTGACACAGCTAGCATCTTGTCTTTGAGAAAATGCTATGCTTTTCATAGCACAAATGCAAACAAGCTCCCGAGCAGTTAATTTATCGTATTTCCAAAAAATTTTCTTAGCATGTTACAAAGCGAACAGCAAGAGAAGATTTAGGGCAACTCTTAAACACAAGGTATAGAAAGAAATTATGAAGATCTTGGAAAGAATCACTTTATTCATCATCCCTCTGTCCCAACAGAAGAAAGCTAGCATGAAATTTCTTGAAGCTTACTTTGGCTGGGAAAGAATAATTGTCTGTGTTCTCCATAGGCTGATTATGGTTTCAAATTAATTTTCATGTGTGCACTGCTCCCTGAGCAAATCTGTTTACAGGGCTTAAATAAACCACATACAGAATCTCTTAATTAGAATTTGTCCAAAAATGAAGGTGATATTTCTAGCTCCACTTAATTATTGAAATGTAATAAACATAGGCAGGTGGGGAGGAAGTTAAAGTGGGAAAAGGCAAGCCAGGCTTCCATTTCATCCTCTCAGACTTACTCTTTGGGCAAGTTCCATGCCTACTTGTTCTTTGCTTCTGTACAGAATCTAGCTATTCTTTTCTCTGCGTTCTGCTGAGGTGCTGCAGGGCTTAATTTGTTTTTAAATGCATTCAGATTTTCTGATGGTTTTGCAGAATGACACCTGTCAAACGGTGCGGAAGTGCATATACTCTCAGCTTATGTGCGCTCAACTAACTGCCCTAAGACTGAGCACAATTTGGGAGTGAGGTGGGCCTACCTCTTGGCAGACTCCAGTTAAATTGTGCCAGTTAATACCATGCCTGAATTTGGCCCACCGTATGCAGAGGCCTTCAGGACACTTGGCTAATTATATGACAAAATCCTGAGAAGCACCTTGTGTGTAATGCAGAGCAGACCCACCCTTTCCATCCTGGGGGATGCTGAGCCTCAAATTTTGAGGTCTGGCCAGACCCACCTAACAGAGATAAACAGGTCTCACTACGAATTACACTGGGTTCTCCTTTTCCTCTGGGTTAAGCTTGTTGCCCTCCTACTCTTAAACCTGGCAGACTTGTGGGATAAATTGTCCTTGGTGCTCAACAATGGAATGAAGCTTGGAAAAGAAAAGGAGAGACAAAAGCACAATTTATTTGTAGCAAGAAAACCATCATTAGGAAACTCAAGCACTAAAGCAGGTTTATTCTAAAGCGTTACAAGATACTCAGCTTTGGAGCCCAAATTGACATGTCCTTGTCCAGTGATAAATCTCATGCCATGAATTGACTTGAAATTGCTACTTCTGTCTAGCCTCCTTTATTTCTGTAGCAAAATGTGTTCTCAGATATTCCTTACTGAAGGGGCAAACATAAAGTGCGGGTGCTGTCATTTAAGAGATATGGCTAATTGCTATAGAGGCTTCTCTCTCTGCTGGAATGGGCTTGTTGGTAGAAGAGATACCAGGCATAGGATCTACCTTTAGCGGTCATGGAGGGTTGAGATTCCTCCTTCGCAAATTGAATAAGATACAGAAGAGTGATCAGGCACTCCAACTAAAGCTAAAGCAAACCTGGCTCAGTAGGGGGTGAATCACGGTAAGGGTTAGCTGAATAGCTGGGTTTGCCTGCCTTCCAGTGGGTAGAAGACAACAGATCATTTCAAGTGAAAAAGTTTCTCATGCCACTGGCCCAGTACCTTTAACCAAAATTATAGTGGCATTGGGTGAATGTTTCTTAGAACCTGACTGAGCCGATTCCCTTCACTCTGGTTGGACAAACGTCAGCTACTAGGAAAGGTAACTGCGGCGGCGATGTTCTGGAAATGCTGTTGTAGCCTAAATGCTCATTGTTTGTTCAGGTCTGTGGGGTGGTAGGAAAACAGCCATTTCCACTAGCCTAACAAGAAGAGATCGTTATCTAGAACCATTTACAGATTAACATACCAGAAACAAACATGGAAGCTGCTTGTGAGGTGCTGTAGCTTGAAGCCCCAAAATGCCACACCCAGCCAATTCCCTGATGAGTCCATGTCATAATTAATACAGGCCAGATTAGAAGCTAGATCTCACTCCCACTGAAATCAGTGATCACTTTCTCTTCTAAACAAGACGATTAGCGCAAGATTAAGGCACTTCGCACAGAAGCTGAAACTCAGTTCTCTACAGGGCCGGGTGGAAGAGCTATGTTTAAACCTATTAAACCTTTATGGATTCTCATGAGATCAAAGTTGTTCATTTACCTCCTGTCAGTCCTGAAATCCTTAAGCCTCAGGCAGAGAATCATTCTGTCTCTCCGGGGTACAACACAGCATAAATTTGTAGATGTGAACAAAAGGCTTGGCTCCATGAAAGTTTAGGTATCTCGCGCTTCTCATATCATTCTTCACAGTATGGCAGTAACAAGATAATGCTGCTGAGGTGGCTGAAGCCTCTCCAAGGAAGCCCTGTGCCACGGCCCCGCTGCTGCCATGTGAGGGAATGGGGTATTCCATCAAGAGGCTGGATATAAGGGTGCCCCTTCAGGTGATATATATAGGCAGTGCACACCTAGGACACACTCATCTTTGGAGTTTTAACACTGGAGAAATACATACTGGTGACAGTTTCTCTGTTTTTAAGGGTGAAAAAGAGAAGCACAAAGGCTCCAAAATAACCATGCAATAAGTTTGAGTAGATGTTGCATTGAACGAAGCCAGGAAGGAATGTTTTACTAACCTAAACTGATCATCACGTGTATGTCAGATGATGGGGAAGGAGAAGAGAAGAACAGAAAAGAAACCGTTTGATTTTTCTGTTTTAGTTGCAAGGTAGGACATGGTATGTTAATATTGGTTAGGAAAAATATATAGCCACTTGAACAGTGTATGATTGCTCCTAGCCAAAGGCCAACAATGAAGTTTATGTTTAGGACAACGTATTTAGTCCAGAGTTGCTAAGTAATCATTACAAACACCTCTGCCATTCTGATGTTTTAAAATAATAAGATCCGAAGCAGCTTGAACACAGACTAAATTCTGAAGAACCGCTGTGTTACTGTCCCCCTA
Source organism: Phalacrocorax carbo (assembly GCF_963921805.1). Classification (NCBI taxonomy): domain Eukaryota; kingdom Metazoa; phylum Chordata; class Aves; order Suliformes; family Phalacrocoracidae; genus Phalacrocorax; species Phalacrocorax carbo. The sequence continues at coordinate 2,682,121 of NC_087515.1, read as the reverse complement.
CAGCACTAACAACAGTAAGCTGGGATATAGTGCACAAGCCAGATCGCATTTATTAGTCCTGTTTGGGAAATTATCCTTAATATTAATAAATGAAACAATAAGCCAAACCACACAGTCTTCTGGTTTCATTTTACACAATGAAAATCCTTTGTGAGTTAGTGATAGTGTATTTTATAGACCCTGGGACAGCAGCGGGGGGACAGATGCTTCATCTGGAAGAAAGCTTTGAAAGATGCTATTATCAGCACTCTCTGGCTAGCTGAGCTTTGATATTTTGCTATAAAATCAATCAGTGAATGCGAGTTACGCTTTGGGACAAAGAATTCATATTTGTGGTGCTAGACACCACAAGAAGAGACCTGCTTTTTTTAAAGAATACTCAATCATGCCTTTGTAGAAACGGTTGGAAAACCTAAGCGTCACACAGCATGTCTTCAGATAGCTGTTTTAAAGCATCTAAGTTTGAAACTTTTTTCCTTCCTATAAATTGTTAGCCAGCTCTCCTAAGCGAGATGTTTTTCTGTGTATTCCTCATAATTTTTGAACTCCTCAGACAATTTCAGGACAAAGGAGTGAGGATCTTCAAGATATTATTTCCACAAGTCTCTTTAAAGTTGTATCTTATTAGATACCAGGAAATCCAATCACACATGTCAAACCGTCACAGATCGGGCCCTATTCACTGCTCACAGAAATACTCATGGTTTTTTATAAGCCTCCTTACAGTATTTACCTGATTCTATATCTATTTATATAATTAGCTTCATGAAACTTGTTTAAACTTCTCCATCAAATGTCAGGGCATCTTTGCATTCCTGGGAAATGCATAAACAAGTTAACGTAAGGTGTGGGGTGAGATTCCCAGCTAGACGCACGTGGGTGAGTCCAGATGTAGGATCTCAACTATTTAAATCTGCAAGCCCTTCCCACCATGTCTCACTTAGCAAGTCCTTCAGTAAATTTCTGTTTGGTTTGCTGAGTTGCAGTGATGGGTAGTGATCAGTAGGGTCCAGGGCAACCTGGACTGCTTACGGACAGGGAGCAGGGGAACACGGGACGATTTCTTTGGCTAACGCCATCTCTGTCGGTCAGTTGGGTCTGGGACTAAGACCGCCGGTCTCTCAAGAGCTTTCACCCCAACACAGTTACATCTCATTGCTCAAAGACAGATAAAATTAGAAGCAAACCTAAGATTCCCAGTGCCTGTCAAAACAATAACGGATAGAATTTTTCCCACTTCCAGCTTTCAGCTAACAAGAAAAAAAAAGTGTCGTTTTGCTTTGGCAGCAACCAAACAGCACAACATTGTGCACTTTAAAAGTGCAAACTTTTAATCTTTATTCACTTTAAAGAGAGGATGAAACAAACAAGAAATCTAAAGTAGCACGCCTAAAACTAAACACTGGAGCCAGTATTTCCCTCTGGAAAACAAGCAGCAGTAAAGTTTGGCAGATTCAAGTCCTACAACTTAATCTCACCTCTAACTAAAAGTTATGTCAAAGAGTTCATTTTAAATGAGTGGCATTAAAGGTACTTCACTTTTCTTCCTCTGTATTACATGTCTATTTTGAAAGTCACAGGCTGTGAAAGCCAAGAAGAACCACATAATCCACAGCCGTAGGGACCTACGTAGACCCTTGCTCAGTCACTACTGCTCCAGGCTCAGGACTCCGGCAGAGTCAGTGAATATCTTCAGGGATACACCACCCTTGATTTAAGAAGTGAAATTCTGTGCCCACAGAAGCATATGGAAAATCTTCCCCACATCCTTCCTATATAATTACTACCTAAATATTTGGCTATGACAAACTTTCAGCAAATATGAAGAAATACAGAGGAGCCTGGTGATATTTGCTTTGCACATCTCTCTGTTTGGGACCTGAAGCGATGCTATTTGATGGAGTGTTTGGTCTCTAGAGCTCTGAGTAATTCTTCATTTCATTACATGTGACCAGAGATGGATTCAAAATGACATACAAACACACTGTAATCTAGGCAATCAGCAGTGCTGCTACACATACCAGAACACAAACCAGCAAATTTACCAGGCTGCCTATCAGTTAATTTGCAAACTGGGAGAAATCAGCTTTCCCAATAGACCTCATGGCAGAACTGATTCTTTTCCAAGGTGCAAGAATAAGCATTAGCAGATGAAAATGAGTTGTGGATCCCTGAGTAGCAGTATCCACACTACCAGTATCCTCTGCCTACAGTGGTAGTCTCAAACTGTGAACTGTATCTGCTCATGGTCCACAGACTGTTCCTAAGAAATCCGTGAAACATAGTCAAGAAATATCTACTGTCGGTACCTTGTGTTGTCTCAACCCGAGAAAGAACCTCCTTTGAAAAAAATCAGAATGTTTACAAACTGAAAAAGGGTAGGAACTTCTAGGAGACTGTTGTCCTGTTCCCTGCATTAGCAAATTAGTAGGACATTTGACCCCTGAAAGAGAAGACAAGCTGAGAGAAATGGAAGAGAAATTGATGCAGATCTAACAAAGAAAGTTCAAAAATACCCGCATAAAAGGCTAATGAAAAAATAGCATTTGTCCAAAAAATGTTACAATGAAATTAAATTTCATTCACTATTTTTCTATGAAGAATAGTACTGCCTGAATCTGTATTTGAGTTACCAACCTGGTGAGGTGTATGGAATGGCTTTACTACAGTCACAAATGTATAACATGCTTTACGTCTGCTGGTGCAGGGGCATTAGTCTCCAGTCTAGCCTGATCCCCTGTGCAGTGCTGGAAGTGTTGGACTTTACTGTCCTATGCTTGGTGGTCCTAGTGACCGTGGTAGGTGGGAGTTTCTATATGTTTGGAAAATAGATTACAGCTTTAAATTAGGAGGACAATAGACCAGCACCAATGGTGTCAGTCCATTGCCCAGAGCAATAGAATTGTCAGGTGTAACTTCTAAACCTGCAAAGAAAATGCATTTTCACTGCAATGCCCTGCTTTACTTATCTTTTTCCATGTGTTGCTTACACTCATAATCCCATTTGAAATAATTGAAAGTTTTTGCACAACAGCTCAGATTTCACCTCATTTCATGACCTGGAAAGTAACCTAGAACTTGCTGCTATACGTCTTGTATTTCAGTTGTTCCCAGAACACAAGAGGAAAATATAACCAAACACAAACCTCCCAGGTGATGTATGTGCTTGTCAGGCAGACAAAGAAACAAAACTTGCTTCAAGTCAGCTGAGACGTAAATTAATGAACCTTCATTTTTATTTTCTGGAAATATGGTTTTTTCTGTCTCCTAGTGGCCAACGATCTTTGTCAAACCTGACCAGAGCTTGTGCATAGCTTTTTGGGGGCAAGTCTGCTCACCATAAACTTCACCACAACTCTACACAGTCAAAAAGCTTTATGGTAAGCCTTCAGCCTCTCTGCTTTTGCTGAGAATCTCAGTAGGAAACTGTTTTCAGAGCACCTATCTAAATTAAAGCTGAAAACCATTATAAAACAACCCATATTAATATTTTTTCCTTCCAAATCAGTGCCCAAGGCTTTCTCGAACACATGCAACCCCATTTGTGATTCAAAGTGCAGATTTGACGTGCTCCTGGAAACAGATGTGTGTATAGCCAGGGCTGCCAACCTCGTTCTGTTACTGGAAACAGGTTCGCAGAAGACTTGTACATGGATGGTGAAACTCAACTAGCATATAAGCACTGCATGCAACTTCTGTGGCTCTATTCAGTGGGAGAAATTTTATCCACTATTAGAAACAGTGGATAAACCCTTAAATTTTAGATTACGCACTTGCTCCTAACTCAACTTTTTTAAGATCCCTCACTCTAAAACTTACAATTTGCTGGACTTTTCATCATGGATATGGATCAACATTTTTTCCTTCTGATCATGGCCTAAACCATTACATCAGTACAGATGTCTGGATTACACATCAGATACTTTGATCCTAGCTTCACCCAAAAAATAAAATTAATCTTAAAAAATATATATCTGGTCCATAAAACCCGCATTGCCTTGTTCTTGAAATCCCTATCTTAGATTCACATACTCTCATTACTCAGAAAGTCAGCCAATAAGCACGGATACGTTCCTTTGTATATGGGGCCAACTATGCCCTTGTCTGAGGTCTTCGTGTGAATTAAAGTTGAATTAATGGTTGCCCTAACTTAGTGCTGGCAAACGACTCCTTCTCCTCCCTGCTCACGGAAGCCAGTCCTTGCGCATTCTGTAATGCGGAGTAGGTCCCATCTGCTCCATCTGTTTGTTCATGCCCATACTCATTAAGCCTGATGGAAAGGCTGCTCCGAGCCTGGCACCGTCTGTAGGGATGGCTCATGCTGGGGCTCGTCCGGAGTCTTGCTCCATGTCTGAGCCCACAAAGCTCTGATCTGAAGCGATGGCGCTGGAGCCCCGCTTTGAAATGGACCCAAGCGCTACATTTAAACCTGGCACCCAACCAGATGCGTGTTTGGCCCATCTAGCAGCACCCTCCTGGCAGGTTTTTAAGGCAAAGAGCGTATGGAGGAACTCCGCGATGAACGGGGTATCGCAGAATAAGACACTCGCCGCACTGTCGGCTGAGGTGGAAGGGAAACGGTAGCAGCACTTTGCAACCAGGTTAGTTACCAGCCTGCACTCGTCGCGCTGCCAGGCCCTGGTCCCAGGGAGCCGGGCACTCTTGTGTGCCAGAGCACCGTAACTCACTGCCTGTGGGAGCATTTGGGTGTTGACTCTCACAGGAACAAGACGTGATAAAGCAATGCTCCCATTCCCTCAAACCTGGCTTACTCTTTAAATCCACACCGCGCTCATTAGAGCCCCAGTCTCTGGTCTTGAACACCGGCTTAATGTTCCCCGGGACCCCGAGCACAGCCGAGCTGCACAGTGCTTTCGAGAAAGGTAGGGATCTTTATGTGGGAACAGAAATCTGCCTGCGTGTTAGGTCGTCTGAATAAACATAGGTTTTGCTATTAACCACAGCAGCAAGTGTTTATCGGAGGCAGTTCACCAAGTGTATTACACACAGAGCATTTTCTTTATATGCAGGAACAGCTGCACACGTTTTCCTGTAGCAAATGTATCATCCTTCACTATGTATCAAATGCTATTCTTAAAAAACTGAGTTGAAAGTTCACCAAAAGGCAAGCTTAAGAATAGCACAAGAAGGCATTTTACAAGTTTCCACATGCAGTTTTGCCTTTGCGCTTCCACCTGGATCATTTGTACTCCACTCCTTGCTATCTTCAAAACAAAGGCTGTCAGCCACATCCAATTATCTCATAGTTTTGTGATATACTACAACCACATGGGGGTTAAGTCGAAAATAGTCAACTCCCTTATATTTATGGCACACAGTCAAGCAACAGGAAACTCTTTTGTGAAATCCTGTAGCATGACAGAACCACGTCGCAGATCAGTATGAGCTGAATTTTGCTCATGGAAATGTGTGTAAAAGATGATAAACATTAATAAACCTTGCAATACAATGAATTCCCTGGCAGAATCTAATTTTCCTTTTCCTAAAATAGATTTTTTTTTTGTTTTTGATGGAAGCTAAATATAATCTAAATGCATCAGAGCAAAATGAAAATACCATCAGCAAAGCATTGTCACCAATATACTGATGCTGCATGGTCTGTCTTGTTAAGTCTCTCTCAACTGTGTTTTCTGTTGTCCAGAAGGTTGGCAACACTATTCAATATAGAGAGCAATTGGTACAAATACGGCGTTTCATGGCCTGAAAGACTGTTTCAAGCCCACAAGAATTAAACCCAAGATAATAAAAGATAGACTAACGGTTGCAATCAACCAAGGCTGCTAAAGTACCCATTACTGCCTGCCCCTCTTCTGCAAGGCCTATATGCCAACCATACAAACTAAAGCAAGACCTATAAGGGAAAATACCCCAGAAACTTACTGTTTCATTTCTATAGCTTAGGCCATAATGACCCATTTCTTCATCAAAACTGATGTTGAAAATTAAAAGAAGGGGGGGTGGGGCAGGATATGTGATGACTGAGTCTCTGTGCTCCAATATTCATTTCTGTGTTTAGCTTCTAGTGAAAAGCAACGCTCAGTGGTTATGGCTAAACAGCTGTGGCATTTGGACCATCTCTTCACAGGGAGGCCTGGCTCGTACTGGTACCTTGATTCCTGTTTCTCACTGAGAAGAGGATTCAGAGCCCTGGGAAGTTGCATGTCATAGATTTCAGGAGATAATGAATCTCTATATATTAAAATGGTAAAAGGGAGCAGCGGCTCCAGAGTTTAAAGCAATCTTTCTTCTGCACACCCCACCCCCCGCGTGCACTGCAAGCAGCCAGTAAATCTCTGCCAGTTGTCATTTGCTTGCATTTTATAGCTGTACTGCCTGGCTTAATGGGAAAGCCTTCGAGGAAGGAATTGTCCTGAGAAGCACGGTATGGACGGGCTATGCTGCTTACTGCCAGGGTGTAGGTTCTGGACAGTTGAAAGCCCCTGGCCTTCAAGCGGTGCAGCAGGCACTGGTTGTAAGGTTGGCTGGGCACACTCAGGGTCAGCCTCCTCCTCTTCACCTGCTCTCTCCTCATCCTCCTCCAAGAGGTTCATGGGCACGTAGCTGGCTCTATCCCTCTCAGCTGTGCCCAGGTGAAGCCCCTTCCTGGCCTCTGCTGAGAGCCGTCCCAGCCTTGTCAGTTTGCTGTTTGCATTAAGACAGCTTGTGATGAACTTGTTCCCTTACCTTCTCTACTGCACCACTGAAAATCTGAAGCGTGAGGCATTTCTTGTCATCAGCTGTTTTCCAACTCATTTTCCTGACAACAATTCAAGGCTAGTGGAGCCAAACTTCTTGTCGTCAGGTCATCACGTTCGTTACCTTGAAAATAGTTCTAGTCTGCTCCGGTTTTCTTGAACATATTTCTCGCACTCTGTTTCTCTGCCTTTTTCTCTCTCACACGCAGATAAAAACCTTCAGATTAAAGATTAAAGATTTTGAGAAGTATTTAAATAATTAGTTTTTAGCCACCCCAAGAGTGAACATAAAGGCAACCACAAAAAAAGACAACGAGAAGCCAGCACTGTCGTGTAATCCTTTGCCATCAATGTGTTGATTAAAGAAAACGTTAAACTGTAGGGTATCAGCCAAGCCTGTAGAGGATCTATTGGTACAACGAATGAAATAAAAAAACTAAAGAAAAAAAAAATCTAATTACACTTTGCTTGCATCTTTACTGAATAAGAAATACAAAAGGAAATTTATCTTTGTTGTGGTTCAGATTTCCTCATCCTGCTCAAATCTGCTCTTAATTTAGAAATATGCTGGTTTCTGCTTTCACATTTTCATTAAATGTTGCTTAGACTTCCTGGATCTAAAGGAAGGCTTGGGATTGGCCACGAAAACAAATGTCTCTTGGAACAAAGTGCTGGAGCCACTGGGATACAGAGGACCAAATTCATACCTTATGCGTGGACAGGGAAGCAATCCAAGGGCAGGCCGGACCTTTCGTACAGGTCAGAAAGTGATGTTGTGCGAGAGAGATGCTGTGCCCAGGAAAAGGGAATCTGGGGTCTCCTCTTCACCTGTGTTCCTCCTCTTCTTTTTCTCTGCTGGGTCCTTCAGAGTTTTCCTCCTCACGGAAGTCGTATGGGCAGTTCTGTTTCTTTCTGTCTTTACCATTTCTATACTTGCTTTGTTTCCATTCCTTTTCCCTCTGTCATTCCTCCCCTTTTACCTTCTCCTCCCATTTCTACCTGCTATGTCTCCTTCCTTTCTTGTTCTGCCTCTTTGCCTACTCCTCCATTTCTACCTGTGGCTTCAGCACAGAGCTCTGCCACCCTCCTCAGTTCCCCTGTGGTCGCTCCGTGGTCCTCCTTTCATTCCTCTCCCCTCTCTGTTCCTTTGCTTCTTTTTTTTTTTCTTCTCTCTTTTTCCATGACTTGTTTTTAAACTGCATATTATTTTTTCATTCACTTCAGCACCTCATCCTTCATATATTCTGTCTTGCAAACTATTTCTTGAAACCTATATAAAGCATCAGGAATATAATACAGGCTCCTGGGATAAGAGCAAGAGATGGGCTAGAGAACAAGCTTCCTCTCTCAATGCTGAGTGTTCAACACAAAGAAACATACTCCAGCCTGAGAGAAGCACACGCCCCATCTGCAGAGCATTAAAGAGCTGGTGTGTGCAGCCACTGCTCCATCATATGGAGCTGAGCAGAAAGAGGAATTGTTAGGTGGGAGTTAACTGAGCACATGCATCTGTTGAGGGGTCAGAGTATTGCTCAAGTATTCCTCAGCTGAGACTCACATTGACTCCCACTAGGTTGAAGCACGACATTCTGTCACTCTGAGTACAGATTTGATGGATTCAGGGGCAAGAAGTTCGGGTTTGTCATTGATGATACAGAGCATGAGTTTTCAGTGGATCACAGCCCATCAGGGTAAAAAATCTGAGCTATGGAGTAATATCCTGTAATTTACAGTATCTGTCATCGTGGTTTTTCTTGTGTTCTTTGTTCTGTGTCTTGGGCCCACTGGCATCCCAGCCTGGGGTCTTAGAAGACTGAACCCAAGCTGTGGGTTCAGGAAGACAACCTGGGGAGCTACAGGCCAACAGAGCCAGAGCTGCTCCTCAGGTAGTGGGCAACGTGGGGTTTGGCACGCCTCAGCCTTCGAGTGAAAACACTGGTAAAAGATAGAGATATGCTAGGATATTATATTAGGTTTGAGGGCGTTTGCATTCAGTCCCATGGCAGGCTTGTTTTGCAAGCTGTAAAAGTGCCCTGTATGTTTCTGCAGGTCACTAATTCACACTGCTTCGACTGTGATGCATAGATACAAACCCGCATAAATACCCTTACCCGCATTGCAGTTTTCTTCAAGTTATGTGTGCATTCGGTGCCAAAACCATTATTTCATCAAGCTCCAGTCCTATTAAATGAAAATTTAGCATTTCCTTGCCTTATACAGGGATAGCAAGGTACTCCAAGACTGTAGAATGAGATTCAGATGAGGCACGACAAATTAATGTTCAGAAACCTGACCTCTTTCAAACAAATATGATTTTTTAAAAAAAAAAAAATTGGGGGGAAGAGCAAGAACGCTGCTATCTTTCACAATACCTAATTTTGGGATCAAATTGGTGTCAGAACGGCCCTTTTCAGTGTTGACACTTCATGCTTTCTAGATAAAGGAAAAGAAGTTTCAACATAAAACTTTAACCACTAAACCAAAAAGTACTTCAAAAAGTGAAATTTCATGGAAACCCTCAGTCACATGAAGCCGGTTAGTCACGGGTTAGTGACAGCAATGTTTCTCCATGGAAGCTTCACTCACCACTTTTTTATTTTCTTTTCTTTTTTCTCCCCGACCAACTACTTAGAGCAGATATAGGCATCTTCATGGATGTTCTTCAGGTACTGCGTGGGCTGTATCGGTCTCTATAAGCTTTTTTTTCTGGTGTAATACAAAATTGCAGCCTTCCACCTACAATCTCATAGATTGTGCTCTTCTTTTATGAATTATTTTCGTCACAAAGTACCCATTTAGCCAAGAACTGATTCCATGCCTGTGCAAAGAAGAGCTCTGTGTTTGATGAGAAGCAGGCAATCCCATTCACTGAACTGATGTCAAGAGTAAAGAGAGTCTCTAGGGAAAGGATGCCTCAGGTGACTGTATTTTACGGAGACGATTGCTCACACGTACAGCGTGTGCTCTCATTTTAGTACCTTCCCTTCCAACAGGCTTTGTGTTCCAGCAGTGGCTTTAGTCAGGGGACAAAGCGTGTGACGAAATAGGGAAGGTGAACATAAGAAAGGCAAAATATTGCATATATTCCTGTCACTAAGCTAGATACAAGCCAGCCAGACGTCTCTCCCCGTCACCCCCCTCACTGGACGTTCTAGAGAAACGTGTTGTTCTGAACGCTTTCCGCATGGGCTTTTGTTGAAAAAAAAAAAACAAAACAAAACATGTATTACTTAGGCTTTTTAAACAAGGGGCATCTTTTCACTTATACTTCACTTCTCTTGAACTGAAGCAATTAAATGGGACAAAGAGTCCAGTCTGTATCACTATTTTACTATGATCATTTTAGTGTTTCAGACATCAGTAAATTTAGCTGGTTGCTATTTAATGTCAAAGTAATTACTCCAGATGACATCAATTTGCCATCCTAGAGAAAACAAAAGTAATAAACCTTTCACCTTCTGCATTAATGACTCTCTCACACTAGTTACTATACCGTAGTTACATGATACGCTAATGTAAATATTTAAAAGGACAATTATCTTTGCCAGGGAAGATTTCTTAACCTCTATTAACCTGCCTTTTATTAGCACTGTAAAAGGAAAATATTAATTAAATCTATCAATTCTTGGACACACTTAAACGTCTTTAACGACGCAATCTATATTTTTGTTCCTCTTTCCAGCTCTCTAGGAATGCCTGCTTTCTCCATTGGCTTGTGCCACATATAAAGGGTAAAAGCCTGGTCAAAATGAGAAAACTACAGTGTATTCCTCGATTTATATGCAGTGAATATTTAGTTTAACTCTTCTCCCTTACGCTTATATGAACTGACAACGTTAGCAAGAAAAACTGTCATTCTGAGGAATCATCTAGGTCCCAGTTCTGCAAAAGGAGTACCTGAAAGCTAGGCGTTTTGTTAGGCAGGGAGAAGACTGAGAATAAAGTGACTTTGGTAAAACTGGAACTATGAAGTTGGCTTACTTCTAGGGCTGGGAAAAAGACAGGAAAGTTACCCAAAGTGTTGGTAAAACACGGAACATTTCTTACTGTGTGGCCTGTTGGCTAAGGGACATTGCAACAGGCTGGACAAATCATTGAACACACAGACATTTTTAAAACTTAGTAGTCTCCTACTTAATACTTTATAAAAGCTCTAAATAAACCTGTTCAGCAGCACCTGGAACTAGAAGAAATATTGGTCAATAAGAAGCAGAATATACACTGTGCTTTCAGTATGAGCAGAATTAAACCTAAATTGTTGTACATGGAATAGGACAAAAACTAGAACTAATTAATTTACTGTGGGACTAAATAAACACTGGCACTGTAGCGCAAGCCTAAGGGCCTGCCTGCATGGATTCCCTTTTGGTATTAAGGCCGTGCTTGGTTAAAACTAGAAGGGCCGAGATTCATCCTATTTAACTATCCTGAGGATATGCTGGAGATACAAGAACCCAGGGTGAATTTAGCTGGCTTTCAAGCGTGTTCCAGTCAGGTATCTGGACTCTAACTGGAACTGGGAGAACTCAGCGCTGCTTATAGCCAAGTGGTGCAACGGTTGGAAGTTGAAATGAACCATAAATGCGATGACAGGGAAATATGTACAAAGATTAAATACCTCATGTTTCAGACATTGTAGAGTCATTAAATTACTCTATGTTTTAGAAGTCTTTGGATACCTAAGAGAATGCCTATAGTATTTATTTGTGTTCTGATAGGCGTTTAAGGCTCCTCATTACATAACCAAGTAGCCAGTCCAAATTTGCCCCCACACACCCCCGCCCAGTTTAAACAGGCTGCCATTTCACACCACGGACGTGGCAAAATATTTGATTGCCTGCATTTATATTGTCCCTGAAGGCCACGGTGACGGAATTAGATGCTTCTAGCCAAATGTTGCTATTAACCATACTGTGCCCACCTAAGCAGGTGCTGAATATTCTTAGGGTTTGCCTCTCTCCCCTCGTTGTTTCCAGTCAGGTGGAAAGTTCACACACCAAGGGGAAAAGGTGTGATCTCTATCTAGGCCACATTGCGCTTTGCTGAGAAGAGGCAAGAGACCAAGCTGGAGCTACATGGAGATAGTAGCAACGAAGGATCTGGCCTCAAAACAACTACTTTGAGAAAGCAATGCTATGAATAAGGTATGAATGACCTTAGGAGACAACACAATTAATGGGCAAGGGAAGGAAAAAGGATGGACGCAACGTGAGGTCATGAGGTTTCTTGTAAACTCAAGGCAGTGGTGAAGACACCACAGGTGTAGCTGCTTCCAGCCATGCCTATCTGTGTTGCAGAAGAAAAACCACCAGCACAGTTTGATAACATACTGATCTTTTAATCTATAAAGAAGATTAAATTCAAAGTTTAGCAGTATAAAAGAATAACAAAAACTTTTTAAAACAAAAATACAAGATAACACACAGTTGCATCTTGGTTCCTCCCGCTGCCAAAGCTTAGAGTACACAATTTCTGGGGTACAATTCCACCGCATACAGTGTTTCCTATCACTTCAGCATATGTTGACATGGAAATGAAACATTTTTATTTGCAAAAAAAGCTTTTCCAGCTACAAGCCCAAGCCAGGGTGCTATTCCGATTAGCTAGTCACATGTCAGATCCCACACGTTATTTAAACAAACCAGAATTAAATCACTGCTTGTTGCAACATTCCTGCCTTTTCATGTCAGCTCCGAGATGCCAGCAGCCCACCTACCACTGCATCGATCAGCCCAGCTGCTTGTAACTCACAGTTGTTCAAGAACTGAACCTTTTTTATTTGGGTCCCCAGCTCTAACTTGACATCCACAAGTTCTTATTCCCCTCAGGCACACATACAAAAAAGCACTGGGAGGAAAGCTGACAGAGAAGGTATGAAAACTCGTGAGAAGTTCTTGCAGACGGCAAGGAAAAAGCCTCGGGGAGCGGCAGCGTGAGCAGCCCCTCCCGACGGCAACTGTTTGTAATTTGTTGAGCTTTACCTCTGGTGGACCCCGAGGCAAACCAAAGAATTGATGGGGGCAGCCAGGTGTAGGGAAGGAAAGGTGGGACGGTCTGTTTAGACTTCCTTATCTCCTTATAGTTAGATTTACAATTCTGACCCATATCAACTCTGCTGCTGTTTTGCAGTGGCCACAGAACCATGCTTTTAGGACCAGGCTGAACCAGACTGGAGTGACATTACAATCCACCTTACCCCTTGCTGGTTTGTTGCATTAATAACCCAAGTGAAAACAAACAGGGGTTCTACAACTACCCCACCTGCAGAAGAACTGTTTTGAATCCATTAGTGGTTGCACTCTCATTGCATCGTCTTTGGGAAGCAAAATAAGAACAATATAAACAAAATGAAATAAAGTATTGCCATAGATGAAAAATCTGTTCGGTTAAAAACTGCAAAACCAAGTAAACAGCAAGTTACACTCTTCCCTCGGTCCTGCAAACCTGCAACAGCCAACACTGCTTGGACAAAACTGAGAATACAGTAGACTTTTCAGCATAACTCTACTTAAATGACAGTATTGATTAAGAAAAACAAGGCATACTATTGAGACCAAAATACATAGAATCAGGTTTTTATGCTACTGTTTGCCAAAAAGCTATTTTAAAAAAAAAAAAAAAATGATGGTTTAAATGCAAACTTTTACATCTCCAACACGTTTTACATATTTCAGAAAACAAAAGAATGCACATACATTGTATGTGATAATTTTTCAAAACTAGCCATTACATTTTCACAGATTAAAAAAAAAAAAGTCTGTTTAAATATTTCATTTCTACAAAGTGAATTTACATTTTTAAGTACAAAGTGCAAATACTACAGTTGTTTTTATTGCCTTTTGGTGAGGAAATCTCCCACATGTCAAAGAGATCTGCCTTGGATCAGTAAGCTGTTCACCCCTGCTTCTTAGAACCTTGCTGAAAGGAAGAAAGTTTGAAAAATTTGCATTAACAGTGATGTTTTCAAGTAATCAAGTATAAATATTTACCCCTATTTTTCAGCAGTGCCCACGGCCACTATCAGAACAAGAGTTCTGCACAAATATATAGGGGGAGGAAAAAAATCCCTGCCCTGTACTCCTTCATGGCATCTACCAAGAGTAGATCAAGAGTATGAGCAACATCTTTACTATTTCTCACCTATGGCCTCTTTAAATTTATACCTGTCAAACACAGTTTTAGCAACTGGCTGGGCAAGTCCCCGGTGCAATATACCTTTCTATGGCATGCAATCTATAAGGAATGGGCTGCTGGCCAGCGTCTTATGAACAATCTATAGTTCCCTTGTAAACTTTCTTGCTAGGTTGCGAAAGACCCTCTGGGTCTCATTGACGGCGTGTATGTATGTATGCGTATGTTTGTTGGACAGGGTGGAGCTAGGCAAGGGAAGGCTACCTGGCCACTACCCCAGGTCTGTCAGATCCATCATGTAGTTGACCTCTTTTAGGGCAACCACAGCCGAGACTCAGTTAGCATGTTAATGTATGTATCTATATCTGCTTTCCTTCAGTAAGCTTGTACGTGTGTGTACACGTATGGATATGCCCATATGTAAAAAAAATCCCAGAATCCCAGAATCCCAGGCTGGAAGGGACCTCAGGGACCATCTAGCCCAACCTTTCTGGGAAGAGCCCAGCCTAGACAAGCTGGCCCAGCGCCCTGTCCAGCCGACTCTTGAAGGTGCCCAACGTGGCCGAGCCAACCCCTTCCCTGGGGAGATTATTCCACTGGAATACGTGCCTAAGCACACATAAACATACGTAAGTGAACTGCTGCAATAAACTAACAGCAAATGAGCCCTTGAGTGCCCGTCTCCTGAGCGGTGCAAATCTGATCGCTCCTCCTGACATGGGCGGTTTCCTTTGAGTGGCTCCTGCCCACCAGCCCTGTTGCTTTTCAATAGCTTCCTTTCAAGTGAAAACTTTTGTGATGAAAGCCACCTTCTGCATTTGCAGCCTTGTATTGTTGAAGCATGAAACTGCCAACAGATGGTTCGCTGAGCCAGCCTTAATTCAAGGCTATCATTTGTCAGCAACAGCTTTTAAAATAATGGGTGCTGAGTCAGCAAAATTATGGGACAAAATTAAAAAACATAGACGCTCTAGGACACTTTTATTACAGATTCTGCAAGTCAGGATCAGATTACAAGAAAGGGGAGAGGGCTTGTCATGCTTCAAGTGTAATGCACGTGTGCCAGTAATTGCCGTTATATAATTAAAATAACCCCTTTGAATGTTTTTGAGTTCCGACAGGATAATTGTTTTCAGGCTGCCTTGTTTAAAGCATAAGTGATTTGTGGGGGGAACTTGAAAAGTTAAGACCACAAACATTTGTTTAAACAAACAGAAACTTATCACATCCCTCTAGCTGTGAGAATACTTTATATTCCATCAAAGGTATGTAGGAGGGCTCTGGTAGAACCCACAACCAATGTTGAGCTTGCCTTAGGAAGTGTGAACCTCACATCAAACAAATCAGAGATAAAGTAAGTAACAAATTGACTAGCAACAATGAGAGGAAGATTGCTCTTGGCCTGGGGAGAGGTTCACCCTGGGTTCAGTTTTTAACAAATTACTCTAGCTTTCTGATAGATGGGAAGACATTAACCACAACTATGGTTTGGGGGATACTTTTTAGCCAAATTCCTATTTTCCCAGCTGCAGGGTTACCTGAGCTGTTCTTATAATACGTTTCTATGAATATTTTAAAAACAATTCAGCATTTACTGATGCTTTTGTGGGAATTAGTTATTTAATTCCTCTAAATAATACGAAAGCGAGGCAAGAACAGTGTGAAGGTGATTCTTTTACTAGACCATTCAAATAACTGGCAGACAGAGAAGCCCTTCTTCAGGCCCATGCAAAAGTGCCGGGAAGTTGTGCCCACGTTGTCCAGAAAAATGACTCTTTAGGATTAATGATTATAAAAACAGACACACACAAATGAGAAACCCTTTTTTAACCTTTTTCCTGAGCTTCCATTTCAATCCCTCCTTTTCAGTGTGTACCTTTCCTTGATTTAAGAGTTCTGCTTTTGGACCTTTTGTAGCTCTGAATGCCTTGAGTAGCCCAAACACCATGAATGACATCCACTGTGCTAATCAGAAAAACAAAATCAAGTCTTTGCAGAAAACCGATGTGAAAACAAACCACGGATTGTGTTGTCAGGGCACTTGGCATTTTATTTGCTACAGTCATTCTGCAGACCTAACCAATTTTAGGTTTACTGTGCATCAGCAGGCTGATGCAAATCCTAGTTCTCCAGCATCACCTTGCTCAGCCAGCAAAGGCGCTGGGAAGTGACAGCTCTTTTCTCTACACTAAGATTTTAAGAGGTGTTTAAAACCACCGTACAGTAGTTCAGTGGGGTTTGCGAAATGTATAGGTTTTCACAGGGCATGGGAAATGCACGGCTTTTTTCACAAAGAGTCATGTCAATGAAAGTTTGTGTCTGTAGTATGACTCACAGGCAAATTAATGGAATTCAGCTAAAGCAAAAGGTAAATGTAGACAAAGCAGTGCACATTTAGAAGTGTCTGGGAACGCCAACATTCAGGAATGCAGAAGACTCACACGGGGGCTCAGTTACGCTCACCTAATTATCACTAACCTAGACGCCAGTTACACTTTACCGGGGACACCCATGTGCAGGCATAAGCCGCTTTGCGTTTGTGCACACTTGCTCTACACCTGTGGTCGGCTAATTCAGCTTCCCCTAGATAGAACTTAAGTCAAAATTTGTTAATCAGGATGCTGTTCTACGTTTTTCTGGCAAGCCTGAAGAACTTGAAGTGCAGCTTGAAGTTGCCATGATAACTGCTAAAACCCCGAGAAGTTCAGGCGGGCAAGAGAGGAATGGAGATCTTGTGCTCCTCAGTACTCACCTGCCGGCTGGATGAAGTGCTCTCAGTGTTGGTTTTAGGGGCTGCTAAAGGAGGGAAAAGAAAACATTATCAGTATAGTTTGTGAGTTATATGTAGCATCCTGAAGAGCTGAAGCCCTCATTCCGATATTGTTTAGAGCAAAGCACCCACACAGCTTTCATTAAATGAGATAAAATATTTCAGATCTTTCATTGCAACATCCACTTTTTTCTTTCCTCGGTGCAGGTGCTGATTCCATCATCTGTTACGAAAGTCGAATGACAACATTTCTTGCCAGTTAATATGTGCCATTTGCTTAGGACAGATTGCATCTAGTCGGTGCTGAGCACCTCAAACTTATTAGACCTTTAATACTAAATAGAGCCTATTATCCTTGGTGGGAAAGAAGCAGACTAGAAAGGTTAAACACATTGTACAGGAACAGCTCTACCAGCCAAATGCATTGTTCACATTTAATCTATAAAATAACAAGATTATGGCTGGTTTTTAAGTCTCTCAGTGGCAAAGTCCAAGACAGGGCTGTAAATGGGAAAAAAAAAGACCCCAAACAAAGCAGCTACATGAGTCTGCCGGCCCACTCAGCTTCAGAAGCAAACCTGGGAGGCTAGGGAGGAACTCAGCCTCTCAGTTTTCCATGTTGGTTTGTTGGTCAGTCAAGCTGCATTGGGACAAAAGGGAACGAAATTGGACCTTGAAAATACTGCAGAAACTACCATTCCCCTGAGAAAGTACATTTTGCAGCTCTCCGGCTCTTAGATTGCTTCTAATGATTCTCGCAAGACACCTGGCACTCACAGGGAATGACAGAGCAGCCTCCTTATCTCGGCTCTCGCACCTCGGGTGACCGAGGTCTCGCCTGTTCCTGCAAATGTAACCCGAGCTTTAGTGGAATGGTGACTGGTTTCTTCTGCGCTAGTGAAAGGACCCTCAGAAAGGAAATTTTGTCATGCAGGAGAAACAAACCAGATTGCTGATATTCCAAGAAAAGCAAATTTTAGTGTCTTTAAAAATATGTATTTCTAGGAAAGCAACCAAATGAATTGGTTTAGAATTCTTTTCCAACCGGATGCCGTTAGCTTTTCAGTGCAAAAGTTCTGAGTTATTTTTTCCTTCCAGAAATTAATGTTCTCAGTATTGACGACATTGTTTTTTTGAGAAGCTCTGTTAAAAATCTCCACTTATGGTGGACATAATTCTTTCTTCAGCTAAATCTGTGTGTGATCGTCTTATAATTTCAAGCCTTTTCTAACTTTCTTTTCTGAAACAGGCAACTTATGTGAAGCAGGAGAATCCTAATCTTTGGGTTTTTTTCACTGAAATGAGCACAGGAAAAAATTGGTTTTGGTTTGAGTCTTGCTTTTGCTTTCCTTTATGTCCTGGAGCAATGACTTTGGACCCAAATTTCATCTCCAATAAGAGCAAGGAGTGCCAGCCGCAGCAGGACGGAAGCGTCTGGATGCTGACATAGAGAGTGACCACAGTGGCCTCCACTTTAAGACACTAGTCCTCCAAATAGCGTCGGTGGAAAAGGTGCTACATTTCAGTTTCCACATTTATAGTATAAAGATAAGAACAGGCATCCACCTTCACTTACAGGTTTTTCACGCCTCTCACCTAAGTGCAAATTGCAAGGTATTATTATTAGATTGAGACACACACACAAAAAATATCCTTCATTTGATATATTTGTTTTGAGAGGTCTGTTTCTGTGAGACACGGACAATGTACTTCATTAGTACAATGTAAAGCCAGTCCTTCTTTCTGCAGTATTCCCTTTCTAGGCTTGAATACAACCAATTTTGTGGAAACCATTATTATTTCTGACCGCACTTCCCACTCGCCTTGCTTTCCATTTCCTATGACACCTTTGTTTTACTGCCCTGCCTTCACTTTAAGGTCCTTTAAGGGATGATTGTTAATGTTATCGTTTCCTACTGTAATACATTTAATGGTCGGAGTCAACAGGAATGTTTTGATGCTGTTGGAGCAACGTCATGATTTGCCTACACAGAAGCAGCTTTCCTGCCGTCTACCCTAAGCAACAGCTGCATTAGCTACGGACAGGTGTATTCTTTTATTTTGTGTACTTCTGGCATGTACAAATATCAGACTTCGTCAGCTTGGAAGAATCTAGTGAACGAGGTAGAAAAGGTTCTTACTATGGCGTTTCTTTGTTTCTGCTTTACCTTCTTCTTTTGTTACTCCCAAGCAGCCCATTAATTCTTGAACGGATAACGACTTATCGTTGTTCACGTCACAGTATTCCACAAACTTCTTCACACATTTTTTGGGTTTTGATTTCTTTCTTAGGAATCTCTTAAATGGCTTGATTTCTTTCTTGCCAATGTCACCGCTGGAATTTTTATCTAGCTGTTTGAAATACCAATGGACCACTCTCTCTTCCAGAGTGTGATTTGGATCAGGCTCTGAAACCCTGAAACAGGAAACAAGAGTTTAGTCTTAATTTTACATAAATGTCAGTTTATACCTTTGTTTCAGAATATTTACAGCACTGTCAGATGCTCTGTTACAGAAACCTCCCCGCTTTTGGCCACTAGCTTCTTGCAGTGAATCCCTCTTTGATCTCTTTGGCCAACTGTATCCTAAACCTCACACTAAGGGCTGCAGTCTACTCTTAGTTAACTCTCTGAAACCGTGCTGAGGTCAGCACCGCGCTCAGAAAACAGTGCTTTCCCCTTTCATTTCCTGAAACAGAGAAAAGCGAAGAAATAAAAGACAAAAAGTGTCATAGACGGCAGACACACTGATACGCGTCATACACCCCGCTAAAGAAATCAACAGTCAGCATCGCCACATACCTAGGCTCCAATTACAGCCCACGGTGGGTGCTCTTAGAGATAAGACACCTAAATCTATTGAACTACGGGTTAAGTTATAAAAATAAATGCCACCTGATGGTACGCGCCTGGCCTGCAGACACCCAGAGTTTCACAGCACTTGGCGCATTTTTCATTCCGCCTGTGACCGTTGGCAGCACTGGTTTGCTTGACAGGCAACTAGGCGAAATACGCAGCAGGAGGGTGGACAGAGTCCACAGGGGTGACTTGGAAGCAAACTCTCCTAGATAAGTTCTTGGAAATTTACCCTTTGTGAAGGCAGAAGAAGAATTACTGCTCAAAGCCCTCCACAATTCATTCACCGCTGCCAGAATCCTTTTAAAGACACATAAAAATGATCTGAAACCCACCGGCTAGAGGACAGCGATGGATCAGAAACTGCGTGCACCATGTCCGTGGACAATGCATCCAAAACACTAGTCAGGAACTCATTCTTCTTGGCCCCAGGACAACCTAGAAAAACAGATTATTTTTTTTTATTTTCTTGTTTCCTCTTTTTACAACATTTAAATTCCAACGATCATTCAAACTTAGAGGTAGATGTGACTCCCTGCACACAAGTTCCCATAAATTATGGACAAGTTCAGAACATAAACCAAAGACAAGCACCTAAATTCAGGTACATATCGGTAACACAGAGCAGGAACAGAGAAACATCCTTTCAAACTCAAGCAAGCGGGAATCTGGTTTGCAGACCTTGGGTCCTTTTTCAGTTTTGGCCATTATTTTTCCTCCTTTAAGATGTTTTTCCACTGGTGGTGTCACATGTCGAACAGAACAGCTTTGAAACAACAGAAGTTTGTACATGACGCCGACTGTTTGCAGCATGGACTAGAAGCCCATAGCACGACACTGCTTTCAGATTTCCACTTTTGCTCCTCTGAAGTACCACTAGCTTTGTCAACACCCATTGCCTCAGTGCGTTGGTTTTCCTCTGAAAAGTGACAGTCAACTCGTTTCCTCTCTCACTTTTAGTCTTGGACAGGGGTCAGCTCCCCCGGTATGGCACCTAGCCCAGTCTGATGCCGTTAGATGGTACTTTGGTTCATACGGTGAGATCCCGTGCTAGATCATCCTCATAACTACATTCCCTATGCCACGAAGCTCTTCTCTGAAAGACACTGACAGCACATTTCAGACACATAATACGTCAGATAAACATACACTGAAAGATCCGCTCTTAGAGCGGTGCAGCTGGAGCAGATAAATTCACCCGACCAGCGCATGGATGTTGACACTTGGAGGTTTGCTTATACAATACACCTGCTTCCTCTCCTCTTCGCTAGAGCCCTGAGCCAAACGCCAGGTCTTCCCCGAGCCCTGTAATAGCTGAGTTAAACTCTAGGATGATCCATGAGCAGTGACACAGGGATGACAAGCCCGAAGGTAGAGCCCACGGCAGGACTCTCAGAGGCAGCTCTGTGCTGGGCGCCCGCTTACCCGCAGTTCTGGTCTTAAGTGAGAAAGGGAAATGCTTTGAAGTGTTGTGGAAAAGGAAGATTACTCAATCAGCAGGGATTCGTTATTTCATTACACTTCTCGGCGACCTCTGAAGGAGGCGGTAGGATTATCTGAGTCTGAAAAGCCTCATCTTGCCCAGCAAATTATTTTTTAATGCAACCCATGTTGATCCAAGGAAATGAACCTGTGTTATATTAGCCCTTAGCTGTGTTGCAGTGAGAATAGCTCAGCTCTTATGTATAGCAGCAGCACCCACTACGTATTGCTGTCGAACACATTCATGCAGTTAGGAGCTCCCTGTCTCTTATGCGTTTGCCTTTGGCACCAGGGACATTTTATTCCAGTAACTGTCAAAGGCGTATAACAGGAATTCATTGAAGGAAGTTTCGCTGCGCTAAAAGTACACGTCTGAAACCAGGTGTCACCCTCCTAGATATGTTCCTCTTCCCTTAGCCTTTAGCCAGGTGGTTTTTTTTTTCTGTTACAACTGGAAAAAAAAGAAAAAAAAAAAAAGAAAAAAAAGCCCCAACCCAACAGCCATGAGTTTGAGTGCAGTGAGACGAGCACTTGAGCTTTCTCTGTAAGGCATAGAAATGAGAAGGGTGGCAAGAGATTAATAGGGAGGGACAGAAGACTGTACCAACAGGTTCCTCGCAGCATTCAGTGCATTCTTCAAAAGTGTATTCTCTAGAGCAAAGAGCTTGCTGCTAAGCAAGGCTCAGACACTGCAGCCTGGTAAATAAATGGTACGTTGTGAGTCAAATGGAGCCGCTTAACTTCGCGAGTCACAAAAGCGCATTTGTCCAGAGACGAGCAGGCAGAGCCAAAGCAGTTCCCATGCAGAGGGTGCATCCACGTTCGCGTGGCAACTTGCCTGGATCAAGCAACTGAGTCTCTGGGCGACCTACCGAGGTCAGCACTACGTCTTGCTAGCGAGGAAACTCGGCCTGCGGACCAGAGCTGGTTTTCTCAAAAGACAGGCAAAAAAAGGTCTGTCCAAGGCTCTCCATGTAGACCTGTCTCACATGGTACAAGGTTTGTACGTTTCGTGCTGGGTTCGTGTTACTGTCATCAAGCAGAAGCCTGAATCCTGCTCCGCACACGACTTGTGAATTGATACAGGGCCCGTGGCAAACGCACACAGTAACACCTCCCTGTATAACAATGCAGCGCAATATGGAGACAAGGTAATTTGACTTTTTTTTGCCTTTCTCTGCCCTTTTTTGGATAGAAAATAATGTTAACATCCAATTGGATTTAGGCGCTCCGCCTGAATTTCTCATGATAGTTATGAGTGTATTCCTGAAACATCTGGAAGAAACACGAATGCATGCTTTAGGTAGTTCCCACTGCTCTCCGGGGAGCAGCTGAGTGTACATATGCTACAGATGTAGAGATCAAAATCATGACTTAGCTTGCTATTTATGAAATACAGCTAGGTAGGGGAAAGTATCACAAAAAATCGCAGGGGAAAAAAACTCCATAGTTTAAGGCCTGTCTCTGACAATTTTCCCCAAGATTAAGAAAGGTTTCTAAATGTGTATTGCATGAAGTTGCAATAGCAGCTGACAGCAATAGAAATCTCATAGAAAAGAAATCTCCCTGTTAAAACAAACACAGCCGGTTGCTGTGAAACATTCTGAATTATAACTCTACTACTTAATGTAAAACGACACCTTACAAAATCCTCACCAGTTAAATACGGAAAAAATATTCAGTTTCTCCCAATTACAATTTTTGCTGATGTGTGGGCAATCACGCAGCAATTTACCTCACAGGGAAATCTCTGTTCTTTGCAGGTGTTATTAACTCAGAATAATTCTCTGGAGGCTTCACGCTGAGCTTTAATTTTCAACAAACTCGCAGATGAAATGGCAAGACTGGGGGAGCTTCAGCTTGATTGTAATGAATAATTCACTCTTAGCGGACTAAATACAGAACGAGAAGGAGTAGTCTCTTATGGGAGCCTTATGCTTCTCACTACGGTTTATGTGCTTCAGTTTCTTCTTGTGCAGCTGCTTGTCCTGTGTGGATTCGACAGCTTAGATAAATAATAATTTGTTGCTAAAGGCTTGAAGTTGAAACCGCATGGAGTTAACCTACAGGTTCGGAGACGTAACACAGAGCCGAGTGTTTGGTTTAAGGATAGTTTTACCCGGAGCAAACCTTAGACCAACAAATACATACCACAAATGATGGGAATATACAAACACCTCATTTCAGCTATAATATAAAGGTAATCAAAGAATCGTCATTATGCATTCTATATTTCATGTGTACCAGCGTCTCTCTCTAAATATATCTACCTTTAGCACTGAGGCTGGGTTTTTGGAGTTAAACCTGTGGGGCAGTTGTCTATAAGCCTAAAATATGCACCCAAGCGCCTTGGAGCTCCCCGCTTGGTTGGTAATAATCTACTACTGTCAGTCTTGGAAGATTATCTTTTCCAGCACATCCGAAGTCACGGCTAGAAAAGTATTTTGTTCATTTCTGTAAAACTGTGAATACAATAGGTAAGATTAATCACTTTAAAAGGGAGTTTACATTAATCTTCCCGCAAGAGAGCAAACTGTCTTGAGTCAGTCACTCGAGTAATTAAAGGCATGACAACTTCCAATTAGCAAATCTAAAGCTTATATTTTATTCCCTGTTTGTCAATAGGAACATCAGGCTTAGCACTGCACTCAAATACAATGGCCGCTGAAATATCCCTGAAGATTATAAATCAGTTTTGATCTGCCGAAAATCAGAATAATCAGAACTATTCGTGTTTCTTTTGCAGCTTTGACTTCACTGAAATATAGTGGAATACAGGAGGAAGGACTAACAATGTTTGGCACTGCTACTGGTTACGCTGTGAGAGCAGGCAATACAAGGCAAATAGTTTTTCTCAGGCTTCTATTCTATACACACAATTAAGTACCGTTCATGAGTTTATTTCTGTTGATCCATATAAATCCCAAGTTTGTGTTTGTCTAGATATGCTGAGGGCCCTCTTCATTTTTTGGAGGACTTCCTGAGCCCCATCGCAGAAAAAAAAACCTTCAAAAGATGAGCCTGGAGACTGAAAATCATGGATTCAATGGAGTCAGCGTTTTTGTGGCTCTTTGCAGTTTTCCCCTCACTGCACCTCCTGGTAACCTCTCGCAAGCAGCAGTTACCTCTTAGTCTCTGTCCTAGGGAGGTTGAGGACATTATCATCTCTCCTTGTTAACACCCCTCAGGTTTTATCCTTTTTTTTCCCTTTTTGTTTTCTTGTTTTTCTCAAATATTCTTACTAATTAAAAGAAATAAGTTAAACTCAGAGCGAAATTCTCTTTTTATCTGCGCTTACCCAAATTTCATAAATAATAGAATAGAATAGAGACGTTGTTAGCTGGAGGGGAGCTACAGATCCATTGCTTTGTAGCCCCAGATCTCGATGTCTTACAGAGAAGAAGTATTACTTCTGGAAAAGGGCAGGAAGCAGATTTCAGTTCTCCACATATATTTATTTTTGTTACTATTTTAAAATGATCTTTCTGTTCTAATTTCAGGAGGGGGGAAACAAAAGAGTTAACAGAAGATGCTCTTTCAAAGCCCTACCCTGCAATCCCAGGCATTCATATCATACCAAAGTGCATTGAGTGGGATTTGCTGAGCTTGAGCCTGCTGAAAGGAGGTGTCTCGCCCATAACAGTTATTTAAGCTCAGTATAAAGGAACCCATTCAGAAGGCAATCATCCCAACTACCTTAGACTTTGTCTTAGAATAGGATAGGATCTCCCTTAAACTGTATCTCTTCTTCCCCATTAACTACCGAGGAAGCCCAGACAGCTAACTTACACTCCCAGGTGGTATAAAACTGCTTGTGATGAATTCTATATGTATCTGGCTTGTAAGTTCATTTAGGCTCAAACTACTCGTGTTATTCTTCGGGTAAATGTGGTGGAAAGAAGGGATAACGTTCATAGCAGAAACACATACGATCCTGTAAACAGTTTTCACAGGCAACTGAGTGACAAAGCCAGGCTAGGGCATCTTTTGATAGGAAAAGCAGTTCATTATATTTATTTCAGTTCTTGTAATATTATCGTTAAACAAGGAAAGGAGAATCAGAACATCACAGCACAACACGGGCAATGTGAAGCGACTAACTTCTGATTACCGCTTTTTAGCTGGGTTTTTCCTCCATGAGAGTTCAAAAGGGTTTTGAGAAGCAAATTTCTTGCTGCTACCGGTTCGGAGATGCCACTGAGAGAACAGGCAGGGATGAACCAGCTAGAACACCGTAATCCTCTCACATGCCATCAGAAACCCAAAGCAGAACTTGAGGAGGTCTATGGACCTTATCTGCCTTTTTTAAATGTTCTTTTGTAGACTCTCAGCTTTCTAGTTTTGGCTGGGATCGGGAAAAAGGTCTGAAAACTCAGATGATAAGGAGGTCTTGCTCCTTTGCTGCCTAGCTGGACACAGCTGATGTTTTTGGTAGGTGGTCACCACCTACACAACATCTACCCCAGTTTTGGAGGCCAAAGACATTTCAGTATGTTGAGAAGATTCTGAAACTCTGAGCATTTAGATTCAGCCTGTGCCAATGCAAACTCCTAACTTTTAGGGGCTTGTCCCCTTACGTTTAAGGCGACCTGCAATGTAACCATGTGGGTCCAGCTCCCGTGCAAGAAACGCAACGTATTTGAAGTCTTGGCACAGCGACCCGACTCGATCAGCCCACTGATTAGGACACAGAGAGGAGTTTCGGGACTAGAAAGGGGCCCAAAATAACTCCAGAAGAGGAAAAACAACTGGATCTGATTTTCAAAAGGTTCAATTTCTGCCTTACATACCATATTTCATGACTGCCTGACCCTGAAATACACAGCTGGTACTTCTGACTGCAGTAATACTTTCAACAATAGCTTATTAAATTGCAATATTTTTTTTGGAATCCATTTTGTATGTATGGCAGGCATCTGAATCTCTACATTATCACTCTGAGAGTCTTAACAATTAACAACCAATATTACTTAGGGAGTCAAAATGCAGTCCCTTTTAGTAGACATTTATTACTTCCAATTCACTCGTATTTTCATCATGCTGTTATGTTTCCTCTCAGGAGATGGGTACGAAATACCCATATTTAATTACCTCCATTTAAATATCCATTAAAAAGGAAAAGCTATTACAAAAAATTTATGTTGTTGCAATTATGAAAGTGACCTCAGAAATAAGGTGCATAATTCTGGTCTCCTGCTGGAAAAATTGAACTATGGGGACTTGCTTAGTGGGGATGTTTTTTACATTACTTAATTAATCTAAGCAGCCTGCTCCTTGGAAACATGCATGAAAACCAGTCTTTTCTACAAACTCATGTTCGTTTTAACCTTTCTGGATTTCTCTTACCGAGACTGTTACCATTGGAGGCATCAGCTGAAAACCCAAAAAGGATCCGCTCTCACCTAAAGCCACAAAAAATCTTTCTATGCAGGTACTGAGAACCAATGGTCATTAAAGCAAAAAGATGAAGAAAATTCAGAGCTGAGTTAGAAACTTCCAGCCCAGCAGCACACGTTTATGTGAGAGCTATTTTCGAAGAGTCCCTGCCCGCAGAGTGGTCCCGGGTTTCCAGAGGGAAGAGCAGAACCTTCATGCCAGGCTGTGGTTCTCACACTGTCATAAGCCGGGATGGAGGGAGGTGTAAAGCCAGCACACCTTAAAGATGCCCTTCGGTCCCTCAGAGGGTGTTACATACACGATGGATTTCTTCAAGTGCACCTTTGAAACACCACATTTTTTTTTAAAGCCCAAATGTAGATGGTACAGGGTAACCCCGACCTGTGGCACACGAATGGGGGGTCCCACAGGTGCGGTGACTTCGTGTCTCTCTGTCCTGGAAATGAAAGCAGTGGCAGAACGGCCAATTCAGAAGCTACGTCACTGCTACTAGGGCTCAGAGCAGATTGTTGGATCGTGTAGGATGAGCTGGAAAAGGACATGGGGAAGGGAGGAGCCAAAAGGAGACAGCAAATCTACCTATCTCGCAGTCAGGTGAAGTATCAGAATCTTTACCCGTGCTTTATTTGCTTATACAGATACCTACAAGTACTGAATGTGAATTAGGGGACAAATTTCACCAGTGTTACCTGATTATTTGTTCTCCCTCCCATAACTGGCAAATGAAAGATTTAGAAATTGGATTTCCGACACAGAGGGGAGCTGGGAATAAGGAGAGGCAGGCATGGCTATTTCTTGGAACATTAACTATGTAATGAATTTTAACTCAAAATGAGTTTTTACAGCACTGATTAAAATAGGTTTATAAAATGGAAATTCTGGAAGTAACTGAAGTGAAACAAGAGTCAGCAAGAACCGCTAAAGCATTACTTGAACATTATGGAATGAACCAGTCCTTGGAAACCTGGCACCACGAAAATCTCTCTCTCTCTTTATGTAGTATTTAATTTGGGATTGGCAGTTGCGTTACCTTCCTGGACACCTTCCGCTCAACATGACAGATTTCCTCTGCAAATACCATTTCAAATCTCACTGGCTCATCCTTTGCTAAATGAAGAAGCTGTAAAATGACGAATGCAAGAGCATAAACACAGCCTTACAATTGCTCAGTGTGAAACTTTTTCAAGGCACGATATTATGCAAGAACGAAGAGCCCTTAGTTCCTGCTGAAGGAAGTGGGAATACTACGACAGGTTGCAGGCTCAGGCCTTAATAATTAAGACACTGTTTATTTAAGTTAAAAATGAAAGTCCTCTCCTAATTCACCATTACCCAGCTCACTTCTCCACGGCTGACAGAGAGAGATCTTTGTAGCTCCAGCAGGTTTCCAAACCAACTTTCTTTGCAAACTGGCGTCTATTTGGAATAGATCCCCCAAGCGAAACATAATACTGCGTACTTCATTAAACCACAATAAACTGATGTTCAAGTAATGATGAGCTTGACTTCATCCCACAAAACGCAGGGCTATTCAGAGTTAATCGTGCCACCCTTAATTTGCGATTCACAGTAAGCACTGAGGAAATGAACGCGTAGCGCTCGGTAGCAAAGATGCTGCAATGACAGGAGCACAACGGAGTAAATTAAAGATGGAGATGAATATAATTATGGTTCTAAAGTGCGTGCCAGGGAGGATGCAATGCAGCTGACTTCATGTAAAATAGTTTACAGCGTGTGGTTTGATTACAAAGTGCCTTGGGTCGTTTTGCAGATTGGAGATCCGGTTACATGATAGCAGTCCAGTATGGATTACGAGGATGGTTTCCTCACTGGACTAGCACTGTGTGCTAGTTTCACTGTGTACAGCGTGCTCTGTTTCCCTCGTGTTCTCTACATCTTGCATCTGGTCAGGAACCCAGCTAGGAATATCCTGCAGCCATGCCAAGGCCTGCATTTCCCTGTGTTTGTGCGGAAGCCCGCCCAGCCAACTTCAGCGCAGGCTGTGGAGTTTAGAGCTAGCCAGGTTGCCCAGAGTCAGTCACTTGGCGTTAACAGGTAACGTCTGACAGGGCTGAGGAGAGAGGCTCCTGAGAAGTGGAAACCACCTCAGGCTTACTGACCGTGGGACTGGAGAGGGAACAAAGAGATACCATACCCCTCCGGCAGTCAGGCTTGGGCTGCGCAAAGCCACGACCCCCGTGTTATACCCAGACTGACACGATACGCCCTGCTGCAAGACTCAGCACGCGGGCCCAGTTAGAGGGGCACGTGCCTCCTATTTCGGGAGCTGGCCGTGAAATTTCGTTTGCTGATGACGCGGCACCAGCAGCACACGAAGGAGGTTCTCGTGCGCCTTGCCGTCTGCCGCCGCGTAAACGGGGAGAGATGGAACCAAGACGTCGCGTTACATCTTTGTGCCCTGGGCCTTGCAGGGGATAGGGGAAAATACAATCTGAACGTACATCACCAGCACCCCAACTGCTCATACCCAGCAACACTGAGTCCCTCTTGTGCACGTATAATAACCTGATTTCCACCATTTTGCAACAGTAAGTGCTTGCCTGTTAGTGAATGGAACTGAAATAATTGCTCTGATTATAATTCATACACCCCACATTCCCGTTCTAACTCTCTTGTGAATAGTTCTTTGGTATAAATACACATACTCTAACGCTGATTTAGTAAACGGCAGTCATTTTCCATCTCAAGGGAATGAATGCAAAGCACTCATTCAAAATTAGAGGTCCACGCTCCGTACTTGGAGATACCCAACGCTGCAAGTTCCGACAGACACAGACTTTCAGTCCGTGAACTTTATATGACTAGAGTAAACTAAGCCTTCTGCAGATGGCTATAAAAGGGTTCGCATGCTAGATTATCAAAAATCAATAGGTGGTCTACTGCTGGTTAAAATCAGAAGGAAGAAGAGAAGGTAATGACAAAAAAGATCCTTAAACCTTTAAAAATCCCTGGGATTAGATTAAGAAATTCAATATGTGTGTTTGGATTACGAGAACAAGATAAACAGTTAAAACCCATCCATTTCTGTCAACTGATATAAGCACATTCACTGCGGGTTTTGCAGCAGGGTTCAACTATGTGTGCCATCGCAAAGGCCAAAGCTTAAACCAGAACAACTTCTCTGTGGGAAGCAGAAGGACGTGAATATATGGTAAGGGTAGTGACAGGAGGTGACAAGCAGGGAAATTAGAGAGAACCAGGTAGAAAGCTAAGGGAGAAAAGAGAGGCATGGAACGAGTGGGGGGGAAAAAAGCTGATTGAAGTTTCAAGCAAACTCACACCGTCAGCCTGTGCACTGGCACAGACACCTCCGGCGGCACCGACACCGACAGAACAGTCACCTTCCTCCCCCTCTTTCCTCTAAACAAAACCGTAGCTCACCGAGAGAGCTCTGGCGTTCACGCGAGTAGGCTTCTGGTGGCTTTGTCCTCTCTGCTTCTGCCAAAGCCATGCGGATAACACGGCTGAATCTCTGCATCCTTAGCTGCATTTGCAGAGACAGAGGGTTTTTATATCTGCCTATTGCTTCTGGCGCTCTCGGCTTGTGACCACGAAGCAGCTCTCTCTAGGCCTGGCCAGGAAACAACAATTCCATCATGTGGGAAGTGTCAGGATTGGGTAATTTAGATTTTACTCTGGTGCAGAATCAGCTTTTTTTTTTCTTCTTCTTTTTTAATGAACAAAACACCCCATCCCATCCCGGCCAAATAGCTTGGTGATGAGGGCACGCAGCTGAGATGGGGGAGACTGAGGTTCAACTGCCTGATCCAAACCAGACAGCGCAGGGAGTTGAAACCTGGCTTGCTGTTATCCCAGCGAAGTACCCTAATCTCTGACACTAGAGAGTCAGGTTCAATTCCCTGCTCTGTCTGGTTTGGATCAGGGATTTGAACCCAGCTCCTCTCCTCTTCAGCTGAGTGCTCTAATCATCGAGCTATTGTGTGTCCCCAGAAGGGTTCCTTTTGTTGTGAGCAAACTCTTTGGAACAAAGAGAGTGTCAGAAACCACTTCTGCTGCTAGATGAAAACATTTTCTTCAGAAAAATAACAATAGCATCAGACCGGACAGCACGTTCTTTAAGCTAGGGCTTAATCCTGCATGGTGTAGAGAAATGCAACCAACATCTTCCAAAAAGCCTGGCAACAAACAGTGCTCTCAATAGATGAATTCATGAGCTTAGAGGAAAGCATGGGCTTCGGTGCTTTGCTGGATCAAGGCCACTGCACTTTGCACACTGAGGAGTCGAGTTCTCGGTAAATAAGATTTTTGCTTTGCATGTTTTGGACTCAAGGCTTTCTGCCTGACCAAACAACAGAATTTGGGGAACTGATGCTTAAGCAGCACTTTATCAATCTGCCATACTATAAGCCACTGTTTACATTTTTCTTCAGCAGTGCATATACACAAGAGAAGCCTGATGTTTGATATAGGAACTCATTAAGCCTGTTGGGTTTTGTTTTCTAACTTTAAATCCATTCTATTTCAAATTGAGTATTTAACTTGTCTATTATTCAAGATAAATGTTTCACTTAGGCACATAAAGAGAGTGGACAATACAACTTCTAGTGGGGTAAAGTTGAATTCAGAGCACAGTGGAAAAAACAGGGGAGCTGGAGGGAATCAAACATTCAGACATGGGAAAGAGTGAAAAAAAGGAAAGATCATTCACAGGGGCAACAAAAATCATGGGGTACTTCACTGCTCCTATCTCAATTTGACAGTTATATTTTCACTCACAACACAGAGCACAAGCTTCATTTCGGTCGCCTTTTTTTCTTTTCATGAAAAAGGTTTCGTTCCATTTCCTAAATTTAAATGGAAAGGGAACTTGGGGTTCTCACACGGTACCGTCACAGGCACCACCCAACTTCATGGGTAATGACGTGACTCAGTAAAGCACCTAGGATTGTCTGTAATATTCAGCGTGTCGTGGGTTGGCTGATGCCTGTGATCTGCTGGAGCAGAATCAATATGATCTATTAATTGCATGGATGTATATAGAAATATCTATCAAGACACGGGGAGAGGATGGGAGCTCCAAATTCAAGCTTTACAATAATTTTTTAGTGAGCTTTATTTTTTCTGTTGCTTTTGGTTGTTTTTTTTTCCCGCATGAAAAGGATCGCTTTTCATCTCTCAAGTATTTCGGAGATTCTATTAATGCCGCTGATGTGTTTTGAAATGGTTACCAGGAAACACTGCAAAAGACTACGACTGCCTAGCTATCAAAGCACGTTTTGAGAATAAATTGCTCTTCTTTTATGACAGGCATTTATCTGTAGTCTCTACTGAAAATATAATGAGTATAGAATGTCCTCGCTTTATCTGTCCTGTGTTGCAGCATTCTGCTTTATCTGTAAACAGAGATAAATCACAAAGAAGGCAACGGGGGGGCAGAGGGGTTGGGGAATGAATCTTTTGCTGTTGAAGAAAGGAGTTCAAAGTTTGGTTTGGTTACAAGCAAATTAACCCGATTAATTGTCTCCAAATTACATATGTTTCTAAGGGAAAGTGCTGAAGCTAAACAACTGAGATAGAAAACAAATCTGTGAGAGGAAACTTGACCCTATGCTCAGGGTATGAATCCTTACTTTAATACAAAACACATTTGTAAATAAATACTTAAAAAAAAAGGAATTTATTCCTCAGTATTGGGACTGAAAACGGGCCCACCTAAGAGCTACAGCTGAGATATAAGGCATAAAAGGTTCCCTTTTCTCTCTTCACAGTTGAACAATTTCTGAAATTCATTGTGGAAGGAGGGAAAACTTCAGCATCAAGACACTCACTGTGCACTGCAGTGAGCTCACTTTCTGTATATCAGCCATATCCTCCTGAATTAAAAAAATGGCATAACATTACAATTAGAATAAGATCCAGCAGGTCTAATGTGGGTTTTTTTTCACCGTCCCTCCGCAAGACCGGGTTTGATACGGAATGAGGAGTCCAGGTTTAATAGACTCATTCAGGTAATAGTTTTATGATAAGAAATGCACGCCTCTGCTCTCACATAAACCAGAGCTTGCTGACTTGCTTCCCAGGGCGACTTTCCTAGACAGATTGTAAAGAATCAGAGCAGTGTGTATCTGTTCACATTCCTCCTTCCCCCCCAGCCTTCCACACGAAGCGACTATCGAGTGAAGCCTGCCCACAAGATACCCCACAGCCAGATACGGCCAGGAGCGAGCAACAACAAAGCATTCACCCAGATGCTTAGCTAGGTCTCCAAGCTTAAAGCTCAAGCAGCTGAGGAATTTGACAAAACAAGGTTTCACTGTAGAATAAACCATACGGTCTTTACTCTCACAGAAGAGTCCTACTTTCGCAAATAACCCTAGTTTCACCAAGACACCTGCCTATGTCAGGGAAATTAATGAACTTCAAAAGTAAAAACAACTCATGATGAACAGTGAGCCCTGTTTTTCTAAACGTCAGAAATGCCAGCACCGCAGCAGTCCGCCTTCCTTTGCACCAAGCCATAAGGGAGCTGTAAATCAAAGCCCAATTCCTAGACCTTACATGTCCAGCCACCGCACTGCCCGTTAATCTCTCCCCTTGATTCAGTTGCCAAGTTTGCAATAAGGTTATGTGCTGCATGCCTTGAACCATGAGCTTGGCTCTGAGAGAACTGGGCACCCTGTGAATACAGGGGTCAAAATACCTGTCATAAGAAATCGATTTTTTATAGGAACTTCCAATGAGTGATTTATTTTTTTTTTTGTAATCCCTATTGGATTAAGCTTTTCCTATTAACAAACACATTTAGTGAACAAAATGCTACGTATAAATCTGCACCGCTCATAGAACTAATGAAATGGGCTTGTAAACATGTGAGAGACAGATGTTGTGGCTCTGTTTGCCTCGATTTTTTTGATCAAGAAGCAAGAGCAAGGGAAAAAGAAACTCAGCAGACAAAGGATGGAGTCAGCATTGTGACAAAGAAAGTGGACGGTCAAAGCAGAGAACATGATTTCAAACAGCTCATAACAGATTGGCATTTCAGTGTTTGCAAAAGCATAAATTTAGCTCAACTTGCAATAGGAAAGCATCGGAGTTTTATGAAAAAAATTGTAAAAATGAAAGTAATTCAGGAAACAAAGTAATTTTTTTTAAAAAAAGGGACTAGCTTCCTTTGATTCAGGAGGAACCACACTAAGTTCAGTCAGAGAAACATACTCCTTTTCAAAATCTGACATCAGGATTGTATCTCTAACATTAATTATTTTTATCCGTGACTTTGGTTCAAATCAATATGGCAATGTCGACGACATCTCGAGCATGAACCCTCTGTAGGTGCTGTTTACGTAGTTTAGATAATCCCAGCCTCTACAGCCCAGCTGGTGTCCTCATTATGCTGAAGTATGCTTTGCACAAGCAGATAGGAAAACTTGGATTCCACCACACCATTAAGGAGGAAGAGAGATATTTACCAAAAGTTCCTAATTAACTAAGTGTCCTGGCTCTTTCGCCTGGAGAAAAACCATCATGCTGTGTACAGAAAGTAGTCCTTTGAGACGCATAGACAGCATAAGATGCAACAGTCGTATTTTTTTCAGAAGGAATCTTCTTGCTTTTCTAAGAGAAAAGATGTTGAGACTCAGTTGTAGGGGCTGGAAGGTTAAATTTCATCTCGCGCTTAAGTAGACTCCATTTTGTTAATAGGTCTGCATGAGAAATGTGAGAGATAAGTACAAAGGGGTAAAAAACGCGACCGTTTCTAGTGCTGTACATGGTAACCTGCCACTCAGAAGCCTTAAGATGCAAGGAAATCACTGATAAACAGAGAGCGTGGGTATGCCTAAGGAGTCGCATCACATGTGCGGGGAACCCGCCATCTCCTGAGGCCGTCGAGCTCATCGACACAGCATAAAGTAACTCCTCCCGTGGAGGAATGCGTCACACGACAACCTCCAGGCAGGCGATGCAGGCACGCGTAGGTGCCTACAGGAGATGGCCAGAGCGGTTCTTCCCACTTCTGGAAGGGGAATAGTTCAAAACCCCTGCGAGGTCTCACTGACCGGAAAAGATACAAAGAGCTCATTCGCCACATCCCGCCCCAGCCCAGGCTCATGCCGGAGCAAGGTGGCCTCTGCCACATGGTGACTGTCCCAGCTCATCTCAGCACAGGGGGGCACACAGCTGGTGTTGGGCCAGCCTCACCTCCCGCAGACCCTCCAGAGTCCGGCGTCCGAGCCGCCTCGCTCCGGGAACGAACCTCCCTCCGCTCAGGCGTTCAGAGAGCAGAAGACGTGGCATCTACACTCCAGGTCCCACCATCACTCTCCAGGAAAAGCTCGTATTTGCGAGAGATACCTGGATTGTATCACCGACACTTCCTGAAACCTTCTAGCCACCCTTGGTACTGAACCTCACTTATTTCTTCCCTTCTGTGAAAGAAAAAGCAATATAAATACTAATGAAAATGTCAGAGCTCTCTACGTTATACTGAGCTCCTTGTAGGGACGGGGAGGAATACTGTCCCGGTTACCAGCGGCATTTGGCCCACTTTAACAGAACTGGTTACGGTGAGATTGTTTTCAATTCAAAGCAATGAATTAGAGGCAGAATTTGAACCGCAGTTTTACAGATTAAATAAAATAAGCAAGTAACTGCCAAGCATACCAATAAATTATTATTTACTAAGTCAATTAGAAAACTACTTTCAGGAAGTCATCTTTATAATCATCTGGGTGATATCAAGTAGCGTTAGAGGAAGTATTGACATAATATATATTTACATATTTTTCTTATTCTTAATAAAATGACACTTAAGTTTTAAAGTTTTAAAGCAACACCGCTGTTTTCTTAATTTTGAATAGTCCAGTCAACTTGGCTGAGGCTGAGGAAAATCGGAATTTGTTTCTCTAAAATATGTCACAACATTTCATGATAAACAGCAGAATGGGACACAGCTCACACAATGGGTTCAGTTCAGTCCAATACATGAGAAAACTCTTTACTGATCTGGCTTCAATATATGCATAAGTAGAAACTGTTTAAGACCCTTTCATAAGAGGGCGAGTTGAGAGGCATAAGAGGATCTCTGTGTGTACACATGTGCATGTTAGTATAAACTCAGATTTAAGTTTAGGGCTATGTAAGCTATCCTATAAAAGCTTTTAATCTGCATAAATCAGAAACACATTATTCCTGCGTGGTGAAATTACAAGCGCATATCACCCCAAACAAACACCAGTAGAAACTATACCCCAATGCACCTTCACAAACTCTCTACAAGCACATGGTATTTGGGGAAAAAATAATCCAAACCTCTCTTGTATAAATATTTTAGAGAGTTTTAAAGCGTTTTATTAGGAATATTTTTCATATCCTTCCAGCTCTTTCTTTGATACTGTGAATTCAGCTGTACAGATCTCAGAGGGAGATAAAAATTTGAACTAGTAAAATACTTCTCTAAATAACTTAAAATTGACTTTCTGTATTCAAAGCCTAACGGATCAAGCACCCGATATACTGAAAAACTTCCAAGGGTGGGAATATGAGCTACGTATCTTAGTGGAAAACCAGGAATCTTTTCTTTTTAGTGGTTCAGAGACCTTGTTTCATGACCATTTAAATATTACTTCTCTGAACTGAAGTCGAGGGGATGGAAATCTGCAGCATACGTGAAGGAGTAACTCTTTTCAGTCCCTGCTGATGATTCAGATGCACGCATACACGCAAACATATGCAACGGACGGAGCTTTTTATGATGCCTCCCTGCTTGAAATGTTGAAAATGAGGGGACACAGGAGTAACAGCAAGCGAGACTGTGGAACTGTGTATGCGATTTATGTGTTACATCCAAAATGCAGTACATCCTCACCACCAGACACAGAGTATATATAATACAGCTAACTAGATAGTTGAATATGCCACTCAGTAGCTATGCCTAGATTTTGCTTTTCCCTTCAGAGAGCTAGCTAAATTTTTCAAACTCCAGGTTTCTTTTCTGCGAACAAATCTGCCCAGCTCTGGTAAACATTTTCTGCTACAACCGTGGATGGGTGGATGGCTACAAAACCTAACAACTCTTTGCTTATCAGTACTTGTCCCCATTGTAAACTTCACAGCACAGAAGGGTCTGTAGTGATGGATACGTCGTAAAAACAGCTGATGCATAGTCACTCTGATTCTTAAGAGAATTTGATTCAATAACCTTTGCTTTGCATTGAACTGTGTTCCAAAGCTAATTTCGGGTTGGATCGCTACCAGGAAATCTTGATTATGTACTCAAAGAACCCCAAATTCAGACTCATAAGGATGGATTCTGTAACACTCCAGTTAGGGAATAGGAGAGACTGAAAAATCCTGACTTCCCGCAGGTTCTGACTGCCTGCGTCTCATTTAGCAATCAGAGACTCCGTTGCACGTAGAATAACAGGGGTTACGGAACCAACCTAAACCTTCATCCTACAAACACTTATGCCTGGGCTTAACTTTACAACCACATGTAAAGGTTCCTTTGATTTTAATGAGTCTAATCACAAGAAGAATGTGGGTAAGTGTTTGCAGGATCAGGGTTCAGCAGGTCACGAATTGTATTTTAGGAATATTTACAATGAATTGCTTGTGGATGGCTTACAGAGCAAGAGGCTTTACCAGAAGACATTGCTAGATAGCAAACAAGGTCAAGAGCTTCACAAGCGTAAAGGGCAAAATTTGAGAATAATTTATTTCCAAAAATTATTAATGGATTTTTGCCGTATGTTAACATCAGGAATCTATGAACAGTAGCACTCCTGCTGAGCCACAGAGAAGTAAATTTCTGAATCTTGTGAAGCATTCTGAATCCTTTGAAAGAATCCCCAGATGCTTGTGTGGAGTGATTTCATTTCCTCCTCAAGGGCTTTCGGTTGTGGAGGCCTACAAGTTGCATTGAACCTGAGCAACATCGTCATGTATTTGAAAACCACTGAGATGGTCCTGTATATGCTGGCATCTTTGTGAACAAGAATATTTGTTCCACATCTCTTCACTAAGCCCAGAGAACACACTCTCCACTGTCTAAAGACCTGATGCAAGAAGAGACCTGGAGGAAAGCCAGCTGGCTTAAGCTCAGCCCATGTGAAACGGAGGTGACACGTATTGGCAGACTGAAGCACTTTGAGGAACTGGCAGGAACTTTCTCTGCCTCTTCAGTTGATGGCGTCTGTCCAGCCATTGTCCAAGTGGCTTTGCAATCAGCTAGACTGTGAATTTGCCAGGGATCATCCTGTTATTCTGTGTTTGCGCAGTGCCCAGAACACTGGGATCCCAGACTATACAACTATAAACTTTTGTCATACAAAGAATTAACTATACTAAGCACGGAGGCTTCCCAAGCTCACCTCTGGTCCCAGGTTCTCCATATTAATAGCAGCAGGTATGCTGTCCTCTAGCTGTGGCTGCAATAAGGCTTGCAGCACTTCCTTACCGAGACACAGCATGTATAGTCAGTCATGTCTCTGATCCCCCATGGCTAGGAGGACGTAATCTGGCGTTACCTTTGAGCCTCAGCTGGAAACTCTGCTTAATAAAGTCAACCTCAGTGAGAGCATGCAACACTGATTTTGTCTGTTACACCGGTGACCAGTTGTACTGGTCTTCCCCGATAAGCCATGCTAGTATCCAGAAAACATGAGCATCAGACGTACTCTGATTGTCAAAGACAGCCTTTTCCTCAAAAGTAAGTGAACAGAAGATTAATGCAGCAGGCTAAAATCTAAATATTTCCTTCAGAAGAATATCCCTACTGGTGTGAGATCAGACTATCAACAAGTTTTACTTCATCTCATTCATTTTTCTTGACAAGTGAGCTAAGCTCATTGCTTAACACTTTCAGTCATTAGTCAGCAGCCAAAACTGCTGTTATTTCTGTATTATACATTAACTGACTCAAAATGTTAGGAAGTGGGAAATCTTGCACTGGCTTAATTTTTCACAAGCCCTAACCTTGTAACTCTGCCTGGCCTTCAGAATGTCACTGTTTCATACAAAACAAAA
This sequence comes from Phalacrocorax carbo, assembly GCF_963921805.1. NCBI lineage: Eukaryota > Metazoa > Chordata > Aves > Suliformes > Phalacrocoracidae > Phalacrocorax > Phalacrocorax carbo. The sequence continues at coordinate 2,643,764 of NC_087515.1, read as the reverse complement.
ATTACTAGGGTGGTTCATTATCAGTACAGGGTATTTTCAAAGTTGCTGGGAACTGAGAATCCCACTGAACTCACTGGCAACTAAGTGCTCGTTGTATTTGAAAACTGGGATGCTTCTCCTAGCGATTAAGTGCAAAGAAAAGATGTTGTTCCCCCTTGAAAACACAGCTGCGGATACATCTTCATTCAGATATGAAAATACTTATTTTTTCCCTGTTCACAGATTAAACTTGAGGGCTGGTTCTGCAAGAGACCCATTTCGCAGGGAACAGCCTTACAAATCAATGGCATGTTTTTATTTAGTTTATACCCTATCAGATGGAAAAGGAGAAGCCCCATACCATGCGACTCGGAGGAAATAGTGCCTGACTGTGTGACTCCCACTCACTGCCATGATACGGTTCAGGTGTCATTTTTCATTACGATTACAGCCCCAGCAGACTGAAAGGTTTCCACCTTTCCCGTTAAGTCATATGAGTTTTTCCTGCCGCCTTTCAGATTGTGAGATGATAATGATTGCAGGCATTCTGGCGGAAAACACTGAGCTTATTCTACATCAATCTCACCCTCTTCTTGGGTTGTTTTTTCTACTCCTCACCCAAGAACTGCAATCCAGTTGCCCCAAGTTATTATAAGATACCTCTCCCACATCTTCACTGGGCCAGAAATTATTTCAAGATTTTTAAAATGCATTTCTTGACGCTTAGGCGCTGTGGGAATACAGCACCAAAGTTTGTTCAGGGAGGGCAAATATTTTAACCCCTTTTAGATTCCAATGTGGCCAAAGTTTCACTCTGCTTATGCTAGGGCTTTATCCTGGGCACAGACGATAAATACCTCAGTATCTACGGTCAGGTACTTACAAGCAGCAGTTTTAAAAGGCTCTGAAGTATTTGCATTGTAAACTTCAGACTTCTTTTAAAAGACAGTAAGGATCTTGATTTTCTTAATACATATATTTTCCACATAGCCCTTGCTAAAAGAAACAAAGCTGTTTAACACGCATTGTTTTGCACTTTCTTTTGGATTTCTTGATTAGGCTAATCTCTGCATTAGAGCATTTCACATAAATTAATTTCCTCCTTCTTCTTTTGGTATTAGAGAAACGAATAAAGCTAAAGGGAGAGTAAGTGTAATGTTCAGTAGAAAGGAAGGACTCACAGCTCTCAGTTCTAGAGCATCTCTGTTTATCCCCAGGGAGCTCTAAATGCTTCTGACCAACAGAAATCTCTTGAAGTACAGAGCATTAGGCCCTGCACAGAGGCTCAGGGTTGTCATCAGTAAGCGGGGCTTAGTGGAGTGCTAGTTTAAGGAGAACAAAATTTAAGATTTCATTAGACTAAATTGGTTTCAGAGGGGGTTACTAGTTGTTCCTCTCTCGCCCCCGACTCGGTAGCTACAGTGTAGGTGATATTCCAAATGCCTGTCTTAAGTGAGATAAACGAGTATCTGAAAAAATGCCATTTTTCAAACAGATGCTCCCGTACCCTTTAGTATTGTCAGACTTATTTCCCTGGTAAAATCACTTCAGAGTGGAACAGTGCAAGAAAAAAGGTGGCTGCGTGACCCAGTCTCAGGTGAGTACCGCTGACCGCCACAGCGACAAAACCAGGCTGGGTCTGGCTGCTTGCAGAACACCATAACTCCTTGTTTTCATGGTCTGTTCTGGTCAGATGGGAATTACGGCATTTAGCTGAGCTATCAAAATATATTCAGCTACTGACGTTAGTCATAATTGCTCCCTCTACAGTCAACGGAGACAGGCACTGCCAGAAAGAGATTCAGCCTAAAACAGTGGGACCAGAGACGTAATTCTAGCATAAGGATTTGAACTTATTGAAGATTTATATATCCATTTATATTTATATTTCAATTTATATTTATGTATCAATTAATATATCAAGGATTCTGTGTACCAATGGGACACAGAGACATAATTCTAGCATAAGGACCTGAACTTATGGAATATTTATATATCGTAACCTCTATTCTACTTTTAGAGATTACAAAAATGATGACTTGCTGGAATGGGTAGGAATGAATGCCTTGATGAATTTCCCCCCCCCTTTGGTGTTATGACTGCAAGCCCGTGGCAGATTTGCCTACTCTACCAAGTGTGGTTTGACTGGCGATGCGCCCCGAGTTTCACCCAGAAGGGCTGTGTGTTATATCTTCTTCTTACAGGCCAATCCGCCGTGTCACAGACTTGCAAGGCAGCGTTTACTTCTAGGTAGGAAGTTCACTGGTTTGGTCACTACTAACGGGTGGGCGCCTTCCTATGAGCAATTCAGAGATATCCAAGCAAAATTACGCCATGTGGAGGTAGCAAACTGCTAAATACAAGCAGAGATCTACAGAGAGGAAAAGAAATATTAACCCTCTCTAAACCAGCTCCATAAGTTAATAATGCTCATGATAATGAGATTATTATCCATGATGCTGGTCTGTTTTTTAAAAGAACAAGAAAAGCATATGTGTTCATCCGAAGCTTTTTCATTGCTGGATTTAGAACACTGTTATGTATTAAATTATGGATTAAAGTATATAGATAAAATAAAGTTAGGAATTAAATTATCTTTCTGAAGTGTCTTTTTTCAGCTTTGCTGAAGTTTTTTGGTGGAACAGACCTCGCTTACTTTATTACTTCTCACTGAGGGGCAACAAAAAAAAAGTGTATTTATTTTTATATCTTATATTACGTATTCTATATGTGTAATTATACATATATAATATACACATATTATATATGTGCGTATATATGACCTATATATGTGCACATATATATGCATATATAGAGTCACCCCAAAACAATCATTTCCATAGTAAAGATGGAAGAAAAGGGTCCCTCTTTATCACCATCAATGGCAAAACCACCAAGCACAGGCGACACCACTCGGCTACACATTTATGTCATCGGTAAGTGAAAACCGACAGCGCTTCGTGAGCGTCAGCTGAACTTTTCTGTGCACTGGACTTAGAAAAGGCATTTCTGGGGGAAAACGTTCTCTCACTTAATCATCCCTTGTCCCAGAAGACAAAAAACCCAACTACAAACTTATTTAGAGAGTGCTGGTGTAGAGACAGTGACAGCAGAGCTGCTGGGTGACAGCATTGCCGCTGGGTGACGGCATTGCCGCTGGGTGACGGCATTGCTGCTGGGTGACAGCATTGCCGCTGGGTGACGGCATCGCTGCTGGGTGACAGCATTGCCGCTGGGTGACGGCATTGCTGCTGGGTGACAGCATCGCTGCCGGGTGACGGCATTGCCGCTGGGTGATGGCATCGCTGCTGGGTGACGGCATTGCTGCTGGGTGACGGCATTGCTGCTGGGTGACAGCATCGCTGCTGGGTGACGGCATTGCCGCTGGGTGATGGCATCGCTGCTGGGTGACGGCATTGCCGCTGGGTGACGGCATTGCTGCTGGGTGACGGCATCGCTGCTGGGTGATGGCATTGCCGCTGGGTGACGGCATTGCTGCTGGGTGACAGCAGAACTGCTGGGTGACGGCATCGCCGCTGGGTGATGGCATTGCTGCTGGGTGACAGCATTGCCGCTGGGTGACGGCATTGCCGCTGGGTGACGGCATTGCTGCTGGGTGATGGCATTGCCGCTGGGTGACAGCATTGCCGCTGGGTGACGGCATCGCTGCTGGGTGACGGCATCGCTGCTGGGTGACAGCATTGCCGCTGGGTGACAGCATTGCCGCTGGGTGACGGCATTGCTGCTGGGTGACAGCATCGCTGCTGGGTGACAGCATTGCCGCTGGGTGACGGCATTGCCGCTGGGTGATGGCATCGCTGCTGGGTGACGGCATTGCCGCTGGGTGACGGCATTGCCGCTGGGTGACAGCATTGCCGCTGGGTGACGGCATTGCCGCTGGGTGACGGCATTGCCGCTGGGTGACAGCATTGCTGCTGGGTGACGGCATTGCCGCTGGGTGATGGCAGCGCTGCTGGGTGACAGCATTGCCGCTGGGTGACGGCATTGCCGCTGGGTGACGGCATCGCTGCTGGGTGACAGCATTGCCGCTGGGTGACGGCATCGCTGCTGGGTGACAGCATTGCCGCTGGGTGACAGCATCGCTGCTGGGTGACGGCATTGCCGCTGGGTGACGGCATTGCCGCTGGGTGACGGCATTGCTGCTGGGTGATGGCATTGCCGCTGGGTGACAGCATTGCCGCTGGGTGACGGCATCGCTGCTGGGTGACAGCATTGCCGCTGGGTGACGGCATCGCTGCTGGGTGACGGCATTGCCGCTGGGTGATGGCATTGCCGCTGGGTGACGGCATTGCCGCTGGGTGATGGCAGCGCTGCTGGGTGACAGCATTGCCGCTGGGTGACGGCATTGCTGCTGGGTGACGGCATTGCCGCTGGGTGACGGCATTGCCGCTGGGTGACGGCATCGCTGCTGGGTGACAGCATTGCTGCTGGGTGACGGCATTGCTGCTGGGTGACGGCATTGCCGCTGGGTGACGGCATTGCCGCTGGGTGATGGCATCGCTGCTGGGTGACGGCATTGCTGCTGGGTGACGGCATCGCTGCTGGGTGACGGCATTGCTGCTGGGTGACGGCATTGCCGCTGGGTGATGGCATCGCTGCTGGGTGACGGCATTGCTGCTGGGTGACGGCATTGCCGCTGGGTGACGGCATTGCCGCTGGGTGATGGCATTGCCGCTGGGTGATGGCATCGCTGCTGGGTGACGGCATTGCCGCTGGGTGATGGCATCGCTGCTGGGTGACGGCATTGCTGCTGGGTGACGGCATTGCCGCTGGGTGACAGCATTGCTGCTGGGTGACAGCATTGCTGCTGGGTGACGGCATTGCTGCTGGGTGACGGCATCGCTGCTGGGTGACGGCATTGCTGCTGGGTGACGGCATTGCCGCTGGGTGACGGCATTGCCGCTGGGTGATGGCATTGCCGCTGGGTGATGGCATCGCTGTTGGGTGACGGCATCGCTGCTGGGTGATGGCATTGCTGCTGGGTGACGGCATCGCTGCTGGGTGACGGCATTGCTGCTGGGTGACGGCATCGCTGCTGGGTGACAGCATTGCCGCTGGGTGACGGCATTGCTGCTGGGAAGCCAGCCAGGCACAGAACATGCCCTTGTGGGCACGTGTCCCCTGGAGGTGTCCCACTGCAGGGACACCCTCAGCTTCCACCGGGAGCAGGACCCGGCGGCACGGAGCAGCACAGCAGGTGAGGCTGCTGGACTTAACAGGGGTTTGACTGGAAAGGGGGGACAGCAACAAGTGAGGTGAGAAACAGAATTTATGTTCTTTGGCATAGCCTGCAGCGTTTGTTTTTAATGCTGAGAAGCAAATGAAGTCAGTGTTTATTAGTCCTAATATAGCCTTTTAAAATAAACATAAAATTATAGGCTAATAGTAAATAGTGCAGTGAATGAAATGCTATTGCTGAGCCAGTAACATCACCTTTAATTAGCCAGCTTTTCTCTCTGGCTAACTGTGACACAGCTGCGTCTTTCACTGGTGATTTACTAGTAGCTCAAATGCTTTCACTGTAATTTTTGAAGACAAATTCACACGTAACTGGAAGTTACAGCAGCTCTTAAGTTATGTGCTTGAGCATTTTTGTTTGTTTGTTTTGGATTTTAATATTTCTGCTTTAGGTTGGGGGAAAGATTTTTTTTTTTGTTGAGATACACCCACAAACTGAGGCAAAAATAGAGCAGTATGAAGAACCATGGCCAGACCATTAGTAATTAAAGACAGGATGGGGAGATGGACAGAAGAGGGTGTGCAGGGAATAAATCTGATCTGCAGAGCTTTGAAATATAACTTGCAGGCTTTCCTTCCTCTGAAACAAAACTGCCTGCTGGGAGACTACAATATAACCACGTAGCCAGACAACAGGGTAATAGTATTGAAGCTACTAAACGCAAAAGCACAAGCAAACTGTTGTAGGGTAAAGAGACAGAGGCCTCTTTGGAGGTTCAGCTCCTCTGAAGCCATGGCAGTGGCCTCAGGACTTACTGCTGCAGACCTCCCTCCTTATAGCGAGGTTTGACCGGTAGAGCCATGCAGCCGCGACAAGTTGTGCCTTCACCCAACGTCCTCCGCAGGCCACCACCTCTCAGTACTCAGAAAAACCTCTTGCCTTGTGGGCACCCTGACTGCGCCACCGTTTGCGACCCCTCTTCCCACCCACCGGGAGCGCCCGCCTTGCATTAGCCTTCCTCCACAGCGGGCACGCGGATCTCCTCTTTGGCACCCGCGATAATGGCGGTGGACTCTAACGTGTGGAAAGAGGCCTTCACCGAGGTATTGCGAACTTATATGAAGCCTACGGTATTGGAAAGGCATCCGGCTGCTCAGGAGAGCGAAGGGCTGAACGCTGGGCTCCCTCCTGCAGCCCAGTACGCTAGAGGAGGGAGGTGGCTACTGCTTTGGAAGAGGAAGCAGGCCATTCCCCCGCCTCCCCCAGCACCACAGGGCGGAGGAGGAGCCAGCCTGGCCCTCCAGCACCCCTCTGCACCTTGCTGTCGAGCTTCACCTCTCCCGTCCTCCCCACAGGCCCTGCCAGGCCCCAGGCAGGCCCCCTCCTCCACCCTTGCCACGCAGCTACTCGGTTCTGCCGTCACTGCGGTGCAGGTTCACGCTGGCTTTGCACCAGCATCTCCTGGTCATAGTTCAAACACTTAACCAGGCAGGTCTGCTCCATATCGAGCCTTTTGGCCAAGCACCTCCTGGTAAATAAAGCAGTACAGGGCTCAGGATGAAAGTTACGGGCTCAGTCGAAACAGCCAGCAACTTCAGATGGTTGTTTGACAGCTCGGAGCTTTAAGACTCAAGAGCAGAATGGGATATTTTAAATATTAGCTCATGCAGCCAAAAAGCTGGTTACATCATAAAAATATAATCCTTTTAAATCACAGCTCAGTGGAGGAAGTTACATGCCAATTGACCTAATAATTTGAAGCTCATGGGAAGGCAGGCATATGTAGATAATATGCATTATGATCAGAAATACTCAATTATTTAAGTGACACCTTTAAAAACAAGCGAAGTTTTAGTCATTCAAACATTTAAGAATGTGTAGTAAGGTAAGACTATTTTCTACTCAGTGCCGGTACCAGACTACACCAAGGAAACGAAGAACTGTGCTGAACTACAGTAGGCAAGATGAGGGAGACCAGCGGTGGTACCCCAGCGTTTCAGCTAAGAAATAGTCTGGTACCTTATGAAATCTGATGTGCTCATGGTCAAAAGCAGAGTGTAATGGAACATACCTCAAAGGGAAAAGCAGCTAAGCCTCTATCACTTTCTTTTTTTAAAGATGTCTTTGAAGTAAAACATTTTACATGATGGCTGTTTGGCTGTGGGCCTGGCTTCATCGTGGTTTGAGCGTTTCCCATTATTTCTCTTGAACTTTGGAAAAAGAAGATGTATTGCCAACAACTGAAAGCAAACTGTACTTATCCACACATAATTCACCCATAATTTAAATCATGAGTTTTGCTCTACAAAATATAAACTGCTCAGGGTCAGTGCTGGATTATCCCATCAGAAACACAGTAAATAAAGCCATTACAATAGGAAGAAAATTGGGCAGTTAGAATATTTTTGTTTTGAAATCAGAAAACTACTTGTAGTTCAACACAACCATATTTAAGAGTTGAATGGGAATTTTTTTTGTTATTAAGTCACTTGACTATACAAAGGCCTTGCATCAAGACATTTTGATTAAGTAATATTTAAATATTCTTAGCCTGACTTAAACTGTGGACCACCCCAGTACCAACACAGCGATCAGCAGGGCTTAGGCCCTGAACGGAAAGCCCTGGGTTTTGGTTTTGGGGAGGAAGGGGCAGTGGCCTATACTCTTGTTCAAACTCAGAATTTGAAATCTGTCTCACAGAGGCTGAGCAAAAATGCTGTTTTTTCTGACTGGGATCCTTCTTGTATCACAGAATAAACCCTAGACATTAAAACGGAAACCTTTCACAAGTTTATTAACTCTCTGCTATCAAAAACCCGAAATGCTCATGTTTTTGGAGAAACGCTTTAGTATCGAAAATTGTCATGAGAAGCATCTGGAGTGAAGCCTTTCAGAGAGCTGCAGGATGGCCAGGGCGGACAAAAATAAGAGGGAAATGCTGATCTTTCACTGGTAGAAACCTACAGGAACTTCAGTGCAAGGGATGCATTCTGCTGGATTCCAGCTGGGTTAACTGGGATCAGCATCTCAGGAAAAGGAAATACTCAGCGGTGAAGAGCTACGCTATTTTGAGAAAATAGAAAATGGAGACTTTCAGGACTTTTAGTAGATGGACTTACTGAACCTACACATTCACCCAAGTCAGTAGATTCTATTACTGTTACAGTTTATAAGGAACTGCCATTTCCAAACTAGTTTCCCCTCCCAAATTATCCTTTCGTACCAGAGGAAGTATCACAACTACAGGAACTTCAAAAAAATACTGTGCTAAAGAAAAGGAGAAACAAATTAAAATGAAATGTAAACAAAATTAATGGTCTGACTTAAAGCCACAAACCCTTAGAAACCCAGTAAAGTCTGAACATCCAGCTTGACATTGTGTCCTTCTCTCAAGTTTGTGTGCCTTTTACTCACTTAGGCTTTTTTTTTTTTTTTTCATAAAAATAAGGGTAATTCTAAGTAAAGAATGTTGTATCAGCAAAATCACATTTCCCATAATATTTTGAAAATTTTTCCACTTACTTTTCAAATTTCAGATCTTGGTAATGAAAATTGTATTACAGGAAAAGCAGATAAATTCACAGGTTAAGTAAGAATACAAAAATCTTAAACTATATAAAGGTTTATCCACAGTCTATCCCCCCCCACCCCCATACAGCGGCGCCTAAAACAGAGCCTTCTTGCATTTGGTGCATACTTTTTAAATAAGAAAAAGATTTGCCTTTGAGGCATATTAGATGAGTGGTCTGGCACTGGCTCAATATGTGATCGTGTCTCGCTGGCTTACATATCCAAGCCCCTTTCTTCCAGGTTGCTCAGAGAATAGGTAAGACTGGCTTTATGAACAGGTAGCTTAACCATTGTCTAAGGCACTGGTCTCCAAAGCGGGGTACACGTACCCCCCGGTACCCCCTTGTACCCCCTGGGTACAAGACAATCAATTGGAATGGAGGGAGAAAATATTTTTTGCACTATTAATAAATATAATTTAAAAATTAAAATTGTGATTATTTAATCTTTATTTCATCCTTTTTAAATTTCTATATTTGGGTATGCTTTACAGTGTACTTATATTAGTACAGTAGTACATCTATATAATTTATAAATAAATACACATCTGTTGAGGGTACATGCTGAGGAACATTTTATGGATTATTAAAAACTAGTGATTACATATAATGCTTGAAAATACCTTCACCCATAGAATCAGACTGAATAAATACAGTTCCAGGAACTGATATTTCCTCAGCTTGGCTTAATTTGACCAATTGCCTCTGATAACTTGAGGAAATACAGGGGCACTTACACCTCATTCCATCATGCTATAGGCTTAGCTTCGTGCTCTACCCTTTTAAATGCTCTGGATGAGCACGTGTAGAAAACTGAATTTCTGTTTAACACAGGAACTATCCAAAAGTCTGAAATAAACCGTTCAAGACTCTCAAAAGAATATGTCAGTTCACCACAGGGCTTCCATTTTGCTGCATAACACAGAGAACAACAGGTCATTACGAACGTTTGAAAACTCTGACCATGAGAAAAGTAAAAACCTTTCTGTTTCCCCAGTATGTGACATTCTCTGGGCTCATTTTTGAGTTCATTTTCATTATCTCGGAATGACTACTTTCTGAGAAGGATCAAACCCGCAAGTAACCTCAGAAAAATGCTTTGGCTTTAAAAAAAGGACTAGAAACCTAATGGGAAGAATTATATAACTTCCAGTCTAATCTAACAGATGCAGGTGGCTCGGGTCACTCTTACAAACATTAGATTAGCCTTCAATTTCAGATGCTTTATATTAAGTTACCCTTAGGATGTGAGGATATATTCTTAGCTCGGTTTAGATCAGTGGGAATTTTGCCACAGACTCCAAGGGGCCCTTACCTTCTACAGTTTTGCCTTAACAAGATATCAGTGTTTGCCAAAAACTGCATCTTGATTTATTTGCAAATTATTGCTAAAATATTTGGCTTAACATGTAACGGGTTCAATTTTTCAGGTGATATAAATCAGCATAGCTGCAGAACTATGCCAATTTAATCCACCTGAGGATGTACCAGTGGGGCTTATCCTATTTAAGATCGTTCATAGTAGTAAGGTAATTGCTTTAAAATCTTCCCCTTTTTACACAGCAGGCAGTAACAGCGGGTTCACCCAGTGCTACTGCATTTTTGTGGGTATAAGTTGCAAATCAAGCAAACCCATCCATTTGAAAATGTTATTCCTTGAAAATAAGTACATAATTATCTCCCGTTTTTTATTCAGTCCCGGCACCACTCAGCAATCAGATGCAGTATTTAAATTTCGACAGCACAAATGCAGACATGCCTTTGCACCACTGCTTACAATAAAGAAGCTGTGAGCAACAGCGGTTCATTCCTACTGAAAAGTTGATTCATATTAGCCATCCATGCAATTTTCCCTGCTACTGGTTAACAACTAGCCACACCTGTGCAAGAGCCTCTTCCAACCTCCTTTTTTTCCAAACGCTATGTAAAGTAAGCTCAAGGCATTTTCACTTGATGTAATGTTTCTATGAGAAGAGAGAAATTTGCCAGCTGAGGACTTGAACTTTAATAGACCAGTTAAAGAAAAGAGAACGCCTTAAGAGACAGAAAAATAAACACCTTAACACAACTGCAACAGTGAAGCAACCTCTTTCCCCTCTTACTTCTACAGGCATGTACTTACTCCATGCTGCCTCAGAGTAGGAGAAAGGTTTTTCCAGCTAACCCTTACGTGTTCGTGAAATATTAGGAAATGTTGGTACTTGCCTCATTTTAAAATAACGTAAAGCATTTGGAAGCCTGTTGTGATTTAGTTTGCTTCAGTAAGCAAAGACTAAGCAATGTAAGATAAGGGAGAGCAAATCCATGTCATATATAATGATTTATGATAAATACGAGCTCACATTGCTTCAGTGGGCTAAAACTCACGTAATGGAAAATGCCATAAAGTAGAACAACAAAATCAAAAGATCATTGCCTGACTTCATGAAAATTAATTCATCAGGTAGGAGTTTACGGCATGGAAAGTTCTTGTTAATTGTTTCACTGGCAAAGTATCTTGATTTTGGATAAATCTTTATTCCTGTACTGTTAAAAAGCTCTATCAGTTTGGATAAGAAATAGAAAACTTCAGACCCTTCACCTGCCCATCCTCCCTCTAAGGTTCCAACTAGCAAATGCTTCTTCAGAATTTCTAGCAAAAGGTAGGAGTGACCAGCAAACCTTTTAGTGCAAAACCCGTTCCTTCAGCTTCCGCTCTGCTACCCTGCCTTCTGAGGGCAGGTTCTTTTCACTCAGAAAAAACACACACAAATTCAAGTAATTATCCAAGTCTGTTACGACTCAAGTGGTGTTTGAAATAAATTGTTGAAGATGGCCAATTTTCCACCCGCTTTCATGGAGTAATGATCGTAAAGTAAGTCCCAAGTTGTCCCTGAAATACCTGCAGTTATTCCTGAAATTATAACAGCAGCAAGTAACTACAGTAAGCAAGTACTGACTGGTGAAATGATGGATAAATGTCATCAATTTGACTGTCAACGGGCGTGTATTTACCACGGAGTTTCATGTATCTGAGGATTTATGTGGCACATATGGTTCTTGCTGAAGTCTGCGAGCAGCTAAACAGCAAAACTGCAAGTCAGGCATGCTCCATCGCTTTTTTGTGAAGGAAGAGAAATGGAGACAATTTGGTAAGAGCTCTGAAATTCGTGCTCCAACGTGAATTTTTAGTGCAAATCAGCTTTTCATCTTTGAGTATATACAGGTTCAGTACTTTAAGTGATAAGCCACAATGCGGAGTGAGTACCTCACTCATTTGGCCCTGTCTCCCCCTCTTTCATAAAGTAATCGAGATCAACCTAAAAAAACTAACCAGATTTTCTGCCCCATTACTGGTCCTTTAGAAGCTGTTGCCTCACTGCTTTAATCGTTGGAAACCACTTTACTTCTCCCAGGGGAAAGTCATTCAGGGTAGTTCATACCTATTTTTCCTGTGCCAAAATTGTCACAGAGGAAAATAGTTTCTCTTCCTTATGGTCTCAGGAACAATATCACCTTTGGACCTCGCCTTTTTTTTGTCTAAATGAAGGAAATTCTAGCTGCTTTCTCTTGTAAAGTACCTGCTTTCCCTAATAAATTAGTGCTAGATAATCTCTCCTGTGTATCCATTTTCCTGAACACGGATGACCAGAATTGCACCCACAGTTCTAGACAAAATCCCCCCAAAAATAATAGGGCTATCTGAAATCGCACAAATGTTTCCTTGACGGCCTTGTCTGTCCTGTTCCTGTCTGTCTGTCCCATCATACTTAGCTAGATACGTTTCTGGGTCACACACCATTTTTACAGGCACAGTAATTGGACAGTTTACAGTTAATCCGACAATTGACCTTTTTCTGTGCAGAACACAACATATAATTATATATGGTATAATAACATAACATTCATATTCCTTACCTTTTTTTTATTATACCTTGTAATTAAATTTATTGCATGACAGAGAGTATTAATGTGTGCTTCATTCAATATGTATTTCAACACTGACGGGCACATTTAGTCCAGAATTATTGTCTAAATGTGGCTAACCTGAAATACTTTTCATGACACAAAATATCTACCCACATTATTTGCTTGTTTCTGGTTCTTTACAATAGCTGACATTGATTCATAATTCCCTCGTAACACCAGCAATATCATCGAACCTGCTACACCTCAAATTATTCAACTATATTAAAAAGGCCGTTTCAAAGATGAAGTAAGCCTACTGACTTCCGTGTAGTTTAACTATCCAGAGATAAGATCTGTCACACGCTTAGAAAAACTGTGAAAACATGAAAAATCTAACAAACACCAAGGTTTGTTCCTACAGCAGAGAAGAATAAAATAATATTATTGTGAGGTAAACTGACACGGGTACTCTTGGAAAAAAAGTAAGTAGAAGATACATTTTTTAGACTGATTTGAAGATAAAGGCCAATTTCCCATAGATTTTGCTAGAACAAGGATTATGAAGTACGGGCCAAGTTATTCTGGGCATATTTGCTGACTTCTCTGGTATGACAACAGCGAGGAATAATTCCAGTAAGTAAATGTGTCTGCCTTTAAACTACGGAGGAAAAACGAACCTTACTTTCTCTGACAGCATCCCAGGACCCACATTTACACACACTCTTCCAAAGTCAAAGACTTCAGTTGGTGGCAAATCAATATAGAAATATCTAAAAGATACACTGGTTTGATATAGGGTAAGAAATTGATTTCTAATCTATTGCAGTGAATAAACAAAGCACTGGAATGCATGAAACCAAATTTATCTGTTTCACTGACCTTGAAGCTGGCGTCCTTTGTACAAATCCTTTGTTTTTGCTGGGTGAGCTCTGGCACCGTTATCACACTTAGGTTGTTCATACCTAAAGAACAAACAGGGAGAGAGTAAAACCAGCCAAGGTTAATTTGATTTAGAACTAATTTATTTCCAAATTTATAGTCCAAATTAAACTTGTACCTTCTTTTATTCAGGGAATAAGCTTGGTTTTCATTCAGAAGGGGCAATGCAAAGTCGTCTGCCTATTTTCCACTTACCTCAAGGAAGCCAGCACATCTTTATTCTCCTGGGAATGATACCAAACTAAAAAATTATTATCTATTCCAAAGCTCATTCTACAGGGAGGAAAACTGAGGAAGGATAAAACTGTGGGGAATTGCTATAAAGTGATACAGAATAAAAAATCATTTTGAAAAACACCAAAAAAGCCACAAAACCTAAACCAAAGTCAGGCTCTCTTCCCACCTACCAAATCAAAAAGCCATAAACAATATGGCAAATTCTGACGTCTGTCACCATGTTCATGTTGGGAGACACCAGAGAAGGGATTTCAAAATCACAGCGAGGCAGGAACTGTGGACAGCTGCTACTGCAGCTCTAAAGCCATGTGCCCCTGTATCCTCTCCAAAAAACCCTGTTAGTTTACATAAGAAGGGCTAGCCATGAACAGCTAACAGTTGGAACAAGAGCGAAGAACTGACAGGGTTTCCAGAAGGAAGGGAACTGGGCTAGAACAGCTCGAAATGGATTGGGAAAACAATTGACTCTCCACCTGCTACTGGAATATTCTGGTTCCACTATGCTTTCGGCGTTTACTTAAAGCCCCTTCGTTAGTCCAGCTGGTAAGAAGAACCTCGGCGCTATTTGTACTCCTAACAAACTTCGACTTGTGCAACGCTGCTAGCAATATCTTTTATGCAAGACTGGGAGGCATGGGAGCATCTGCTGCTGGATCTGTTCTGTTTTCTTACGACCCCACCCCCGAGGCAGGGTGGCTTTTCACTCAGCTTGATAGAATCTCTTCCTGAGAAATTTTACTTTCTCATTCTCCTAAAGTAGCTTGAAGCTGCACAATTTAATGTGTAGCGTTTCAGAGGAAGTTGCAATGATCAGTTAAAAAGACTGAGTAATATGACTTGTGTCCACATACACGCATTTGCACATATGTGCCTGTTCAGTGAATCTAGGTTCTTTCGTATTTTATATAACTGCTCTTCTTTCTTCGAAATTCTCCTAGTCTAGAGTTCCCCAAAATGGCAGTTACTGAGTTGCATACGAGAATGTCTAACCAAAATATACTGCTCCAAATTTTTTGAACAAAATATTCTTTTTTAAAAAATCAAATCATAGCTATGTCCCGGCTCCAGGCCAGACTGCCCCTAAGAAAAATACCTAAGTATTTTAAGCTCAAATACCAGGCAGAATGGGGGGGAGGGGTGGGAATAATTTTTTTTCCTTTGCTTAATTTATTTCTACATCATCTAATGAAACTGCCTAGCGGCCCATCAAATTTGGCTGCCGCAAGAAGGTACAGTGTTGTTTCATGGACATGGGAGAGCTACAGGCACTTTTTTCCCCTAAAGAATGGCAAGAATAGAAGCTGCTTTGATAGCATGGGTTGGATTCAGACACCTAACGCTTGACCACTTCAGTCAGCCAAGAAAAGAGTGAAAGGGAAATCTCTGAGCAACACTCACTAATGCAGTATCTGGCAACCAGCCTGGTCCCCAATTAATCTGATACCTGACTCTGCGTCCCCGTCATCCTCTTCCACTATTGCTACTGCCCTGCACCTACACTTTCTTTTTTGGCCTCTACTCTTCTACTTTTTTGGTTTGTATTTTTGTTGTATATTCATGTAGTTCATCATATGCAAACTAAATATGTTAAAGCCCAATAGATGTTAAAATGTTATAATGTGAAAAGTCCATGTTTAACTCTTTAAAGTAACCGAAGAAAGATGAAATGTGTCATTAGAAATTTGCCACACGGGCACAGCAATGCTGAGAACTGATAAGAAAAATGCGCTTGCCTCAGTTTTCATGGGGAAAGAGTGGGAAAGTGATACCATGTCAGAATGGAGCAGCGTCAGGTTAAAAATAATGTAGTCAAAAGACATCCCAAGTTACTCTTTTGAATTTTAAAAGGCAAAGAATCCCTAGCAGTGAATGTATATCAAAAGTCACCAGGAGCTTATGAAGGCTGCTTTATAGCTCTGAGCAATCTGCTGCAATTTACTGAGGTGAACAGAGCAGCGGAGGATGGAGAGTTTCACAGGAATACTACAGTGTGGGCAGCTCCATGAAGCAGCTGATCGATGGTCTTTTTTAGGTTGAGATAATCTTGTGCACATGGACCGGGCATTACTTTGCCCATGATCCTGGCTGCTAAAACGTTGCATGTAAGAACGCAGACTTATGACCCTGTGGGGCAAAAAGGCAGAGGGTCACGCTATGTTGCCCAGGAGGCACTGGGAGCCAGCTGGTAAGGACCGTATCGATAGACTTCCAGGGGAATGGTTTTGTACCCTTTAAATGCATTACCTCCTTTTAGTCACATGGATGTTTCCCCTAGGCTTTCATGAAAGCCAGCTTCATACCACAACTCCACCCATTTCTTGTGTTACTGTCTTAGATGTCCTAGAGTGGTGCTTCCTTCACATACCTTTTTTTTAACTCTAGAACTACATATTTTATTTCTGGAATACCTTCACTGACAAATCATTTATCTTTGCTTCAGGTGACAGGACACTAGGAGGTCAATGAGTATTAATAACTAACCTCCGTTTTGGGCGTCTAATTTAATGGGTCTATTTATTGTGGTATTCGGAGCCTGATGATATGACAGATTTCAGCCTCACGAATGCATTCAAAACCAACAACATGCAAAATGCTAAGCTGTTCTGGTAACAGCTCCCCAGATCTGTTTATCCTTTCACTGTTGTCCTCTAGCGATCCGATCCAGATTTGCAGAATGGAGATTCCAGGACGCAATGCATCCAGCTCGCTACCAGGAGTACTTATGCTACCGGTTCCTGCAGTAGAGTTTTAGCAGCTACTCTTCTAATGTGTATTTTGCAGTGGAAAGCTGGAAGATAGCATACACCATTTAGCGTGAACCCCTGGTGCTTTAAACTAGGAAAGACTTTAAACTAGGAAAGATGCCCTTTCCATTCTATAAAAAAGAATTTAAGAAATGACAGCTGCATATTTCTCATCATATTCTGTTCCCCTATTACTTCCTCCTGCTAGGGGGGAAAAGTTAAATTTTATTGATGTAGACTAAAAAATAAAAAAATAATCAAGAAATAATTAATGGGATTCCTGCCCACCTAAATCTTTCCCAGAAATGAGGTCTAGACATTCCTCAAACTCCAGGCAATAATCCCACCTGCTTGTTTACCAGGACTGTAGATTCCTAAATACACCAGTGATTCTTTATTTAGTATGAAAATCCTAAAACTGATGACTCTACTTATCCATCTGTGCTCAGAAATGTCCTCTCTGGGGATATTATGAAATACTAACTTCCTCAGAATGCCATTGAAGACTCCCCAGAAGTCCAGCAAAGCTGAAGAGATTAGAAATGGTCAAGACCACAGCAGCTGATCTTTTGGGTATTAGTCATCAGGCAGAGCACTCATCGAGGAACAGGAAGATTTGTGCCTAAATCATGTACGTGAGACTGAATCCAACCTTCCAGCTTTGGAGACATGCGGCACAGTGAAAGAACTCCCTGCCACCTCTTCTCCCGCAGCTGAGTTACTGCGTAGTTGCAGAACACATGAGGCCAGGAGACCCAAGGGGAAAAAAAGAAGATGGTGACTGATTCTAGATCCATAGGTGATACATCAAGGTGTTGGGAAGACCTAGAGTTCCAGTCAGTGTGAGAACAGAAGCCAAAACCACATGCGCTGCACGCACACTATAAATATGAATAGGAGAGCAAGCTGGTTGGTTTTCAAGGATCACCTCCTCCAGTTTCATGAACGGTTCATCCTGATGTGCAGGATGTGGCAGGAAGCTTGCACGGATGAACAAGGAGCGCCTAACAAAATTCAGACATAAAAAGGATGCGTCCAAGAGGTGGAAGCAGGGTCAGGTGATACAGGAGGAATATGCAGACACTGTCCAAGTGTGCAGGGATGGCATTAGGAAAGCCAAAGCCCCCTGGAGACAAATCTGGTAAGGAGCATGAAAGGCAACAACAAGGGCTGCTTACGTGCATATCAGCAGCAAAAAGAGGAGAGAAGATGTGGGCCTGCTGCTGGGTGGGACAGGGACCTTGTGACAAAGGACACAGAGAAGACAGAAGTACTCAATGCCTTCTTCTTTATCTTTACTTGTAAAAACAGTTTTTAGGAATCCCAAGTCTCTGAGACCACTAGTAAATTCTGGAGAGAGGAAGACTTACCCTTGGTGGAGTCAGGGGTTGTTTGAACAAACTGGACATACACAAGTCCATGGGACTTCATGGGATGCACCCACAAGTGCCAAGGGTGCTGGCTGATGGCATTGCAAGGCCACTGTCAATTATATTTGAAAGGTCATGGTGACCAGGGAGGTTCCTCGGGACTGGATAAAAGCAAGTGTCACTTCTGTCTTCAAGAAGGGCAAGGAGGAACCGAATAACAAGCCAGTCAGCCCTACCTCAGTTCCTGGGAAGGTGATGAAGCAAATCCTCCTAGAAGCTATTTCAAAGCACATGAAGGACAAGAAGGTGATTGGGAGTAGTCAGCATGGATTTATGAAGAGGAAATCATACCTGGCCAACCCTGCAGCCTTCTATGATGAGACGATTCGCTCAGTCGATGAGCAGAGAGAAGCAGATACTGTTCATCTTAATTTAGCAAGGCTTTTGACGCTGTCTCTGATTACTTTCCCGTAGACACACTGATGAAGTATGGGTTAGATAAATGAACAGTGAGGTGTGTTGAAAACCAGCTGAACTGCCAGTCTCAAAGGGTTGTGATCAGCAGCAAGGATTCCAGCTGGATGCTAGTCACCAGTGGCGTGCCCCAGACTTCAATACTACAGCCGATATTGTTTAACCTCTTCATTAACGACCAGAACGCTGGGCCAGAGAACAACTTTAGCAAGTTTGCAGATGGTGCAAAATTGGGAGGAGTGGCTGGTGCACCAGAGGATTGTGCTGACATTCAGAGGGACCTCAACAGGTGGGAGAAATGGGCTGGCAGGAATCTCATGAAGTTCAAAAAAAGGTAAATGCAAAATTCCCACGCCTGGGGAATATTGACCCCCTGCACCAGCATGGGACGGGGGGCAATCAGCTGGAAAGCAACTCTGCAGCAAGGGCCCGGATTTCTGATGGACATGAGTATGAGGCAGCGATGTGCCCTCGCAGCAAAGGCGGGAACAGCCTCCTGGGCTGCATTAGGACGAGTATTGTCAGCAGGTCAAGGGAGGTGGTCCTCCCCCTCTCCTTCACACTGGTGAGACGTATCTGCAGTGCTGTGTCCAGCTCTGGGCTCCCCAAACAGGAGAGACATGGACATACGGCAGAGGGTCTAGCAAAAGGGCAGGAATATGATTAAGGGAGTGGAGCATTTGACATAATAAGGAAAGGGTGAGGGAACTGTGACTGTTCAGCCTGGGGAAGAGAAGGCTCAGGGAGGATCTTTTTAATGCCTATAAATATCCAAAGGAGGGAAAACAAAGAGAACGGAGTCAGACTCTTCTCAGCGATGTCCAGTGACAGGAAGAGAGGCAACGGGCACAAAATGGCATACAAGAAATTTCATCTAAACACAAGAAAAAGCTTTTTAACTGTGATAATGATCAAACGGTAGAACAGGCTGCCCCGAGAGGCTGTGGACTCTCCGTCCTTGGAGATATTCAAAGCCCAACTGGACGTGGTCCTGAGCAATCTCCTGTAGCTGACCTTGCTTTGAGTAGAGGGGCTGGACTACAGAATCTCCCGAGGTCCCTGACAATCCCAGCTATTCTGTGATTCTCTAATAGAATTACTGTCATAAAGAAGAACTACAGAAAAATCAGCAGTTGTTCTATTGCTGGGCAAGCACAAGAAAATTATTTTAACTCAAATTAGAGAATAGGAATTAAGTCTCCATAAAATTATTTAAACTATAATTCAAAGAAGGACTAGCACTAAAAACAAGAAATAGTGAACAAACCTAGGGGTGGAGAACAGAGGAAGAGCAGAAAAGGGAGCCTCTGGAACCTCTACAGGACATCTCTAGGTCCTCACACAACATGTGTACTGGTCCTACAGTTTCAGGACCAAATTTGGACTATTTTGTTTTGACAGTTTATGGATCTCAGCTTGCCAGAAACGGCAGATCAACAGTAGCTCTAAATTATGCTCCCTTCAGCTGGTACTGTAATTGGCATGGTCTAGACCATGGTATAAACAGCTATCAGTAAATCAGCACTTGGAGAATATGTGAAAAACACTCCCCAATAGTATAATACTTTACAGCAATTGGCTAATAATGTTTTTTTCACGAGCCTTATGCAAATGATAAAAAATTATTTTGGCTTAAGCTTGAAAAGACTTATGATTGCATCAAGATACCCATACTGGCCATCAGCTTTCTGTGAGCTTCTATAGCAATCCTTCAAGGGCCAAACCTCAATAACCAGCCTAAATAACATCTTTTGGAACCCGATACTTGCCTTGCCTACATCTGCTCGGTGTGGCTAACAACGCTTTACCATGTATCCGGCTCAGCTGAGACAACTGAACTCGAAGCTCCTATTAATAACCCACTAAAATGATATTTCCTCTCCATGGGTTCCCAAACAGTTGTTCCATCAAAGCCAGTCATATGAAATAGTTGAGGAGGTTGCTGGAAAAATAACCGAACATTTCTGAGGTTGGACGTGGTTTCTGTCATAGACCGTCTCACTTGGTTCTTCTATATTCAGGCTGAGTGTGAGGTTTCCTCTGGGCTTATTCGTTATCTGCTCCCAGCCTTGGCTTCCCAGCACAAAACAGAAAGTACAAAAGAGGACTGTGGGAGCAAACCGTCTATGACATTGCAGTGAAACAGCCTTTGGCCATCTGGCCGTAACTTCTGATGGTTCTTAGAAGTATTCCACTTCACCTTCATAGTGGAAGGAATCCATACGCTATAATTCCACCAGCAATAGAAATCTACATGCTAGCACACCAAGGCGTCTCCTCACTACAGCTTCTGAGCGCTGAACACGTATTCCCTTACCTCGTTGATGTACCAGGGATGGGACGTCCCGTATCCACCAGAACGCACCAGCAGTAGCCCGTGGAAGGATGGCACTGCACCGGTTTGTAGAGGCCGCCCTGAGCACACTCTGGAATGAACACATTGTCTTTCTGGGGCTGCTTCGCTTCCTCCAGGGCTGACTGAAGCTCTTGATCACATGATGATGCTTTTGGAAGGAAAAGAAATAATGCTGAAGAAGCTATAAGGAAAGGGCCTACTAGACTTATCAAATGGTTTTTATATCTCTCTTTGATTACATATAAGGATTGTATTTGAAGAGGCTTGCTGCAGCTCAGACACCAGGTACATTGGTTTATGCTGTATACTGTTAGGAACTTTAGTTTCCTTTTCCTGCAGCTGCCTAATACAGGCCTAATAATAATTTAGCACCCCCTTTCCTATACTTGACATAATCCAAGGATAACAAAATACTTCCTGTGCTACGTTAAAACCGTTCTCACCCACTCCACAGTCCGTAAACTACTGATTCTTTTCAGAGGATACAGTAAAAATCCAACTTCCTACAATTCCTTATATGACTTATTAATCTAGGTATTAATTGAGGTGTTTATATTCTGTTCTTTTTTTCCAGTTTTGGAACAACCTCTTAATACAGTGAAAATTCTTCCACTTTCTTTTCTGGTGATTCTGGCAATGGAGATGTTTCATTTGTTCTGGAGACCAAAGACCCACAAGAAAAAGTAATACATTTTAACCTCTGCATTAACAATATGTCCCAGATCTCTTCTGGATGTGAGAAAGGTATACATGTCTATACATTCCTAGCCTTTACATGAAATTACGAACCAGGGGGCAAAGAGCAGAAATGCCAGGGCCTGAGAATGCCAGTAAAAAACCACCTCTGCTCGTAGATGTGGCACAGCAGAGATAATAAATGAGACAGACTATTTACTCAAGTGATTATTTCTCCAGGAACCTCAAAGTCAGTCTTCTATCATGTGAAATTTAGACAGTTAATAAAACAGCTGCTCTATAATCTCCAACTAATCCAGTGAAAAAAAAAATAAATATTTGAAAACCAAGAATGTTCATAAGACTAAGCAGTCTACAAACACAGAAATTATGGACAGGAAAATTTCAAGTTATTAGAATGTCAATCTCTAAAAGGATCTTTTCAGTTAAAGAAAAGTTATTTTAATGCTACAAAAAAATATCCATGTGTAATATTTGCTCTTCTTTCAAGTTAGCTAAAGACTAGTGACCCGCTTATTCTCTGAATCTCTGGCAGGATTTACTTCTTGATTTTTCACAGTTCAACCCACAGAAGAACAAGTTGAATCCTGACTGGATTTTCTAGTGCATTTGTAATGAGTTTCAACTTCGGTCTTATCTCATTTACTCTTATCCACAGGGTTCAGCAAATGCCTTGCAAATTGGAGGCAGAAACTGATGGAAAGTCCCTCGTTATGCCCAGAACGCTACCGCTCCTTGCCAGCTCCTTGCAAATGCAGATGGCCAACATCAGTAAGGCTTCTGTCGCAGCAGAAAAGGTGGCAGGAAGTTAAAAGCCTTCATACTTTAAACGACTCATAATTCCATCTATATGATTGACTGGCTTCCAAAACAGTGTATTTTGTTCCGATCCATGTAAAAGGTTTAAAAACCAAGCTCATCACTTGCTAACTTGATTACAAGGCACAGATGGAGTGTTTTTTCAGTTCTTTGGTTGTTATATTTTTCCCCCTCTTTTGTTTCATACAGTATTTCAGCAGGACAGCTAGATAAATGGATTGATTTTACATGTTTTTGTCCTGGTTTACCCACTGACATAGTCAGAGATTGAATAGCTCTCAAAGCACCAGTGTTTAGATAATAAACTGTACTTAGAGAATCCGCATAGTGAGGACAGAAAGGCTCCTTAAAAAAAAAAAAAAGAGAAATAGCTAATTATTTGCATGTCAAAACCTTCACGGAAATAGCTATGGCTTCACAAATTAGGAATCCATCACCAACATCCTCTCAGAGTATCCAAAGTAAATCTTTCCCTCAGTGAGTCTGGATTATGATGATTATGAAGTTACAAGGTACGACAACCCTGGAAAACACATCACTTAGCTTAATTGTTCACTTCTTCTGTTTTGTATATAATCAAGCAAAAAAGGAGCAAATGGGGTGAAGCAGCTGCAGTGGGAGGGAGGAAATCATGACTCCTCTTTAAACTCCACTGAATTATTTTCTCCTTCATCCTGATAAACCTTGGGACCACTCCATTAGCTACTGTGACCTTTCCTCATTTTACATCCTCGTAACCAGCAACATCATCTGGCAGACGTGCAGGTATTATTATCTTTTGCAAACCCAGAGAAGCGATACATTTTCATGCTCTCAGCTTTGTTTAGAAAATACGTTGGCGCACAGAGGCTACGTACTCAGGTCATCGAAATGTAACAGCACAGGAGGGTGTGATGGAGAATTCCCAGTGCAGATATGGAACGTTTCAGCTGTGAGCATAAGCTACACCACCTAATTTCTGGGCAGTTCTGTTTTCCACTCATGAAACAACCAGCAAAGGACTGCACGGCTGGCTCAAAACCACTGCAGTCATAGGCCAGTGCAGCCACTGGTTTAGGAGCAGGCGTTACAGACCTAGATACATGGTCTTTATATTCCTGAGTGACTTGCCAAGGCTGCTCAGGCTAGAAATTTGTCTCTTGAGCACTAGGTCAGGTTTGCTCTGGTCCTTTTTCTCCATTACGTCTGGTTTTAAGTCTCAGAGGTACAGAGAAGCAGTATTATGGTAGAGATGTCCAAGGAGGGTTGCAAATGTGGCTTTTGGCTTTAGGAGGGACAGTCGTAAGACTGGTGGACCTCGACATTGCGAGTGAGAATGGAAACAGGGCAGCCAGTGACAGGAATCAGAGGAGGGTTTAAAGATAAAAAGGAATGTTCTTAATGGCAAAGGTATGAAAAATTGACAAAAAACCAGGATTCATACCAAACATTAAGGTAAAAGTCCTGTAACTGGGAGGACTTTAGTGATGAAAAAAAATCTACCTTTGAGGAGCAAGCATCAGCACAGGCATGCAAGACAAAAAAACGTACATAAAAGAAACTATGGTATTTTCAGGAAGGACTTTCCTCTTCTTGGAACCTTTAATTTCTTACTCTTCCCCTACAGATGGGAAATTATAACAAGAAGAGGAGTTTATTATTAGTTATAAACTAGTTGTCAGATAACACGTAGATTATTTTTGACAAACTGGGAAAAAATATAAATTGGTGTGATGGCAGTTATGTCTGTCTGTTCGCTATGTGCTAAATGACTGAGCCTGACCACATATCTGCTGAACCCAGTTAATTCATTTTATTCACTAGAAGTGCAGAATAGTTTATTATTTCCCTTCCTTACACAAAGGCTAATGAGCCATCACGCAATATCCTTAGGGTCTGCCCAAAAGAGTCACTTCTGCAGAATCCAATACTTTTGTACCCTTTTGACATTCGTGCCACCATTTACCGCTTCCCTCTTTGCGTTCCCCACTAGAACACTGCTCGTACAGAAAGTAAATGAAAACTTCTCTGAAGTGCTTACCTAGAACCCCGCCTGCTTTTCCCAGAACCAGAATGTTAGTCCTGTGTGTAATTTCCTCTCTGAGGCAACCATTATTTCCCTTTCAAACTTTCTTTCAGTTATTTACAACCGGAGTACTGGGGAGATGAAATCGTGGCCTGTGATGACTAAGAGCTCTTATCACAGAGCTACTATACCCCTGCCAATAATTGCCTTTGTAATGTCAGAAGAGTCATGGATAACAAACGTTCATTTGCCAGGAGAACCACTGATAAATGTCATTAACTTAGAAAATGCCTGACAGTTTGTCCAAACAATCTGACAACAACTATAATCTGGAACCGTAACAGATGGATGCCAGAAGTTCATAAAGTGAAGAGTACAGAAGAAGATCTATGCCACAATAAAAGTAGGATAAATACCTTAACCATTAAAATACATCGACCTTTCTATGGAATGTGTAACTACAATAACATTCCTTCGGGAAAGAGAAAGGCACTGACACTCCAGCATCATCTTTTCAGGGAATATGCTTACACCGTTGTTCTTCCATTTAGTTCCTTCAGTTTTGTCTTGCTGGAAAAAAGAGACGGGTTTCCAAGCATCTTAGTTCAAGAAATAGTTAGACGTGGCTGAAAAATCCTGTCCATGTAGTCTACCATTATAGCCAGCCACACTGTGGCTCAGCGGGGATCCTTCATCCCAGGCTGGAAAAACTTCCTGCAGTTGCTACCCAACACTGTATTTTATTCCGGGTTCATAAGCATTGGGATTCAACACAAAAATTTCAGTCATGTAAAGAAATAGGTATATTTTGCCTAGTTCTACAACAAGAGCCTTGTGCCACCCAATGACCATCTACTTCCTCTGAAAAAGGAACCTTTGAATGAATTTAAAAACCTGCTTTAAATGTAATGCATGTTGCTCTTCTTAAGTCATATTGCTATTCCATTTATTCCCTTTTTAATTTAAATGTTAGTCACTAAATATACTTCTCCTGTTCTGGTTCAAGACGCCTTCATAGTCCATTAAATAACCAGCTGAAACGCTGCATCTTCTGTCGATGCGGGAGGTACTTCAGCTAATGACAAACTGTGGATAAGTTTCATGTTTTGTATAAAATCCTAAGTCTGTTCATGTTGTTAATGATGAGTTCTCCCTAAAAATCCAGTCTGTGTTTCAATGAATCAAGTTAATTTACATGGACAGAAAAATACCTCAATAGTAGTAGGGTATAACCCTTATTATAGTATGTTTATAATGTATTTATCATAAATAAGTACTTATTCATGAAAGACCCAATTGATCCATCTCTGATGGGTTAAAGTGCTAATTAATGTTTACTAGGGGATGTCCTCGAGGAGAAAAGAGGTGGCTTTTCTGGAAAAGTCATCTTGAACAAACCATGTAACTGTGCGCCTCTCTGTAGCGTATCTAAAACACCGAGCACCAAATCATGTATGTTATGACAATCATCTTGTTAGTCTTGTAACAGGAGATGTTTTAGCCCCTTGCTTCAGAAAGTCTGGCAGTCGTTGAGCTGTGTCTTATCACAGTTTCTCCCAACATGTGTAATTTTCACGATTACAAATAATTTAAATTTTTTTTTTTGCTTTAATGTGAATTGTTGCATTTATGTCTAAATTCCAGTGTGTTCTGCAGAAACAAGTTGCCAAATCTGCAGAAAATTACAAAGGCGTCCGTATGCTACTTCAACATTTCCTGCCACTATACAAACATTTCCTTTCAATTTCCTCAGCCCCACAATGTGTATATGACAAACAGAATCCATTCCAAGAAATTCTGTTTTCAGTTGGTTCTTTCTCCCTCCTTTTCTCATTACCATAATGGGCCATGAAAGGACAATTTAGACAGCCTGCTTTCCACAGTAAAGGGATCTTTTATTAGGGCTTGAAGCTTAACATCCTTTATAGAACACAGGTAACAAGAACCCTGTGAACAAAAATACTCCGAAAATTGGTACTCGTGCTCTGGAGGATATGCGTGCTGTGGAGGAGGAGCGCAGTGTAACATTCGAGACAGTTAATATTGCACTTCTGCCACGATTCTGAGAGGATATACAGAGACATTATACCCTTGTCCAAATTTCAGTATAGAGAGACTTAAATGGACAATTTATGCTAATTAAAAAGTTATGCAAATCATCCTTCTGTCCTAGTTAATTAAGCCTACTTTAGGCACCCCTTCAGAACACTTCAAATATTGATTTACACAAGTTCTGTGCTATTTTATTTCAAAACCATAATAACTGGGATGGATAAATAGTCATCCTACTGACACCCATGCAACCCTCCAACTCACATCTCACGGGGATAAGAATTTGATCCAGTTGCTCAGGATGAACCCTTCTTGAACCGGTGAAGTTAATAGGCCCTGAGGAAACTGATTGCAATGTGGTTTTATATTTTCAACGAGTTTTCATAGCCTTCAGATTCATTGAATGGATTTCCACTTACACCACACCAAATTGTATTTCCACATATGACTGAAATGTTCACTTCAGAAAGGCAGTGGGAAGTGGGATGATTTCTATCCAAGCTATGCTCTCCCTGCGGAAGAATTTACATTGACTGGATGGCAAAACGATCCATTACAGCAGTGGCCCTGTTACTCCTAACTCCAGCAAACATGTACCTTCAACATAAACTAGCAGGTTCTTTACCTGTCATTGACCAATTTAATCACCCAGAATCCATCATGTCTGTTTCTGCTATAAATACAGCATCCAAGGAAGCATGCTAGCTAATATAAACGAAAAAAATCCCTTAAAGTATTTCATTCTAGTGAAGGAGAGGGGCTACTCCACAGGTTCGTATTTTTTCAGGGTTTCTAGCCTTCTCTAGCATGACAGATTCCTTCTCTGAGGAGGTAGGTGAGGTGGTATAATGCAGTTTAAGATGCCAACCTCATACCCTTTATGTAAACAAAATTATTTTCTCATCCCTTACGGCCAGAGTATCGGCATCTCACACTAATCTTTCTTAAGAAGCCCTGTTCTTGCAAGAATTTGCCTGCCTGCCCTCTCTTGACCATTTCAAATAAACTAACCTTTAACAGAAATCAAGTGCAGCCTAATGCTACAAACAAATGCAGGAACAACTTTGCCCTGCTACTAGTTTCTTATAAAGACTATTCATAAACCTAGATCAAACAAAGAGTATTTCTGTGGCCCAGTCTTTTCCCAGTAGAAATCCATGGAAAAATATCCACTAAATTCAACGGACAATACATTAGTCCTCAGTTGAATACATTCACATGCAAGCACGTTTCAAATGAAGCCTAATATTTGCTCATGGACCAAGTACTGATTGTAAGGAATAGGTAACATTAATAAACACTCAACCTTAGTCCCAACATCTAGATGGCAACCAAAACCTAAGACTAAACTACAGTATTAATACTCATCTGGCGCCACGTGTTTTGATTTACTTTAAGTTCAGATACAAACCAGCATGAGGGTTCCCAAGGACTGGAGAAAGCTGGCAACGTTCCTACCCATACTGGTTTGCAAAAACTTGTGGGAACCAAATATTTCAGGCCCCTTGTGTGTATTTGCAGGGTACTCTCAATGTAGAGCTGATCACTATTTTGCACTTCTGGAGCTGGGGGAGACGGTTGCGGCTAAACATAAAGCTCATGGCTCCAACACAACCCTAAATATTAATTTATGTACTTTACTCCACCGAACAAAGCAGGATAAATCACAGACAGATGCTCTCATTTATCTGTGTGGTTTCATATGCGAAGACACTGCAATACACAGGGAGGATCATCTGGAAATGCGCTGAGCCCATCGAAACAAAGATCCGGAACACAGACACCACCAGCTCCCATTTAGCTTTACCTGAAAAGAACACGGCCACAGCCCATCCAGCCTACCTGCATCCACCAGGATTTTCTCTACTTTTACCCTGGGTTTGAGTAGCCAAGTGGCACGAGGTCAAATCACTGTTTCTGCAATACACAAATTCTGGTTCTACCAATACGCACAAGTCTGGGGACCCATAGGACAAAGATCTCAGAAGAAAAAAGGATGACTTGCCCTTTAACCGAAATCCCAACCCTCGCGTCTACTAGTTTTTTTTAAAAAGAGTTTCTGGTTTAGGGAAGGTTTTGCACATACCTCTGCAATTCTTTATTTTTCTTAGAACTTGAAATACTAGGAGTGCTGTGAGAAAGACTGTAACCACAACACTCTAAAAGAAAAAGAACTGTTTTGCCACAAAAGCCTGCTATTTTAGCATTTTGTTTGTTTGCTTGTTTAATTTTTAGCCCAACTTCTTGGTTAAAGCGATGAGAAATATTATGTAAGTTTTCAAATTTTGTCTCTCACGGAATTATAACTAATTTGAATTACACAATTATTCATTTATAATCCTTTTACTCCTTCACTGAATTCTCACACTGCCGTTGTAAAGGTGATAAGGGATAGAACTAGGCATTTGGTTTTAAACAGAATGTAATTCTACATTTTGCCAGTATTACTCACTTCATTTACAAGCGTGACAGAATCTGGCTCTAAATGTTTAAGTATTAGCATTTACTCCTCCTGTAGGTAACTAACATGAAGCTAGTATAAATTATATTATAAACCTTAGTTATTTCAAAGAGGCTTTTGCATTAGAGCCAAAATGGTATATCCTGAACACCCTAAGTCAAACATTTATTACACCATCTATGAAACGTGAGGAAGCAGTGAACCAAGAGTTGCATATTTTTGTTAAATCTTTAACAGCAGCCTGTGAAAATCATAGCAAACCTCTGCAAAGTGGATTGCATCAGCCAGACCTGACCCAAGGACTGTTTATACCCTACCCTCTACACTGAACGCTACCTTAACACACATCAAAAAACCTTTTAAGCCAGCTGGTCAATCCCATGGCGTCAGGCTGTATGAAAAACCTTCTGGTCTTCTGAGATTAGGTCCCTCATCCCCTTTTGCTCAATGTATTGAGGACACTCACTCAATTACAGGGCTGAACAACATTGAATTATCATCTCCACATGCTCTTGTTTGACTTCGTTAACTTGGCTCCCCTAAAATGGGAGAGGATCCTGTGCAAAAGGCTGTCCCATCCTGCAGGGATACAACTGAAAGCAATTATTTGCCAAATGGGATGAAAACTGGTTTTCCTACATAAGAGGAAATGTTGGTTCCTATTATTGCTAGGTATGGCTGCCTCCCCCTCCCAAAGCAGGGCAGCGCCTTAGCATTCAAACTGCAAAACCAACCAAGCGAAAAAGCCACCACCCAAAATTACAGCCAATAAAAATCACTGACTTTTCCCAAACACAGTGGCTAGCTGGCTAGTTTCCTATAGCAATGTAAAAGCTCATTCATTAAACAAAATTGCGTAAAGCTATCATTCTTGCTCTATGAGTATATTGACCAGCAAATGTTAGTCTTCTGCCAGTGGAAAAATCTCTCATTTTTAAAGAAATATTTGAAGTGAAAATAAAGCTGGTTCACTTTTTCCACAGAGCTGTGAAAATGAAAGTCTTTGCCAGGTGAGCTGAGGGTAAGTATTTGTTTGAATAGCTCTACTAAGAATTACAAAACAAAATGTGCAAACCCGGGTGCCTAAATTCATGCTTCGGCACTTAAAGAAGCCATCCAGCTTACAGGAATGTTGATCAACCAAGCGCTTCCCCTCAGTGAAACAGGAGCTGTTTCTGTTCGTTATTTGGGAAACTGAGGTACCTACACCAGTGCCTGGATATGACTTTGGATACCTGACCTTAGGAACCCGGGTAATTTTCATTTCGGAGGGGTACGGTGGCACCGCTGGCTGCAGTTTGTGCCACATTCCTGCCGTTGGTCCGTACGGCTAATGCCGTTGGCACCATGTAGTGTTTTGCAGCCCTATTGCTTAACTCCTGCCTGCGGTGGCTGCACTCCATATTTTCTTAGTATCAGCTCATTTCCAACCACCTTACAGACAGTTGCTCTGGATATTTACTCACTCAAGATGTAAACAAGATTAACATAAGTATGAAGCAATTTCTTTAAAATTCACAGAATCCCAGACTGGCACCTCTGGAGCTCACCCCATCCCACCCCTGCTGGAGCAGGCACCCCCAGAGCAGGGGCACAGGGCCGCGTCCAGGCGGGGGGTGAATGTCTCCAGGGAAGGGACCCCACAGCCTCTCTGGGCAGCCTGTGCCCCTGCTCTGGCACCCGCACAGGGAAGGGGTTTGTCCTCATGTTCAGGGGGAGCTTCCCGCGTTCCAGCTTGTGCCCGTGGCCCCTTGGCCTGGCGTTGGGCACCGCTGAAAAGAGCCCGGCCCCATCCCCCTGACACCCACCCTTCAGATATTTATAGGCACTGATGAGATCCCCCTCAGCCTTCTCTTCTCCAGGCTGAACAGACCCAGGTCTCTCAGCCTTTCCTCCCAAGGGAGATGCTCCAGCCCCTGATCACCTTGGCAGCTCTCCGCTGGGCTTGCTCAAGCTCAAACATATTTGTTTCTTTTTTATTTTTTTCATATTTCATGTAATTGTTGCATAATTCATGCATCTGTTTCATTACACCATCTACTGTGGCTGTGGTGCTTGCAACGTCGGCTGCGCAGTCCAGCCAGAAAACGGCAATCTCAGCTCCCTGCATTGGCATGCGAGGCAGGAATCGCTTCTCTGTGTCCTGCCAGGACACCCGATTACTCAGGTGAGCCCTGGGAAAGCACAAGCAAAGCGGGTATTGCTGTGCGCTGCCATGATTTCTCCACAAGAAGAAGGAGCATAACTCTAGCCTGAGCTAGACTTCCCTGGGTTCCCCACTGACGGGGGAGCCTGCTCATGTACTCTGCAGCCCACCCACGTGTGTCCCACAGAGTGTCTCCCTTCAGTGGCACAGCTGGAAGGCTCGGTGATAAAGTGTGGTGGGACTTTTGATCATTATATCCTCTCAGGTTTCACTGTAATAATCTCAGATCACAGGGACATGAACCCTGGCTACTGTCGCAGAAGCCGTCAGGAGCCAGGAGGACTTCCACCTGGGTTATGGGAACATGATCTGACGTGCTCAGTTAAAAAATATTTAGATATATTAAAAAAATAAGAGGATGTTATTTTGCATTTAGGTAGTTCTGCTTTACATATCTCAAAGTATCACACAAAATGGTCAATATAATATGCCCCTCTAGCTCATGGCAGATTGGATGGGCATTACAAAACGGTAAGGATTTGGTGCTCTGACACCGAGCAGGAGTACAGAGATTAAACAAGCTATTGAAACAGAAGTTCTCCCTTCTTGTTTCAGGTAGTGTCGCTTTGACAGCCGTAATGCAAAAGTTTATGCTACCATCATTCCCAGTGCCTCCTCTGTGGCTAAGCAGAACAATTCCACCTCCAGGGCTCTCAGATACCTACCCTTCAAACCAACTTGATTTAAAAAATCCCAACATTTAAAAATCATACTAAGGCTGAGAATATAATTGCACCCTTAGAAGCTAATTAATGACAGACAAATTAAAATCTGCTCTCTTTTATGCTGACTTGCTCTTCATCTTGTCAAAGAGAAGGCAAGAAGCAGGTGGAGAATGAGCGTGCGTATCGTTGCTCATGTCTCTAATTACCAGAACTGTATTGTGCAATGAAGAGTCTTTTAACAGAGCAAGAGGCAAATTCTGTAAAGCGCTTCATCTGTTCCCAGAACGCATTAACTCTCGTCCTCAGTATGAAACTCAGCAAATAACGTGAACATGAACCCCGGCCAAAAGGTAACCGCGCTGCTTTAACCCTGCACAGTCCAACAGCTCATCTGAGATTAAAAGCTGTACTGGTCTTCTGCCCTCGGCACGTTATATCCAAAACTCACTATTTATACAGCATGCAAGAAGTCAGTATTCATAAAAGGTGAGGTACAGGATTCAGACAGAAGATGGTTTACTGATTTTGGTCAATAAAGGTGAGCCAAAGAAGAGTAAAAGCCAATAAGAATACTCTAATACTATTTATTTCAGCTCCAACAATATTTTAATAGAGTTTTATGTAGGGGTTTTTTTTTTCTCCTTTCTCATATGGCCATGGTTAAGCAGCTCAGCTTGCGCTTTGGTTTTAAGAGCAAAGCCAAATCTTTGGCTTGGCTCTACCTTCAAACTTTGGAGAAAAACAAGGGCGATGTGAATTAAAAATAAAAACGCTACTTCCATCCCGCTTTCATCTCTGTTTTCAAACAGAAACAGTTCTCTGAAGTGTAGATGATGCTAAATATGGTGCGAAGGTGAAGCATCCCTATGTTTCTGAAGGGTGGAAGACCCCCTGTCGTAATGAAAATCCCAGGCCACAATTTCTGCTCCTGTAAACCGGAACCATTCTACTGTACACAGCAGGGATGGCCAACAGAAAAGTCGGTCCCTAGCATACCCAGAGCAATTCTAAAGGCTTCTTAGATGATGCAAAGCAGCAAAGTCAAAGACTTTTTGAACCAGTAAAATTAGAATTGTAAACTGTGAGTAATGATCCTTAATCCTTTACAACCCAGTGTCAGACGGTTACTTTAAGTGCTCAGAAGATTATTAGCTTTAAGTGTTTAACATACCACACAAATGACCTGTATCAATGGAAAAAGCCTCGCATAGATACTTCCCAACAATCCATTGTGTGTGAGAGTAAAGAGCAGGTTTCAGAAAGTGTTTTTTAAGTGTTTGCTTAACATGTTTCTCACAAATATTTTGAAGCCTTTCAGACCTGCTCCCATCCTGTCCCCCTCCCACCCCGCCAAGTACATCTACCTCAGGCCTCATTTATTTTGAAGCTAAGACAAACAGAGAAAATCCAAAGGACTGTTTTTGGCAGAACTGTTCAAATAAAACAGATTCTAAATATTTAACTTTTCCAGATAACCAGCATCACAGGAAACAGCAATGTTGGCATTCAGTCACCTAATAAGGAAACGTTTTTATTACAGCTCATGTGAAGAAAGTTCTGTTGTTCTTTCTGCGTATTATACGCTGTATGCTTTGTTTCCTTTTTAATTTGGGAAGATTAAAGGTTGTTTGATGGCTTGAAAATAATGCAAAAGGAAGCTCGGTGCATGATGCTCCCAGGAGGCTGCGAAGCTGTTGCAACCAGAGCTGTTGCTGATTAAATCTGTCTATTGTTATGAAGTGTTCTGGGCCAGACCAGCCAACCACTGGCATAACTAGCGGAGTCCACAAGGGCCTTTAGTGGGACTTGTTTTCATCAATCAGGGGGAACAAACACAGGCTAAAGCAGAGTGGAAAAGCCTGAATATCTACAAACCTTCTTGCCTCGGGTCACACCTGCGAATGACTACAGAACCGTCCCATAGCAAGTACCACTGATTAGTAGAAATTTTGCCTCATACGTGTAGGCTAATTTACATAGGGGTAACATGGAGGGGAAGACACGGGGTCTCTCTGGCACCAAAGTCACGGGCATCCTCTTTTTGCCTTTGTTCTACATGTATATTTATCGCAACCGTGCAATGGCAAGTACGGTTTGCAGAAGGGAAGGGGGGAATCCTGGCATTTGTCAATCAGTTGCAAGGAAAAACGATTTACATGACTGAAACAAAGAAACCAGCAAACAAATCAAAACGGCAGGAAGTCTAGATGCAAAATTGAAACTGAAAGAAGGCTTTTCCTTTAGAGAAATGCAGCTGTTTCTACTGGTAAGTACAACACATTTTTCTTCACTTCCACCTCCTATACTATAGAAGTCTGTAAAGCTCCTTACTGTATTCCATAGCCCTGTACTAGACATTCAACCATCTCTCTGCTGAAACTTCTGCTTGCACTGATCTCTCCAGACTGCAGCAGCCCTCCCAGAAGCAGAGCCCTGGAGTTCCTGACTCGCTGCCCCGAATGTAAGCAATGAAACCACGCTGTCTCTCCGCAGTAGCTGATGTCAGATGCTTTCGCATGCAATACTTTGTAGGGTGCTTAAGACTCCCCAGGGACATCCTGAGGAAGTAAAATTGGCACAGAATATAGGCCAAGAATCTGAGCACTGGTCTTTCAGACTGATAGTGTTGATGTTATGACACTTGCATTGAGTTTTATTTGAAAAATGCAAATGAACTTCCAGAAAAAACTCATAGCCTTGACTATGGAAGCCTTCTTACCTAGAAAAGCACTGGATTAATGCTGAAAATGTACTCCACTAGCTTTAGGATCAAACACCTCCTTGCTCCCCGAGTTTGGTATACTTCAGTATCGTGCAGCGCAGATACCACAACTGAACAAGGTATCCCTGAAATGGTGTCTGAAATCCTACATAGATAGGTAATGATACGCTTACTCAATCTAGAAATCAAACTCTCTCTCCTGTCTTGTTGCACTGCTCATCTGTTTGCTCCTATGAACTCTCAGCTCGGTTTCGGAGTCACTGCATTTTCAGAAGACAGTCTGCAAATATATAGGATGATCTACAGCCTTTATTCCTTGGTTATTCTCCTCATAAGGGTTCCAGTTAATGCCTTTGGCTGCAACAGTCGAAAAGATAAGGTGGAGGATGAGAGAGATGAGAAATCAATGTTACAAGAAAAGCCTAAAACAAAAACAGAAAGCATTTGAGACTGAAGAACGATACCTAGGCAAAAACTGAGGAATATGCAGTGAAGATCAGGTATTGTCAGAAGGGAAAGCAGACTGCAAAGAAAGGGAATTCTGTGTGTGCAGGCAAAAGTGAGGATGATTAATTATGCTAGAGATAACAGAGACTATGAATAAAGGTGAATTAGGTTTACAGACAGTATTCTGACCCGCAGACTTTTTTACTCAGTGTATGGGGGACAGAAAGGACTGAAGCAAGGCATTTTTCCTCTGCCCTTGCTGTGGACAGGGGATGCTCCCTATAAAAGTCACCCAGGCTCATTTTGACAAGTGTATTGAAAAGGTGACTGCACCGTGACAACCTGGAGGCTAGCACCGTGGTTAGTTTTGTGACAGTATATTCGCCGACATGCATGAAGGTATCAATGAATATTCAAAGCTTCTGACTATGACTTCAATGTGCAGAACACATCACCTCATCTGGAGGGAATGAAGCTGTACAGAAAGGTAATAAGGAGACAGTACTTTGTTCACTCTTTCAGCTAGCAATACGAGTGGAGTAGCTGAGCTCTTGTGCTGACAGCACATCCATTAAAGTTGAGAGAAATTCCAGCAACGCAATAGCAGCAGGATTGGGGTGGACTGTCCTGCTATGACTGATCCAGCAGACTGATACACCACAGACCAGCTACATAAAGAAATGAGTGTGCACTGTGTTTCCAAGAGAGGCAGTAACACCGTCATCAGTCCTGCACCACTAATGTCCCCATTTAGAGGAGAAGTAAAAGAAAACTAAAAAAAACCCCTCCAGGCCTGAATCTCTTCTCTCCTCATAAGGCTTCCTGTGGCATCACCCTTCTAACAGCAGTGGAGTCACTCCTATTTACACTGCTCTGAGTACAATGAGGCTTCATGCCTGCTGAAACTAAACCATCTCCTCCTACAGTCATTTGCTATTATTATATTGGACTGTTTAGTTAAAGGGATGAACTACAGGATGTGTGACTACATTAGAAGTCACTGTTTCGTACTTGGGATGTTGGTAGGGAAAGGGGGAGAAGTGACCTTTCAAACCACTGACATTTATACTGATATTTTTGGCTTTGCTGCTTCTCTGCTGTATCAACTCAAAGGAACTAAAAATCATGTCCTAAAAATGATCTTAAATTGCTTTTTAAACCTGATTAGAAACTTCAAGAACAGTACAGTTAGTGTTTTAGTGACTATGTTAGTCACTATAGTTAGTGACTAAGTTAGACTGACTGAGTGGACTAAGTCTCTTAAGCTAGGCAGGATGTAGCCTTTATTGAGCCGAACAGGAGAGCACTGAGAACGATGACTCTCATTACCTTCAGGCAGTAAGGGCTGCTGAGGTTACGGCTTTAGCTACACGGTGGGAGTTCTGTGAAAGTCCAAGAGGAAACATCCAAGATCAGAAGTTACATACATTTCTGCTCCCCAAACCAATTAGGCGAGTAAACCAAGGGGAAGGGTCCCTACCTCCTTTCCAGCCAGAATAACTGGGCACAGTGCTGTTGTGAAAGGAGGGTGAAGTGCACCGTGACAGAGTGTGATGGTCATAAACCTCTGCAAATAATCACCCCCCTGCCTCTGTTAAGGGTCTCCATTGCAACAGAGTCTGTGGATGAATTCATTAAACGATAAGTAAACACAATCAGAAGGGATCAGCCCTTGTCAGCCCTTACATTGACGGGAGTTTGCCTCCATCCAGGCCTGAGAATTGGGCCGAATGCCTGAGAGGGAGCATTGCAGACAGCCCTTCCGATGGTTTGAACCCGGACACATCTTGCAACCTCAAACTATTGCCTACTTTCATGCCAAAACTGTCTCTCAGCTGCTGGAGGCACAAGAGGTGTTCGTCTGACTTTATACTCCTCTGCTCCCAGACCAAACACCAACCAGTCTGTTGCCCCGATCGAACTGGGTGCACTGGAAAACAATTCAAGGGCATTACGGGTCACCCACATTTGAGGGCTTCATGTTTTTATAGTGCGTTCTGGTCCAACAAAAGCTGCATCTAAGCAGGCATCCAAACAGAGGACAATAAAAGTCCTTTCCTTTTGATAAGTTGTCTTTATTCACTGAAGGACAATAAAAGTGGTAAGTTTAAATAACATTAAGATCTCACTGGAAAAAAATGGCACAAGGTAATCCACTGTTTAAGTGGCAATAATAGACATTTTTTCATAGCTTATTATGACTGTAATAGGATTGGTTGAAAAATTTCATTGTAACTGTCTTTGGTGGAAAACCAGGTCTTTAAATGAAAAGATGATTTCATTCAAAATATTTGCTTTTCACAAAAAATGGGATTTTTAATGAGAGGGAAAAAAAAAAACCCACCAAAAACAAAAACAAAGACACACAACAAGTTGTTTGTTTGTGTTGACCTTCCCAGAGAACCACAAAATCCAAGATGCTTACAAGTTTTGTGAGGTATCTCTGAGTTTTTAAAGTGAAGAGCCCATCATGTCCTGCATGTACAGTCAGCCTACGCACCCTGGGCCCTGAAAAAGAGGGAACTACTGAAGTTTCACAATTAGAGGTCCCACAAGGCATACAATGGCCAATCAAGGTTTTGAGTTTTGAGCCAAAACTATTCAGCTCTTTGATGGCTCCTTTTGTTGCTTGAATTTTCATCCTGAAAATACAATTTTTTTAGCTAAAATGCATATCTTTTCACAAAAAGCTAGACCTAAGAAGTCATTTTTTTCCAGTGGAGGCTGCATTTTCAACCACTTTGCTACATTAAGCTTTGCCCTCTCTTTTCTCTTGTGTTTTGTAATGCACCAAGAGAATTTAAGATCTGAAATTTAATTTACAGCCTTAATCTTATTTAAACAGAGTTTTATTTGTGGTTGAATGCAGATACTTGGCCTGCCGTTCTTAAACTAAAACAGGTATTAAAAACAGCTTAATGAAAAACAGTGGTCTGTCTCTTCAACCACTGCTTCTTCTCCAGTAACACAGAAATCTAGTGCATTATGGCAGCAATAGTTCAAGTTATTTCTAGGCAGTGCAGAGTGCAGGGAAAACACAGGGTCTAGCATTTATCTGGAACAGTCTGCTGTGAGAGAGGACAGAGCATGATGGACAGGGTGGAGTGAAGAGGAAAGCAAGCCAGTAAATGAAACAATACTTGGGGTATATACAGCGTCCTGCAGCTGAACAGATCTCAAAGTGGTTTTACATACTTGAGCAATGTAATTTGACTCAGAGAAGTTCCCTTGTGCCAATTATGACCCCCTGGTGTGGCTTTTCATGGAAAGGAGACCTGACACCGGTCCCAAACAGAAAAGCCAGTGTATTGCATTAAGGGCAGGCTAGGGGAAAGGATCCATGAACGACAGCGTTAACCTAGGACCGTCACAGTCCCCGAAAGCAGATGCTGCAGTAAAGGCTTGGACTGATGCAATAGCCGCATTGCAGACACGTGGTCACCGCACAGGTTTTGGAGTGAATTCCACTCCTCCCCCAGAAGTCCCCGTGGGAGTTTAATTTCTCTTGCTTTTGTACCAAATGGAAAACGCTAACATTATTGATGAAGCCTCAAAAAGTTCCTGCATCACATGGCAATGAAAAAGGAAAAAGCCAAGAATTTATTGGAAAATAATTAAGCAACGCATGAACTGTAACATGAGCTGTCAATCTTCTCAGGGAGTTTGTTCAGAGAAACATGGTTTGGCAAATAAGAAAGTTGGAAGTCATATGTGATAAATCATCCCATTAAAACCCCCTCCAAATTTAAACCACTGTGACTGCCAATAACCTGATCTACCAGGGAACATCTAGAAATTAATTCAGACTGCCAGAAATGTACATGTCAGGAAACTGAGGTAAAACTTTGCCTCCAGCCACCATGGCTGATTCATGTTACATGGCTACAGCGTCCTTTCCTGGTCCGTATTTCCATTAACGGGGTCCGTATTTCCATTTCAGGAGTTTTTTTGTGCAAAACATGGCCAAATCAAGGGGTAGAATTCCACAGTTCACATAAGATATTAACTAGGGAATATTTTGCCATAACTGTTTTTGGCTCTTTTAAAAACCCTTCTTAGTTATTGGAAAGGTGGACAGTTGGTCATTTGACCCATCCTCATGGAAGAAAGAGAAAATTGCTTTCCTCAGAACAGTCCGGTCTGTCTTATAAAACCAGAATCATCTTGCCAGAAGATTAAGTGGCATGACTGTGATTAAAATTAAGAATGAAACTTAAAATTTTGGTTTTCTTAATGTTAGCATTTTCAAGAGCTGTTATCAGCTCACAGCTGAGACATAAGGAGTTCTTAACCTTGCAGAATGTAGGAGGGAGTTTGGTGGAGTCCTTGGAGTGATGGAATAACTTTCTTCACCATCTATATTCCAAACGGGATTTCTTCTTGTTTAAGAGCATAACCACCAATTTAGTGAAGTTTTGAAAATATGCGTCTCAGAGCATTTTGTAATATATATTTTTTTACTGGTTTGAACTCAAAAGTAGTACTGGATTCTTAATATTTCAGAAATAAAATCCAGGACCATTGTCTAGATGCCAGTTTGCAAATTTAGATGCTTAATTCTATATGCTCGCACTTGACATGGGCCTCTTGCCCCGGAAAGTGCATCAGAATCAAGAAAAAATTTGCTTTTACTGTATTGACAAAGATATACAAAGGTTACCATCTACGTTCATTGCTTTTAGGGTTGTTGGCTGGGGGTGGGCAGGGAAGGGGAGGCATCTCTGCGTGGAACATGGACATTTTCTCCTAACGATCAGCTCGGTGGGATAATGATGGAAGGCCTGGCAGCTCTTACTGTCAACCCTGTTAGGCTTCTAATTGCCTGCAAAATTTGGAAGACCTATCTTCTATATACCACCCAGCAACCATAGTATAGCCCTAGCCAGATCCCGACTGCCTTGACTGGAAGATTTACCTATTGCCCAGAAAGATTATGTCTTTAGATATGATCTAGTCCATTATGTTTCTGTGCACTAATAGGATTTATGTGATTATTTTTTTTTTTTTGCATCTGTCATTAAAATATAGACTGTTAGTCTGACATCCATCTCAGGATTTATGAAGCTTATTGATGCTTTTATGATTATGCAATCTGATGGCTGGTAAACCGTGGAAAGCCACGGGTAGGTGGGGGAGTGCATGTCTAAAAATTAAAGGAGAACTTCAAGCAGGACTTGTAATTTCCTTGCTGCAGAAAGTAACGTGATGTAATTAAAAATGGTCAGGAAAGATTACTATCTTTTGGCATCAAATTTTAACACATGCAGTAAAATAGAAATTAGCAACATTGCATAAACCAGATCTTTTCTGGTTTTTCTTTTTCCCTTTTCTTTTTTCCCCCACAGTGGGGGTCCAGTAAAACCCTGGAACATCCTGAGCATAAAGAGCATCAACTGGATGTAAAACAGAACTCTGTTTTTTCTTAACGGTTTAGGATGGGAGGACATTCTGCTGTAGTGGGAGTTAAAAACTGGAAATGTCAGTGCTTGATCTTTATAAAGGTTTTGAACTAATATGTAAAATTAAAATGAAGATAAATGAAAACGCTTGTGGAAAGGATTATTAAAGATAGTACAGTACTATAATAAGCATGATCCAGCAGCCTGCAAATTAAGAATGTATTGTAATATACAAGCACTGTGGGGAGGTCTGGAAAGTTTTATCTCTTGGAAGAGGCTGAAAGAACTGAAAGAAAACTGTAATTTTCCTTTACCAATTTAGGACAGGCAAGGCAAGGCAAGGCAAGGCAAGGCAAGGCAAGGCAAGGCAAGGCAAGAGGACCAAACCATACAAAGAGCACTTTTTCTTCACAGGTGAGGAGCGTGTTCTCTCGTGTAACAGATAAATCAAGATTAGTATATCATTAAAAATTGTTACTGAAAGGTAAGACAAAGTTCTCCATCAGGAACCAAGTCAGTCACTTACTGATTGACCCTAATGGTGTGAACAATCCATAGTTTCAAAGCCACCAGTCTCTCAGCTGCCAGGGAGTAGCTTGAAACCAGCATTTTGAAAGAATACTGCTCTGAAGCTATTCTGTTTCTTGACAGAAAAATAACAAAAAAAATGGAAGAGAAGAAAAGAGAACTATCTCCTACTCTTCAAAATATTTAAAAATAAAACAGTAGGGGATATAACAAGACGTGACAGTGCCTCACACATCTCCTCCCCAACAGTGTCTTAACAATGCTGTTTTTACAGTAAAATACAAATCACAAATTACAGTTCACTCCAAAGAACTGAGTTCGTTCAGGAACTTTAAAGGCAAAATTTAGTGAGTTAGCAACCAGAGCCATTCCAAAGAGTCTGAGGAGGCCATAAGACTGTTGGCCTGAAAGCTTCCAGTCCTCCTCTGTGTCAGGTTTTCTTACTTAACTTCCTCACAATGCATTTCTTTTTATCTTCCATGCGCAACTTGCTGAGATAACAGGCCAGACAACAAATATTCTACCCGCTGATGTCTTCCAGCACCCACAAATTTTACAAGGCCCAAAAGCCAGCTCTGTGCCCGTCGCAAAACATTCAGACTTCAGCTGTAGATGTCATGAAAAAATGCCAGGGCCTTTTCTTGTGTAGGGAACTGACCTGCAGATGAGCCCGAGCTATGAAGTTCCCATTAATAATATCTGGATTTGAACTTGTCCAAAATTCGGCAGAGACTGACTGCCCGTTTGTAATGGACTGAGCTCCCACAGGCAGAATCCATGGGCAGGCTTAACAGCCAATTTATATGTGTAAAGAGTTATTTCAAATCTGTAGCTCTGCCTCCTACTTTCCTTTCATGGCTTGAGTTGAGGCTCTTAGGGCTCAGTTCAATGCCATTTCAGGCACTGTGGACTCCTAAACCTACACGCCAGAACACCACAGGTTACCAGTAGGCTGCTGTATCTCCTAGCCCATGCAGGTAGCAGGTACCCCAGGCCATAGGAAGGCACAAGATGCCTATATTTCAGCAACGTATTCGCATGCTCTTGGCTTCTCCCGCTACAGCTAATGGCTGTATTTACAACACAAGTTTGGGAATGCAAATCCCATCTTCAGGTGCGGCTGGTACCTCACCAGTTGTTGGAAGGAAACACTGTCTTTGAGGCTGAAATGAGGTAATAACGGGGAAAAAACCCCACTGTTTTTCCTGTGTAATTCAGTGGTTTGAAATTAATGAACCACTCCTACTCAGGCTATTTTCCTATGCAAATCTACTTTTT
This sequence comes from Phalacrocorax carbo, assembly GCF_963921805.1. Taxonomy (NCBI): domain Eukaryota; kingdom Metazoa; phylum Chordata; class Aves; order Suliformes; family Phalacrocoracidae; genus Phalacrocorax; species Phalacrocorax carbo. The sequence continues at coordinate 2,601,730 of NC_087515.1, read as the reverse complement.
ATACTCATTTAAACTCAATTTCTGAGGGTCCAATATAGGCGCAATGCATTCAGAGTGAGTAAGACTCTTTGGACGTAAGTGCGTATTTTAAAGTCCTCATCTGCCCCTCCTTTAATGCTGAATACAGCAAATTTGAGAATGGAGGACTGGTCCTGCAGGCCAGCACATGACCTACTAGGAATCCCTGCTGAAAACTGGAGGCCACAAGCCTTTAAAGCACTTTCTTCCCCCTTTTCCACCTTCTTTTCCCAGTTTGTTATGCTATCCATTTTGATCTCCTCCTGTTATAACCGGTTTCATATCTCAAATCTTCACATTGCAAAATAAGCCTAATTCAAAATAGCTCTAGAAAACTACTAATTTGGAATAAATTTGTAACTGGGAACGAGCAACTGGATCTTAGCTTTTTCTTGCTAGCTCGCACATCTTCAACCACACATAATTTATCTTCAGTCAATATTAAAAGCAACATCTGGAAAATGCAACAATTAATGAGAATAAATACAAAGTCACTGAGCTGTTACTCATTTTCCCGTCTGTAAGTTACTTGTTTTGAGAGGAATGGCTGTTAGAATTGATGTGATTGGGCACATTGGCACACACTCTTACATTTATTTCCACTGAAAGGAAATGCTACTTTTTTTTTTTTCATGCAGGCTTTTTTAACTTCAGGGCTGAGTTCTGCCAGGATAGGCATAGCAGGAGGACATTAGCCAGGATCAGTTTGGAATGAACACGAACACTGGAGTATGAACAAGGTTCATCTCGGTCCTTTGTAAGAAGGTGGCTTTCAGGGAATGATCAGTGCACAGGGATCCCACTGGAGCCACCACCTCTGAGAAACAGAACAAAGCACTCTAGCACAACACAAACCTCACTGACAACCAACACAGCTGCCATTTGAGAAAAAACTCCTATGTACAAATGCTTTAAATCACTCAGATGGCAAGGCAATAAAAACTGCATTCAGATCTCAGAATGGCACTCTGTCACATTACAGTCTCGCTGCCAGACTCTGCCAACAGATTCAGACTACACGGACAAATAAATGCCAGCGACTATTTGGTACAGACACTGACACATAATTGCTAGTTACATTATCACTTTAAATTCGCTATTTTTGTCTATTAAAAATGTATTCGCAGTAGCTGTTATACTAACTGTTTCCATTTGCATCTGCAGCCAGTCTATAATACATTACTGTACGTGCACATCATTGTTCTCCCAGATGGCATTTTGAGAATGAAACTCCTGTCAGAACAAGCCTTCTGGGGCTAACAGATGAACTCTTGTAACAGATTTTTAAAGCCTTGAAACTGATGGTCTGTGGTAAAATGGCAGCAATAAATGGCAGCATTTTTGGGCCCCCCAGGTCAAGAAGGGCAGGGAGCTGCTGGAGCAAGGCCAGCACAGAGCTGCCAAGGGGATCAGGGGCTGGAGCATCTCCCTTGGGAGGAAAGGCTGAGAGACCTGGGTCTGTTCAGCCTGGAGAAGAGAAGGCTGAGGGGGGTCTCATCAATGCATATAAATATCTGAAGGGTGGGTGTCAGGGGGATGGGGCCGGGCTCTTTTCAGCGGTGCCCAACGCCAGGCCAAGGGGCCACGGGCACAAGCTGGAACACGGGAAGCTCCCCCTGAACATGAGGACAAACCCCTTCCCTGTGCGGGTGCCAGAGCAGGGGCACAGGCTGCCCAGAGAGGCTGTGGGGTCCCTTCCCTGGAGACATTCACCCCCCGCCTGGACGCGGCCCTGTGCCCCTGCTCTGGGGGTGCCTGCTCCAGCAGGGGTGGGACGGGGTGAGCTCCAGAGGTGCCTCCCAACCCCCGCCAGTCTGGGATTCTCTGATTCTGTGAAAACATTACGATGTTGTATCAGAAAGTTCAATAAAAAGCTATGTGTTCCTTTCATGTGTGCATAGCCAAAGCCAAAAATGAAATTGAAGACCATTCTACATTACCAGAGTATCCAGGTACGGTGGCTTAAATCTGGGCACTCTTGAAGTCACTAAAGCCATAGTTGGAGGAGACAATGAATTCTGATTTAGGATTCTTTGTTCTGGATGAAAAAATGTCTTAGTCACATGACCCACTGCTCCTTGCATAGAGGTGTTAAGATTTGACAGCCTGACCCTGCCTCAGCAGGCTTTATGCGAGAACGGGGTTTCTGCTGAGCTGACCCTCTGTTATACTGGATCACGTATGGCCTGTCCTCCAGCACCTGCTGAAAGCACATAAGCATAAGGCTGGCAGAAAGCACGAAGCTGGCGCAGGCACTGCACCGCGTGCCTGTGCCTGACCCAGACGAAGTGTGAACTACTGGGTGAACTCGCAGCGGGTAGTCGGAGCATGAATGGTTGTTCAACCGCTGTCTGCGAGTTCTGCCACTGACTGCCAGGGGCCCCGAATTTCTACCCACTCATTTCATATGTTTAAAATTTAACACATGAATCAAGGTCAAGTTCACTGAAGTACAAAGAAATGCAACCATTTCTTCCTGCCTTCTAATTTGCCGCCCATATCAGATAATCAACAAAACAAACACCAGTTTTTCAATCACTTTACAATGTTCATTAAATAAACTGCACAACTGATCAATGAACATATAAATCCTAATATAAGTATATAACATATAACATAATATATAATATATAATATATAATATATAATATAATACTGTGGCTAATAATGCCATACTATTCAATCTTTAAGGAAATGGGATATAAAAGTATTAATAATAAGAGTATAAAACTGAATAGTAAAGACGTGAAACCGTACTGCCCTAGCCAATGATGCGTTATTTAACCCTGGCTCTTCTAACTTCACTTATATTATCACCAGAATCTCTAGAGACCTTCAGCACATATGTAAGTATATTCCAGATTATGGATGACTTTTTGCATCCTGCGTTTGTTAAATTAATGAGATTTTATAATGATTATTATTTATTCTCATTTCTGTGGTCTACAGAATCTACTTCGATATTGCTCGGTACTTTAAGATATTTTTTTTAACATTAACTATATTATCAGTTAAACTCACCCTATTTATTTTTCGTGGACGTACTCCCACAACAAACTATTAGAAAACTTTGGCTCTTAAATTCAAGCTAACAAAACGAATCCTAAGCTTCACTGGCCACTGTGAGAAGGGTCAAACTGCCCTTCCTTTGCCTATACTCGAACTCAGGAAAGGGCAAACACCCTCTGAAAGATGTCACATTTGGTTCCAAAGACTCCCACAGGGGTACAAGGTGCTGGCAGAGCAGGCGTAGCACGGCCAACCCGAGCGACCTACAGGCCACCCTGAGCTCTCCTCGGGGACGTGCGTTCTCCCTGTCAGGCGGTGGGCAACGATGGGCACCGCCAGCAGCGTCCTCCACCCGCAGCGAGGTCGCGCCTTGCCCTGAGGCTACAGTAACTGGCAACTGCTGGGGACAGAGTCCAAAACAACCCGTTCCTTCAGGGCAAAAAACCCGCTGTCCGCTTAACAAAACAGAAAAGCCCGGAAAGAATACTACCTGGGTTTTCAGCTGATGCTGGGGTAGGATGGAGTTCATCCAAAGCACGGATACCTTCGTGCAGGGTAAAGACCCAAACTAGTCAGCGCTCTCTGGGCGCCGTCGACCGCACCGGCTGCATCTCCGCAGACCGCGGCAGGAGTGTGACACCGAGGTCACAGACAGACAGCTCACACACAGCGTGTGGGCTGTCCCTTTTGACGTCTTAACAGAGCGCAAACAGTCCCACGGTTGGTCTTTTCAATGCATTTCTGCTTGTTTTTGATGGCTGTTGCTATAATTCTTACTTTTGTCAATCTGATGTGGCAAACCCGCAATGTTTTCTGTGAGATGGAGGAAGAAAAGAGGAGTGTGGGGGTATAAAGAAATCCGGGAGAAACAAAAAATTTGCAAAATACCTGCAAAGGCACCTAGGCAAACTCAGCAAATGCTACTTTAGCAACCAGATGCATACTTTTTTTTTCTAATTCTGGAAAGAAAAAGTCTTTTAAACGATTTTGAAAATCATCTTCAACATACAAAAAGAGCTAAAATGGAGATGTTTATACCCAAAGCCACTCTAAACAGAGCTATTGCTACATGACCCGATGTTGATGGGTTTTTTGCCAGCAGTCACATTTTGTCATCATAAGCTAATAGGCCAAATAACACCCTACAAATGCCTTTAGGGAGCAGCGAAGGCCTATTTCTCTGAACCAACGAAATGAATATGCACTAGAAGTCATTCTAGAGCACGGATATGTAATCCAGTAATTTCATGTCCTGCATCTGTAAGTCTCCCAAATGCCATTACTCTTAAATTAGTTTAGGCTGATTTCATCGAATGAAAGCACTGGATAAATAATATAAACTAGAATTTCCCGAGCCGTTATTTTCTACCTTCCAAAACCTAAAAGTTTATGCTGATTTTGTTGACTAATTGTAACTGGCAGGTTGTTTGCAGAGTAGCAAAAGCAAACCACTTCATGATGAGTACAATAAATTTAATGTATTCACTTGTGAGCCTTAATTCCCAAAAGCATTACCCTAAGGAGGTTGATTTCTCAGGTCAAAACAAGTTTCTTGATGACCGTGACATATTAGGACATATATTCAGGTGAAGACTAGAAAAGACAAAAGCAATACAGACTAGAACGGTCAGCTTCCGAGCAGGGTATTTGGAGTTTGCCTGAAATTTTTACCACGATTATTTTTCTTTAGCTATTTCCTAAAGGCAGGCCTAGGTCGTACTGTTATTTGTACCTGAAGAATTTCTTTGAAGGCACTTGGGTTGCTGTAGAACAACAAAGGAAAATGTATCAATACCAGTTTATTTATCAATAAATTTGGTTTCATCTTTTGTTTTATAAACACAGTTCATACGCAGACATAAATTCTCCTCATTTTACTCAGACAAATGCATTTCAATAAGCTTTCTGGTGTTTGTATGACCAAGTCTGAATCAGAGTTTGCTAAGCAAACTGAGTAAAGATGACATCTGTATTTATCCCTCATACTGAAGCCTGGCCATCCAAAGGTGGCTAGTTTACAGCGCAGTGGATTCGGTCCCGAGGCCCTCCCTATTCTGTACACAGAGCAGCCCAGAGTTCGTCCTCTGTGGATGTTCCCAAAAGCCTTGGCACCACTCTGCGAGGTAACAAGGGGAAAAACTAACCTAATTTTTTCAAGACCTTAAAAGGCCTGTTTACTGAGTATCAGTGAGGCTCAGCCGTCAAAACAACTTATAAATACACGGTCACTGACACACGTTATATTTTCGGAGTCTGGAAGAGAGATGCCGCCTAACTCAACTGGTGAAGACACTGGTTTTAGCACCTCGATTCATCTTGACGATGCCGTATTACAGATACAAGAGAAGTTACAGCAGAGCGCGCAGCGGTCCCTTCTGGCGCATCAGGTGTGCCTACAAATTCAAGCGAAGCTGGCTACGCAGTGTCTGCTGACTTATTTCTGCTAGTGAGGAAGTCCTGTCGGTAGCAAATCCAACGCAATCATGCTTTTCACGCTAATGCACCACGGGCGAGCAACCGCAAGACAGGTAGACCACGCTTCTGGTTTCTCTTATTTGCAAATATGTTTTTAGATGGACGGGAGGTTACAAGTTCCCAGTAATAAATGCGCCTTTTATTTGGTGGTTTTCTAATTCTTTTGGGTGTGTTGAAGATTAGGCTTCCAGCAGCTGCATTGCAAACTCAGGAATTCTTGTTTTAGATCTAGTCCCTAGCACTGTAAGAATTAAATAAACGCTCCTAATAGTCACATGTTCCTATACGCCTATTTTACACAGCAGAAATCCCAAAGGAATTCTGTTCTTGCTAATACTGACTAAACAAATGACAGAATAAATTTCCACCCTGGGAAGTGTTTGCTTCAAACTTGTCCGCGCTCTGTTTAAGGTCTTCTTCTTAAGTGCCTACTGGAGCATCAAGGAGAGGAAAAAGTATTGATAATTACTGCTTCGGTGTTAAAAATGGCTTATATAAAAGATTCTGAAAACCTCTTTGTATGGATATGTCTTTTTTCTTATCATGATTTCTCGTCTTTTTAAATCTTGTTGGGCCTCATTCAGTAAAATACTGAAGCACAGCACTTCATGTAAAGCACAACCTCAGTTTCCACTGGATCTGAAGTTTGTTTTGGGGTGACTTACTGAGCCATAGCCTGTACCATTACTGTTTCCTTTCAAATTAAACATTTTTCCAGAGAAAAAGAAACAAGGAAACTCAAGGACATTTTCTCAAGTTATTCTACTGAAAGGAAGGAACTGCGAGGAAGGCACCAAAACGTATAGTCCGTCAAAGCACTGAAAGTATCTGAATATTTTAGAGGCTTTGGTTTTAGGACGTTTGCCTGGCATTCCTAGTCCAGGTTTACAAAGCTCAATTCTGAAGCTTGGGGAAAAAAAGTAAGGGCAAAATTCAACAATTTTAAAAAAGGCAACATAATTAACTCACACTAAACTAGCGATCGGTCTGTATATAGCACGAGTGATGTAGAAAAACGCAGGTAACACTGCCTTTCCAATTCCCTGTTAACTGACAGCTAGTTTCTGTTTGCTCCTTTTTAGGTTTGCCTCCTAAGATGTACCACCAAACGCACGCAACCCACACGGTCATTTTCCAAGTACCTTCTTGCTACACATCACCCACCCAAAGAAAAAGAAAATACAAGCAGCTAACAGAGAGGCAGAGAATTAAAGAGGATGCAAAGAATAAATGTCAGATCCCTTGACAGTTACAAACAGATGTAAGCCAGAGACTTCAGTGGAGTAATGTCACTTTACACCTAGCAAAGCCTGGCCAGAAATATTTCCGCGTAAAAGGAACATACGACGCATGAGCCTACAAAATCACCACAGCGCAAATCATTAAGTCGCTACCGTATGATGAGAGTGGAAGCATAACGGTCATTAAAATGGCTTTCACTTAAATGGTTTCAGTTTTAATAACACTTAATGCATGTCTTCACAGGAGCTTTGCAAAGTGAGGACTAGGCAAGTTCTTACCTGAGCTTTTATTGGTTTTGTTTTGTCTACTCTTTACTTGCTCAGTCCATAACGTAGGATAGCGAGAAGCTATATCTAGGGAAAAAACAACAGAAGAAAGTCTGTAAAAGTTACAATTTTTTAAAAAGTTCCTAGCAGCTGAGTAGTAAGTGACTAGCTTTAACGATACATGGGTCTACAAAAGTAAAGGGCACACTGGTTTCTATTAGGACAGTTAAAATCTTTATTCATGCAAAGCCATGAATAGTTCCTTCCTTATCCCGTTCATACAAAAGGTTGAAATAAATACTTGCAGGCTAAAATGATCTTTAATTGGAATAAAAACCTCCCAGTGTGGACCCAAAGTATGTAATAACTTCAGAGCGGATTCTGTGAGATTTGCAGTGGGTGGTAAGGCAGACACAATATCGGGCTATCGTTGCACGTAGACCTTGAGCTTTCCATCTACAGAGCACTGACCTTCACCAGAGGCAAATAAGCCTGGCAAAACACCAACCTTAACGTCCCCAGGCAATATGCTGAGGACAGAATTTACTCTTTAACTTCTTTATTTGGCCATACAGTTTTAATCTGCACCCTGGCTCAAGCTTAAAACCTGACTCTGCCCTGAGTAGTGCCAATTAAAATTGCTAATATCAGACTCCAGCTGAGCTAGCGCCAGCTCAGCTGATTGCTGCTGGCTACAGCGGCACCTCAGAACTATCACCCGAAATTCGTTGCTTGTAAGTGAAGACTCTGTTTGTTCTCTTTCTCTGCAAAAAGGTACAGATCCTTTCAATTCCTTGCAATTGCTCCAGCAGTTGCCCTAACTCTAAGGTAGCTTTGGACATTGCATAGTTCAATACGGCACTGTTAAACTCCTGTTGATGCTCACCTTCTTCATCACCTTGAGGCTGAGTCTCCAGCGCGGGAGCTGAGGCATCATCTGAATTCAGAATGGAAAAGATTTGCAAGGAGACTACAATTATGAGAGTAAGCTAAATAAGTGTACATACGTGATTGATACTAATGATTTGCACATAGCCCCGGCCGGTAAACAAAAAATGATTTAAATACTATTTATAGGTGCTACACAGCATAGATATACCACATCTACAGGCATAAATGGACGGCTTTTGAGGTTATGGCTAATGAAATGATTGCAGGGTCTTTGATGAGGCATGAAGTGATCAGGTCACCCTGGACAGTAAATCTTCATTTTTAATGCTGCAAGTTGATAACTATAGATTATAACTGATCAAATCAGCAGAGGTGAGTACATAAATGTATAAAAGGGGTAAGACCTGTGAAAGCAAAAGCAGTCTGAGGTGAACGAGTGGCCGCAGACGTGTTGACACCTTAAAATGAAAGAGAAGTTTCTTTTGGCACCGCAGGATCTATTTAACAGTCAGGCTGAATCTACAAGCAAGATTCACAGATTAAAGAAATGGAATATTGTTTGCGTAACTCTCAGCCTCTGGGCCGCCATCTCCAGCCATCCACTGCCAACCATTACTGCAAGAAAAGGGGGGAAAATTTACAGAAATGGTAAGAGGATGTGGGTAATTTTAGGTTCAGTAGAACGGTGGAAGTAGCGCTGGAAAAGAAAAAGTCGATACGAAAAATTATTTAAGTTGGCATTCTGTGAGAAAGAGCAGTACCCAAAGGTCTATCCTTATCTTATTATATTTTTGTTATTTAAAATGACTTCAGATACTGGGTAAATATGACTTAGCAGGCCTTGCTAGACCATATTTTCCAGGCATTGCATTTTCCTGTAGCATGGAGTTAGCTCCAAGACCAACGTATCCGCAATAAACAGCATCTTCCATGCAAGAGTTTTATTAGCTTTTATTGCAGTTTCATAACTGGGTGTCAGACCAACGTAGTTTCCAGATTGTTTTCCTGGTATTTTTCATAGAAGCTATAACAGAAGGTAACTGAGCAGCAGCTTTAAGGCCAACACACTACCAGTTCCCGTTTCTGCCTGTTAGTGCAATTCAGAACAGCCTCCTCCTGTTCAATTTTATTGTCACCATCACAGGTGTTCTTTGTAAATCCGTATTGTCTTAATGCAAACCGTGCAGAGGGTTTGGAGGCACCCTGACCTTCCCCTCTGGAACCTAGTTCACGGCAAATACAGACACCAAGTAAATACTGAGAGCAGGTAAAGCCGAATCTGCAGCCGTGGAACACTAATCTCCATGCTTTTTACAAAACCAAAGCAGCAGCAATAGAAACTTATTTTGGCTGCAAAATGTTTTAACCAAAGCACAAGGAGACTTCTAAGAATGCTCATTCGTCATGTCCACGCAATGACAGGGTACTTTGCTCCGATGCGTAACAGACTGTCGCTTCTCACTAGTTTTGCTGGCATTTTTGCGGTGTCCTCTGGGTGGTGGAATAAGACTATTGATTAATGTCAGAGAGGCCATCAGACATGCTAGTGTATGGGAATCAAGACACAATTTTAGAACACCAATCAGTATGTGATACAGAATTTCAGGGGGTAGCTTACAGTAGGTAAATATTACCAAGAACCCAGCCAGAAGCTTGGCTTTGCGTTTAAATGACATTTTTCTAATCATCTTTTGGTACACAATTTGAGGTTTTGACGCATTTTATCTTATTACCTGAAATTCAGATACAGTGCTGCAAGTTTAGCAATTATCAGTCCAATTAAAATCAGTCTCTTCCACTTCGTTCAAGCAGCATTTAAAACAGTTTATCAGTTTTATTTTTGTTTTTAAAAACAAAACAGGTCTTTAATGGTCAAGTCACAAAACTGGCTTCAGGCCGTGTGTCCCATCCTCACCCAAAAGAAGGAAAAAGGTTTGCTTTTGGTCGTCAATGAACCAAACATTTGGTACAGGATATCTGTATAATCTAAAAGGTATTAACTCCAGAACTGCAGGAGCTACAACAGCTCCTGAACCACCCTTAAGACCCCCACATTAATTTTCTGTGTGCACTCTGCCAGGCACATCATGTTTCCATAAAAACCTTTTGTGTTAAAACTGAAGAGTCATGGCATTTTGTTGTTCAGAGCAACGTTCAGCAGAGAGTCACAGCTGTAGAGGAGTTCATATTCATGTTCATGAGATAGCTTACAGGTTAACTTCATGAGCCTCCCTGGCTGCTGCATGCATACCAGCGCAATGTGCGTACATTTAGAGAGAAACCATTCTGTTTTCTATCAGAGTTCAGTCATCAAGAACATAGTCCTGCAGTCAGCTAAGAATCAGAAAGAAAGGGATGTGATCCCGTCTCCGACACCCGCGCTTTTCAGGTAGTCTGAATATTTCCCCTGGATAGAGGAGGGAACTGGGGGACCGGGGAAAATACATTAGGAATTATCTTTTAAGCTTTATTCCTGTTTGATTTAATGTGCAAATTTGCAGGCAGAGCTCTCGACCTCCCAAGTCCGCAGCCGGAAATTTCCTTTCAGTATTAGAAAACCCGGAGAAAGCGAGCTGCAGAAATGCAACGGATATGGCCCACCAGGTCATCTTCCCCTGGCAGCCTGTGTGGGACATCTTGGCAGAAGAGACTGTCTCAGGCTAAGGCTACGCTGCCTCTTGAGTAGCGTCCTCAAGACCACGCTTGAAGGTCTGGAGCACGTCCCCTGCAGCAGCGAGAACGTGGTGAGCCTGCCCGAGCTGGCTGGGTTACGGTACGGGCAGGTGCCCCCGTCCAGGCACCCCTCGTTACTCCACAGGAACACGCAGAGGAAAGAGGAGCAGGGAGGTTTGGGCTTATTTTGAAAACTACTGCTGTCCCCTTTCAAGCTGAGCTACAAAATATTTTTACTACACTGCCTCTGATGCCAAAGCACAGCTCTTTAGCTCAGCCGATCCTGGTTGCTACTCTGTGATGGTCTCTAAATAGGTCGTGATGTCTCTGACAACTTTATTTAAAGCACACAGCGGTGACTGGCTGGAAGAAGGGTGGGGAGAGGAATTTAGTAGCATCTGAGAAGAGCCAGGGACCACCTGGGAACCGGGTCAGCGGCCCTTCGTGCTGTAGGCTTGTGCTGGAGAATAAAAACAGCGCGTGAGTAAAATGCGACCGTGTCACTTTAGACATCAATATATGTGACGCGAAGGGAGACTTGATAAACTGTGTGCACTTAAGCTCCTTGTCCTATGATCTTTCATTCAGGGCTCGGCAGCTCAGCCGCAGTGTCACAAACAAAAATAAAGGATTCCAGACAAGTTTTATATATGGGATAGTTCAGTCAGTTCCGAGCTGAAAATGTAAATCCAGGCCTAAAGCAGATGGGTAACTTAAGGTTAGCGGAACCCACAGTTTGTCTGGAAATACATGAAGGAACAATTTTCCAGTACTTTGTAATTATTAACCTTTAAAGAAGTACTGATTTTCTTAACCTAAGAGCACAACAGTTTATTTAAATGCTGGGTATACTACAATGCTGCAAAACTTCCTGTAAAAAAATATTTCAGTTATATTTAGAGTGGACCAAACATTAACATTAGCATGAATATGAGCGACTTTAAAATTCATTTACGCCACTGTAACTGATGGCAATATTCAGTATGTTGTTTTCAGCTGAATTTCAAATTCTTTCCAGTGTTTGGAGAGTATAAGCTTTAATTTTGTTTAAAGCATAGACATCTCCCTCATTTAGACGTACCAGCTATGCTGGAGTCACATCAGATTTTGTCCTGCCAACAGGATACACACCATCATCTATCTCTAACAACAACAATCATCTGGCCATGAATGTAAACCACCAGATGAATTAATCACAATATAGAGCAAAGTGCTGGGTCCAAGATGACTCAAGCACTGATTGCTGTGGAAATAAAGCGAGGACTCCAGTTCCTGAGATGTGGGGACTGCAGAGTGCTGTCCTTATCAGACAGACAGAATAATCTGTCCTCCAGGGCAAGCAAACGGTATGGGAAAGTATTTCAGAGTATAGCTATGGGAAGGAAAGTTATTTTCCAAACAACACAGAACAGCGAAGCCTGTAGGGCTGTAACTAGAAAAATATAATGTCTGTGCATATATAGACAAATACATGCACACACAGAGATACATTTACACTCTCAAATTTCCTAAATTTCTACAATGCAGACATAGAAGGAATAGGATGTATGCATGGATACATATTATGTATGCATATATAATACACGGTGAATACATACTGATAACTTAAACCTATGGAAAAATCACAGTCATGTATCCCACAGCTATTCGAGCTTCCATTTAAAGGCCAGTTGAGATATTTACCTGTTTTTCCGGCACCTTCTCGTTGTGGCAGCTTCTCACTCACTGAACCTGCAATTGGAAAAAGGATATAACAAAAACAATATTATTTTCCCTTTCAATACGTTTTCCAAGTACCACAGTTCAGCTTTAATGATTCATTTTTGTTTACTACAGCAATAAACATCAGCGGATTATTCCCTTGCAAAGCAAGGGTTTTAGCTTTGCCTGACTTCTGCGTTTGTGTACCCTCGGTTCGCTGTCAGACGCTGCTTCTTGGCCGCCGCAGAACCAGATATCACGTTAGTGATATCATCAAACGCCGCACGGACACGAGTGCGAGAAGGCGCTCGCATGCCGCAGAGCCAGCGTCTCCCTTCCCCTCCGACCCAGCAAGGACAGGTCCTGCAGGAAGATGCGCTGCCCCGGCACCACCTCCTCGCCGTTCCTTGTGCGGGGCTGCACCCTTCCTACAGACAGAGTCCTGCCCGTGCATCTCAGCTGCTGCGTGGGGCTTCTTCAGCCTGGCTCAGGTTAAAAACTTGAGCCTTTCTGCTTTAAACACCTCATACGAGACCTTCCAGAAACCCTACGCTGGCGTGGGAAACCGTGCGTGCTGGGGGAGGCAGGGACAGTGCCTCATCCCGAGTTGGAGCCGGAGCTGGTCGCAGTAGATGTCCTCAGAGCTGCCGCCCTTAGGAAAGGGGGCAGCAGTGGTGGGAAAGGAGTTGAGAAGTTTGCAGCAAATGGGTTTTAACAGCTTAGTCTACCAGCCTGGACTCCAAGCCTACCCAGCATCCAGTCTGGATTTCAAGTCATCAAGAAATGGATAACCTACTGGTTTTCATAGTCGTTTTTACAGGAGGTAGTTGTCCTTAGGGTTTAAAATAGAAATACTTCCTTATTTCTTGCTTATTTCTCATTTTTACAATAAGAAACAGTTCCTTATTTCTTGCTTATATCTCATTATTACAACCATTTGTATGATTCTAACTCCTAGTCACTTCTTACTGACATATCCATCTCTGCTGCGTTTCAAAACACCTTTTAAAGTGTATTCTTCTCTCTGGAAAGCCACATGGAGCGATGAAAAATTGCAAAGCACGTCTATCAATTCTTCCCACATCACCTTACATACACCTGTTCTAATGAAAAAACAAACCACATATCTGACAGATGCTCAGAAATGTGTGAAATAATTGGGTTGCCTTAACTTTCTTGATCGATTTCCTTCCGGAATAACTAAATTCGCTGGGTTTAAAAGAAACAAATAAACACCCCCAAACTTTGCAGCACAATAAATCTGTTCTACAAGGACAATTTAAATAAGGGAACCCACTAAATCACAGGCCTTGTTTACCGTGCTGAACTGATGGTTACTTCAGCATGAAGTCTAGGCACAGGAGTCTGCCAGAGGGGAGACAGCTAACATCACAAACCTGGCACGCTGATTTTAAAGCCTCCATAAAAGATACATGCCAATGCAGCCACGGTGGTATTACCTGCTCAAGGATTCAGCTTTTAATACAGCTTTTAGACATCCATATTAAAAATATTCTAGTTTAGACTTGCTTCCCTTTTTTTGATGGTTCGGGATTTTTATTGTCTCATGTTTGAATCACCAGAAATTCAAAATACTTAATGATGCATCGGTATTAATTCAGACGGGAATTCAGGCGTTATCATTGTAGGCGTTACCTCCAAGGGTGTCTGGGATAGCTTGTGATAAACAGGCTGCGGCACTCATCTGTGGCGTTCCCTCGAAGAGAAGGCAGATCCTTGCGTTTATGCTAGCTGAAGCCAGAAGACCTGGGCTTTCTGGTGCTTGGCTTGAATTTGATAAGAGGCTCAGCTTGAACTCAAATAAGATGTTCCACTTTTAGGAAGTACTGCTCGCAAAATCACAGGTTTTTCTGATTGCACTACATGCCAGTGACCCAATCTTTCCTCAAACTTCATCCAGTTACAATTAACTCTGTAATTCCTCCGTTTAATTTCCATGCACAGGAGTATAATTATCCTTCTCTTGCAAATGCAGGGATTTTAGGTCTGACTCGCATCCACACTAAAGCGTTTTATACCGATTTGAGCAGAAATGAGGTCTCAGCGTGGGGAATGGGTGTGATGACCTGCCACTGATAGCTGCTTCGCACTAAAAAGAGCATTAAGGCCTCAGTTTGACACCAGTGTTGTCTCCCTACATATGTTCAGAATGACTATTATAAACTGAACTTAAAATTCAGTTTATACCCAAGTAATTTAACACATTGGTGAATATGTAATATTCCACATCTTAAACCAAAAGCAGAAAAACCTTTCCAGATTTCATTAACACCAAGATGCCTTCAGATTATTCCATCTTTATGTGAAATGGTGAGAAATAATGACTCTATGATATTCATGTATGGTCAAGGAGAAATGAATTATTTTTTAATGCTTTTTTTTTACCCTAAATTTTGATGGAAAATTGATGGGTGGAGGAAGAGAGTAGCATTTACAAAGGCTAACCTAAGCATAGTGAATCTAATTTCACTATGAAATTAGGTGAATTCTAGGAAAACTATGTTCACCAGGCTTACGTTAATTTTCTAATAGTCGTAGGAAGCTAACTAAAACATTCACAGAATTTCCTACAAAGGGAAATCTGCGCCCTTCACATAGTTTCACCTGATATTTTCACTTTATGCAGCAGAAACTTTTCTTGCTGTCTCCAAGTTGGAGGTGAGGAGGGGTTATTGAGCTTACATCAGTTTTTTCTACCATCTTCTGAATATATTTGAGGTAGAAGTACTTCCAGCTTAAACAGCGACAAGAAGTTGCATTTGCAAGTTTCTAGGAAATTGTATCTTCAATACTCACAGTGAACGCTCACGTTTTCAGCTAGGCAAGAAACCGAAATAGCAACTTACAGCTCATCTAAAAGTTAGCCAATACAATCAGCTTCCAGGTTTTCAGTGCACTGTAAACAACCAAATCACCACAGAAATGTATTTATGGAAGGGGAGAGGGCAAGGAGGGATATTAGATTCAGCAGCATTGTTGTAAAAAGAACAGTACCATTCTGGCTTGCACATTTCCGTAGCCATCTATATATTTATGATTCTGATGGCTTAAAAAACCGCAGAAATATTTATGCCTTCCTTTATTGCAAGACCCACAAATCTGCCCAGCTTCAGTCTAACATCTGAGGCACAATAAATCTTCCAGGGAATTTGAGGTGAGTTTTGTGGTCTGTGATTTGAGCATATCCTGTTTCTATAGTTCTGATCATATGTGACTGGGCTTTAAAAGAGGTGAAAGTCTGCTACTATCTAGTTCAGATAATGATTTCTGATCTCCTGCTAAAGAATATGTGATATGTCGTCACTGAATGAAGGTGTCAAGAAACAGGACAGAAAAATTCCCATGCTCTTCTATACATCACACGTGTGTGTGCCTGACACTGTACTTGTAGGGCAAGTACTATGTACTGGGACAGAAGCACTAGATAATTCAAGGATGGATATTTTTCCCAGCTAACAAAAGCAGTCTAATGTACACTAGAAAAGTTCATTGCCTTCCCAAATATATTAGTTTTCATATTATCTGATGATAATACTATACAGACAGGAGGAGTTCTGAATTTTTAAAAGCACTTGTGTTTTGGCCTTAAAAATTGATCATGGCACCTTAACTGTAAAGTAGCAAAGCTACTTCACGGAATAATAAAGCATCTGCACGCAAATGCAGATTACATGCTGCAATCTCACTGGCAGAAGCCCAGGAGAGTTAACGTGACCTAGACCCCCTACAATAGGTGAATGCTGTATTTTCAATGATAATTTAACACCTGCTTCTCAATTTCTGCCCCATTTCCCAGGACTCCACGCCTGCGGAATTTCTGCAGTTCCCTGCAGTGCTGGTAACAGAGATGGGGAGTTGTAAAAATGTCTTTCTTATGTCTGGTGTTCTTTAGGGAAAGTATTGGGGGACATTCATCATTTTTAAGAAGGTTTCTTTTTAATGCTGTCATGGGAATGTGTTTGATTTACTCTCCTTCTCACCATTGCCCGTGCAACATGGAGATTATTTCCATGGAGTGGAACGGCGTTCTGAGATTTATCGTGTGTGTTTTAGCAGTGCCAAGTGTTGGGGTGGGAATAACTGGAAAGGGTGGAAGAAGAGCCTCTTTCAGGTAAAGATGGAGTAATTGAAGTGAAGGTTTTACATACATTGGTCGGAGAGTCCTGCGTTTTTTACTGCTGCTTATAACCTTCATCCTCCCACACCTTGTGTCTCTAGCAAATAAGACAGCTTCAATAAGAGCAACCAGAACAACACAACGAGCACAAGATTGCTTCTACAGCTATTGCAGATACATAAAAAAAAATATATATGTGACACACTTCTGTCCCAGGACCTGAGATACCTTTAGGAAGCATCATGTTACGCGGGTAACCAATATCTACAGTTAGATAAACTTAAAGGTGGATTTGACCTATCTAATGTTGTGATAATGTGAAGTAAATGTGAAGCACAGGTAGGGAATGGAATTGAGAAACCCAACTCCTAACTGCCCATCCTAAATTCTGTTCCATATTTCCTCTATTAAAATCCAAGTTCTTCCAGGCTGCCATGCTCTTCTTTCCTATTTCTGGATATTCAGCAAAGTCAAAGGTGGTTCTACTGGGAGAAAATGAAAGGCAAGAAATTATCCCATAATTTAGGAACAGCACAGTTGATTAGTCATGTATTCGAACCTTATCTGAAGGTACTGAAAGGTTAACCCAGAATTTAAAAGAAACACTAAACATTTTCATTAGAAAGAGACATTTTCACACGTTCCACAGTATCACATTTCCTATGAGAAAATCCTCACAGATGCATGTTCACAACTAACTCTGCCTGCCACCTCGATTGTCTGTGCACGTTCTGCTCTCAAGGGAAAAGGTGGCAAAAGCAATCCTGGGATAAAAATGTCTGGCACGTGCCAACTGAGAATTTTGCATAAATGTCTTTGAAATAGCTACAGCTTCGTGCCTGCAGGATACACAGGAGCAAGTGAAAATACATAAGCATGCTGATGTCAGGACGCTACAGAAGATCTGCCTGCAATATCAAAAACTAGCAGGGCAATGCCTGCAGCGAGGCTGGCAAGGACACAGCGTATTAGACTGACCAGGGGCAATGGCGCTGTAAGAAATGGCATCCCTGAAATACTAGTTAATACTTCAGTACACGCACTAATTCCTGTGCATAGTGGTGCTACGGGAAAATTAGAAAAGAGAATCAATCGATGGAATCAATGGTAATCTGGAGAACATCAACAGTCCTGGGGCAAAAACCCCCTCTGTTATCCTAAACAGACGGCAATTTTGAACATATACAGGGAAGTGGGAGAGGGGTGCAGTTGTGCTTCAGGCTTTCATTCTGCAATAGAAGAGCAAAGCTTTGCCTTATTATACCGCCTAACTTCCTGAGAAGACCTGTAGCTGCCTTTCTCTGCTGAATGAGTTTCTCCAGACCTCTTAAAACCAACCCCTCAGCCACTACTGCTGAAAAACCCCTTAGCACTTCAACTCTGTTTCCAAACTCTGCTGTCGCTGGATTTCTTTTCTTGAGGGACGAAGGAGAAGTGGTGAGCAGTAAAACATGAGATCGCTGCTGCAATCCGGGGAGGAAATGTGCAGAGATAATCTCAAAGGGTCTTATAACAACTGGAAAATTACCCACAATCTTCCATGGAGGAAAATCAGACTCTGCATACTCACCTGGGCCCTGGAGCCATCTATTTATCTCTGAGCTACTAAACTAAAATCGAGTGCTACTCTCACCTTCTCCTTAGCATTTCTGTAAAACTAATTTCCCTTCCCACCCCTCCAAAACTGAGCTGAAGCGGTCTGGCAGTTTATCTGCTAGGCACATGAATATACCTTTGAGAGGAACTAAGGTTTGGTTCCCGTAGCGATAGAGTAATTCTGGTATTAATCTATTAAGTAACCTGGAAATACACTGCAGCTTCTCCTTGATAATACTGAACACAAATAGAAAAAGCAAAAGCACGGTAACTAGCTCAGCAACAACTTGAGCCAAATGTAATGCCATATGTTGTGATACATCTGCCAAACAACTCCTTGTTGAACTTTCAGCACCAGCAAAAACCCCTTTTCCACTGATGTCAGTGAAAGGGAGGAAGCTAAAAAAGTGATATTGCAGAGAAAGCAATGAAGGCATGCTTTCAAGGAAGCCCTGGCTCTCGACATGCAAAAGCACCTCTGTTCAAGAATACCCTGAAGCACATAAATGCTATCCCAACCATGTGCATTCTGAAGATGTGACCTACACATAAACAATAATCACATTAAAACGAATGCACATTTTTCTTTACTTTAAGGCTTCTGAACATTTTATGTTATTTTTCACAATTGAGTGCAGCTCCACAGACCAGATCAAAAGGATTAGTCTGAAAAGTACTTTCTGGCTAAAGTTCACCTACAGGCAAGATGCATGGAAGAATCTGCAAATCATTTAAGCAAGATAGTCCTTAAAAGTGGAATTAACTTTTTATAATCTTTGTGGAAACTTTCTCAGTGCTCTCTTCCTTTCTCCATCTATTTATTAAAAACATCAACATTGTGCTTGAACAATTGCAGTAGATCAGACCAGATGAATTCTCTCAAGGGCTCTAATCCACTTCTCTTCAGCTTCACTTCTGTTACAAGGTTAGCTTTTAAAAGCTATTTCTTCCACTCCCTGACAGAAAAAATGGTGCTGCAGCACGAACCAAAACGCAATACATAAGCTCAAGTATTTCTGTGCAATTCTGTCAGCCTCAAGGATGGCGAACAGCAATTCTGGTAACTGTTCAAACACTGGGGATTTATATTTATTATCAACGTCAATGAAATAGGGTCAAAAGCTAATTCCTTAAAAAACAGTGAACCTCTGAATTGCCCTGATGAAAGACAAAGGGCAGTACACATAGCAATGAGCTTGGTTTGCCAATTAATTTACACAATGATTCCTTTTTGTTCTTAATGCTTTATTTCATTTTTGCTTCTCCTCTAGGTCTGGCCATTCGTGGATTTGTTGCGGGAGTTCTTTTGTTGGGCTACGTTACGAATCAGGACATTCACACTCCATAATTTTTGGAGGGTGGAGTTTTTTTCTATACTCCAAACACTTAAAATATTGAAAAAGGGAAAGCCCTCTGAAACTTTTTACAATAAGTTTACGTGCAAGAAGAGTTTCAACATAAAGAAAGGACTACCTTAGCAAGTCAGTTGCATGGTTTCATATAGTGACACCATACATATATATGTGTATATGATATATATATCATACAAATAAACCACTGCAGAAAACCCTTTCAATGGCTAGACTGTAGTATAAATAAAGTAGATGGATCATAGTAGATGGATCAGGAAGATTTAGGGTGACAGTGACCTCAGAACTCACACAGGGCTAGCTTAAAAGCTAGACCAACTTTCTCAGAGCATAGTCCAGTTGAGTTTTCCAAATCCCCAAGGATGGGGAGCCCACAGCTTCCACCAGCACCTGTTTCTGGGCTGAACCATTCTTCCAGTGAAAATTTTCTTCCTTACGTCTAATCAGATGCCACAGAAAACCCTACATTTTGTGAGATGATGTCATAACCTGGCCAACCAACCAAGTCTTACCTGGGCACCGGGGAGTTTTGTGGGCCACAGCAGTACCACTGATAGGGCGACCGTTGGGAGTGACACACCAGCAGTATCCAGTGTAACTATGGCACTGAACCTGTCAGAAATGACATGAACCACGTGCAGTTCGTCAGACGTACATCTGTTACCCCACAGCACTCATGACACGTGAGTACAAAAGATTAGTCCAGCAAATTATATTGGCAAATATGAATGTTGACTATATTGCCAACTATATTGGCAAAAATGAACCGTGACGGCATAATCTCAATCCTACATATGATTTTTTATCATAAAGAAGAGTTTATTTCAAGCAAAGTGTGGTAGGTCCTTCAGAATCCAATGGAAGAGAAAGCTATCGAAATGTGTGGTTGTTTACTCCCTGTTTCAGAAGAGTGAGGTGCAGGTGTTATGAAAACCTCATAATGAAGTTCCTCAAGGGACACATAAACTGTTCCTGAAGCAAGCAATCCCAAGTTTTTTTTCCACATAGAGAACATATTGTTCCACCCACTGAAGGAGCAGGACAGAGTTGCTTCTGCCAGCATTATTCATATCCCAAGCTGTCAGAAAGGAAACTCTTGGAATTCCTCTTAGAAACCAATTGCATTGTATTTCCTGAGGGCCAATATCCCTTTCCTCACCGTGCTTGTAACGAGGATTGTCTTCTGCACAGCTCCGCAACTGAAGTGCGGTACAGAGACAGCAGAAGGTGATCTTGACTGGTATATGTATCACAGGATAAGCTTCTGACTGCCCCCCTTCTGAATTCCATGAGCTAACCTAAGTAAATCAGCCTCAGACCATGTGCTTGTGCAGAAATTCAGCTAATAGGGAAGAATCTGGTATGATTCATGCATTAGCACTAAGATATGGACTGTAGTCACAAGGTTTCTGGCTGGGATCAGGAACGGATCAGGAATTCCAAGCATTTTACCATCTGATGAATATTCAGGGGGCTAAAAGAATGACTCAGCTGCCTCAGCCTAGAAGAAAAGGGAGCATATCACATGAGCAACAGTAACGTTTGGCTCTTCTACTGGCCAACTCTGAAAAAAAGAACAAGGACTTGGCACAAAACATGAATTTTCCTTCCATTTTTTAACATCAGTGTTAGCACAAATTACATTTCATTTTGAAATTGCATTTCCCTTCATTACATTTGTCTCTTCTTCACCTCCTGCAAACACACACACTCTGACTTTCTGGTCACGCAAGATAGTGAATGAGAAATTTTTCAACCTGACTATATGTGCCATCGTCATTGCATTCCGGGATGAACACTTGTTGAAATTCCTTGCGAGCTTGTTCCTGGGTATACTTCCTCTCAGCCACACATCTGGAAACATCTAGAGAAAGGGAGAAGACCAGTCAGTTGGATGATGCAATATAAAGAAGATGATTGATAACCTAAATTAGGAAAAAGGAAGGCGGCTCTGACAGTCACATAAAGAACTGGAATTGTAATGAGGGAAAATGTGCAATCATTTGCAATTTTTAAAGAAACAAAACCAATGGAAGACAATAACTTCTGGACAATACCATCCTAATTCACCTCATTCACTTGCACGATAGTAACATTTTTTGCTGAGCATCACATGCAAATCACTAATGTGATCATGTTCTTCCTCCAACCTTTGACTGTCTAACCTGTGAGTTCTTTTGGTTCGCCCAAATGTCTTCATGCTGCCAAGCAGCGTAAACAAAACCGAAATTTTGCTGCATGAAAGGCCATAAAGTGAAGCACAGAGGGGAAGGACAGAACTGGGAGACGAGACGGAGAGATGCTCGGAGAGACAACCTTGCTGCTCCAACTGCTGCCAAAGGGCAGAAGCCCGAAGCAGGCTTTTCCCATCGATTTAGGATGGCAATAGCTGCCACTTTGTGCCCCGCAATATTCTTTCGGTGCTGGCGGCAGCACTAGCTTTCTAGTGCTTCAGGAAGGGCAAAGCAGGCAGCAGGAGTATAGCTGCCTTGTCTTTCCTGCTGTGACTCTACATGCCGCTTTCTTCCATTAGGCAGCGATCTCAGTCGTGACTACAGATGTGCTGACCAGGCTGGTAAAAAAAATAAAATAAAATATACTGTACAGCAGAGCAGCTTGTCAGGGAGGTGATTCAATAATAATTTTGGACATGCTTAATTCATATTCTGTTAAAATTTACTGTAACAGTGTACGATTGAGACGTGGCACAAGTCCAAGACTATGACATGGTCTTTTTTTGTCTGCTGTGTGGTTTTTTGCACCCTCTCCTGTGTTACTTGGTACTGGTCTCCATCCAAGACAAGGTAGAAGACTATACAGCTTTCATTCAGTAGGGTTTCTATAGCTTAATATATTATGTTGTCTAATTCATTTCAATTAGGCAGCCAAAGGGTGAGAAAAGATACAGAGCATACACTTTTTTTCTTTCAAGCCGCTAAAAGTTTTAGCATGTTGCTGATGAAGAATCAATACTTCAGGATCTGCTTGAGCTAAGCCATTTCAGGACAAATGAGAATACCAGGCGAGCTTAAGGTAGTATTAATCATCTCAAGATGTGACTGTAACATCTGAATTAGAATGATCTCAAGCATACGAGCAGAGACATTTGCTGCTTCTGATCCCTTCTTTGTTTAAAGACTGTTTGACGGTAACTGGCTGTTTCCTTTCTAGGGCTAAAACTGTCCAGCGATTCCCTGTGAGGCAGGGGTCTTGTGGTGATTCGTGAATGTTCGGGCGGTTCTCAGAAAGCACAGGGATTTGTCCACACACGTTGAACAGAATCTGACTGTGAGGCAACACCACTTCCACTTCCCCATTTGATACCCGCATATCTCGACAGGATTTTGGCATTTGACAATCCCCAGGAGCAGACAGGTGAGCCAGCTACGTTCCCAGTCCCCCAGGCACCCTCTCTGTGCCAGATTCATCCAGACATGCGTGCACGGAGCCGACATGGAAGCTCGGTGCAGACGCAGAAGTCCTTTGTACAGGATGAATCCTTCACTGGTCATCCCTACCGAGCTTTGGACAATTCACCTGGTAACATTAGCATAAAAATTTCCCTTCAAGACCTAGGCAATCTCGTGTGGAAGCGTAGCACAATGAGGACAGAAACTGGTCCTCAGCATCTGCACCCTGAAAACAAAATTGGGGCCCCTTAATTCTAATCTTCTTATTGATTTCCCTTCTGGTCTTGGATTCACGTGCGCTACTTCTGTGCATTAGTTTACTCTTCTCGCAGGAGCGTTATGTGAGTTCATGTTGGTAAAATGCCCAAAATACAAGTTGCCTTACTTTGAAAAACTGTGATTTAGTCTTAACAACCTTAATCATATTACGCTGTTTCAGGGGGGATATTCACAGAGAGGCAATGTTACCTAAAATGGACAGAAAAGTTCAACCATCCCGAAATGTGAGAAAAATAACAAGGAACTGAATTAATTTGTACTCTGGTACTTTAATAACTTGTTTTGTCAAGGGAAAATTATAACCAATGGATTGTGCAGCTCAGGTAAAGTCTGTTAATGTATGCACTGCCAAAGTTTTGGGGAAAAAAAAAAAAGAAACATTTTAAGCAAGCTTTGGTGTCGTAAGCTGTCTTCTGAGCATGGTTTGGTTATACAGTACTTAATAACATGTGGTTTTAATGTAGCTAGTGTTTTAACTGAAAATAAATCACTCCTTTGTTGGACCTCTGTCCTCGTTTTTCTAGAATGACATGTGGTTTAAATGTCTAAAAGGAAAAGTGATATAAATTCCATCACACAAGGTCTCTGGTATAGTACCAGCAGGGCTGTAAATTATCTCCAATATTTGAATTAGCATAAAAACATGCCAATGAGAAAAAGAAGTTCTCCAAAACTGTCCACCACTTGTTCCTAAACAGCCTGATGCTCTAAAGGCCTCCTATTTACGGATGACCTAATATGCTTTAAAATCAACAATGACCAAATTTTGTGGAACATAAAATTTATGTTTGAAACCTTATTTTGTATTATACAACCATGGAAACACTTTAAAGCTGTCGAACATTACTGTGCTTCAGTACACCCGAAATAAACCCATGAGAAAGGTCTCTTATCGAGTGAAGCATCTGAAACTGTGTATAGTCAAAACATTATTCCTAGTTTGGGTCTTTTTTTTTATTTCACCAAGGTATTACCACTGGGGAATCACTATGACACAGAGACGTGGCCCAAACCTGACAGAAGAAATGTAATAGGGTGGCCAAGATAAAAAGAAGACATATAAGAACATTCTTCTTCAGAATACTAAGGAACATTCGATTATTAATTCAGAGGAGCGAAATTCCTTCCAAATAAAACATCACTGAAGCCAAAAGAAGTTATAATTTTCTTTTTATAATAAGTTTGCATGACCTGAGTACCTGCCTCTGTGACCTGGTTGCAATACCTTCCACATCTACTATGCGATTTCAAACAAATTTTCCAAAGGAAAAGAATTCAAGAGATTTAAGTGCTAGATATTTATGTAAAATAAGAGCTGAAATAGGATGAGAAAACTAATTCTTGCCATGACTGGGAGAAAGGCTGAAACATGAGCTCACATCCGAATATCAGACAAGAGAGAGGCGTAGGGAGACCTTGCAGCTTCTAACAAGCAAAAGTCAGCGATGGGCGAGAGCTTAATCCACAGGAAAACGGACCTTTCCCATGGCCATTGCTCGTGCATATTCAGTGAAGCCGAATTTAGGACTCCCTGTGCAAAGTCTTTTGGGTGCACCCAGACAACTCTTGGCCATGGGCCCCTCTGTGCACCTTGCGCAAGTGTAACTGGTGAAGGCGACTCACACGAGTCTCACGTTATTAGGGTGAGTCTAGGCTTAAGAATCTGGCCAGAAGAAGTTTTACAGGTATATTGACACTGAGAGGTTACCAGGGAAGTCTCTCACAATCAGATTCAACTCTCCTCTTTACCTAGAACAGGAATAATTCACGTCAGGAGTGACCCCGATTATTTTGAAATGAAGACTGCGAATGAAAGGTGGTGGGACTTACCTGGTACCTCGGTGCTGATGAGTCAGCCCACAGCTTTGATTTTGATCATCATGGACCCTGACCAACGCAGGCCAAACTGTTTTGGGGTGAATGGCATCACGCTGGTGACAAACAACCTGCGAGCAGAGGGGACTCGGAGCCTGCAAGGCGTTGGAAGGATGAAAAGCGCTGTGCAACGCTGTGCATTGCTGGAACAAGTCAGCCTTGTGCCGCTGTTTTAATGGATTTCTAGCTTAAAATAAAAAAAAAAAGGCTTTTTTTTTTTTCAAATCTGTTTTTGTTTAAAATTTTGGAACCTTCTAGCGGAAGAATAAGGGGCTTGAAACTGTTACTGGTTTCTGACTAGAATTCCCACTATACTTTATTTCTCTCCCTAGCTTAAGTATTAATATGGGAACCGACAGGCTCAAGCTGGAATCTGGTATACGACCTGGTGAAAAGACTGTTTGGCCCTAAGACCTGTAAAAAGCTGGCTGAAATGAGGCGTTATTTGCCTATACTCAGGCCATGGGAAAGACTAATTTTGCAGCTACGTACGACCAGCTGTAATTTTGAATTATGTCAATGCCTGACTCAGTGAGGCTTTACCCTCTCAACTCCAGGTAAGTTGGCTTTTACATCCCGGAAGCTTGCTGGAAAAGAAATTCTCCTGGCATAGAAACTGAGCATAAAGATGCATGAGTTTACCTTAAATTAGCTCACTTGGGCTGTATTAGTTGTCAGACTGGGTTGGTGCAGAGCTCAATACATTTTAGCACAGGCCAGCGTGTGGATTGCACCACCGCGACTCAGCACCAGGACTGCCAAGGCAGCTAGAGGTTTAAGAAGACAAATACATCTTGGGGTGTAAAACTGAAGACAAAAACGGGTGCACGGGAGTGGACAGAAATACACAGAAGGGAGGAGATGACAGAGTTGTAGCTGTTTGGGCAGGTCTTTCTGAATTGCCCTGGTGACAATTCCGGCTTCCAGCAGAGACCGGTGTCCGAAAGGCACAGGTGAAGTATAAAGCCATCTTAATGCTGTGCTGAGCTTCTATTCACAATAGGGAAGACTTTCACCTGTGAAGTGAAGTGGCACCGGCACGCTGCTGCAGGATCCGGAACCAGGGTCTTCCTGCAATAGCACCGAAGTCAATAGGAAATCCCAGCACCCGAGGAAATTCCGGAAACAGAATTAGCCTCACCAACAGCCCAGCGCTGACTTGGAACTAACCTTCTTCTATGCCTTATTTCCAAGAGTACAGCACTGAAAACACTGAGCTTTGGGGGAAAAAAAGAAAATAACCATCAACTTCAACTCTGCTGGCTAATCCATGAATAATATATCACACAGAGAGAAGTTTATTACTGCAAAGTAGAAGTTTATCTTAAAAACAATGACACAAACTCATCAAGGGTGTAAACACCATCTCTAAAGTGACATTTAATACAATTGAATTTACAGCAACTTTGGGGCTCCACAGGGAGATCTAACCCAGATTCCACCATGGAAAAGCACACAGCTCGCCAAAAGAATAGATAAATCTCCTGCAAAGATTTTGATGTAGTGCATCCGGTATTTCTTGGTTTGCTATATATTTCAGTGAGAATAAAAGTACCTTTCCCAGTCCCAATGCACTGAGCAGACTTTGCTTGCTTTCGAAGAGATTACTGTGTGTGACACAGGCTCGTTATGTATTTACACATAAAATACTCTTCACATTATTTCATTATTTTATTACAGACGGAATATCCAGCCAAACAGATCAGAAACGTTTACCACTTTGTTAAACTACTTATAAAGTGGTTAAACTTAATCGTTTGAAGAAAAAGTTCCCTTGAGGGCTTTCCACAGATACCTAGCTGTTCTTACGCTAAAGAGAAAGCTTTTCTGAAGTCGCAGGGAGGTGAACAAGCAGACCTAGTATAGACACACATCATCCAAATACACCTCACTCTTTCTCTGTGGGTTTCCCTTATAGCCCCTTCATTATGCCAGAATACCTACATACGCTTCCTTGCCCTTAAATTTAGAAATATACAGTGCGCAAGCTGTTTAAAGTCAGCTATCCCCCGAGCACCTTACTGAATTGTCCTAAAAATGAACCAGAATTTTTTTCTATTTTTCTGTTTCTTTCCCACTGCTATATCCTTTCGCTAACTGGTAGTGATATGATAAAAGCCAAATGGAGTTAATTTGTAGCTAATTTAGCACAAAAATGTTTTATTTAGAGCACAAGGCACCGTTCGGTTCTATACGGCATAAATTACTCGTAACATGAACATTTTCGATGGTATTTGACCTAGGTCAATGTATATTCCAAAGAACTGGTCATGTCTACCAAAAAAGCATAGACATAGCTGTAGCCTCTAGTGATAGGAAACATATAGCAAGCCATACGTGCTCAAAGTTTCAATTTCAAAGATGCAGAGATTATTAGCCTCTTGGGTCGGAAAAGATATCAGCACAGACATTTAGCCTGACGCGGCCGTAAAATAGACTTGCTGCTTCGTGACAAGGGCTGGGCGACTCTTTCGCTATTTATTTTTATTGCTGCATTCTGGATTCAAACAAAACAGCAGAGCAATCTCAGCCCAAACTCTCCTCTATTGGCATCCAACAGAAGCAGGCAGTGTGGTGTTTCTTTGTTGTTTTCTTTTTGGTTTTTTTCACATTTTGCAACCACCCAGCAATTTAGATAGCTAAGCTTTAAGATAAAATAAGGAATGCTGTGCTGGATTCCTTCTTGGCACAATAATATTTCTCTCAATATGCTAAGAGTCACATTTGGAGGGACACAGCCTGACTAGAACTGAATCAAATATTTGCAAGAAAAACTAAAGCTACGGCTTTCTGATATTTTACATACCAAAGGCCAGACTAGGCTTTCCGAGCAGAACAGAGATTTGATAAATAGTTTGGAGAAGTCTAAGGGGGGCGAATTTATAATTCTTGCACTGAAAATCTGAGAAGGCCTGCAACTGTTGTGGTTTCTAGTCTTCAGTGCAGTATTATTGCTTTAGCACTAGTAGTTTCTCCTTCACTTGCTTTAAGATGTTCAGTTTGTATTAAACCTGAAACTAAATTGAAAATATATGAGCAGAAATGAAAACTCCACAAAACAAATAAAGAGATTACTTTCATACAATTGCAGTAGCACGTATTTGGTTCTAAAAAGAGCCCTTTTTTGTGCCTAAGAATGCTCCTATATGCCCTGATTCTGTGCAGTCTGGCTTTGGCAAATTCTGCTCGGATAAATATTATCAAGAAAAATGGAGTACTTTGAAAGAGATAAATTCCACCTCCAGCAAATTGTGGATAATATTTCAGTGTTACTTGTCCTGTGTTCCATGTACCAGTAGACACATTTAAAAGAGCAAAGGATATTCCACAAAAAATATTCCAAACATACTTAAAACTTTATCCACCCCCATTAAATACCTACTAGAAAGTATAATCAATCAGAAGCCAACTCCTCTTGCTTTCAGAGACTACATAAATGATAACTTCTGTATGTAGATAACTTTTGTTTACCAAGATGTTGAATATTTTGTTTCTCAAATTAACACTTTTACTACAGTGGCTTGAGACGTAACAGCTTGACGCATAACATAAATGAAGACTCAAAACCAAAAGGAGGTTGGGACTGAGCAGGGTTAGGGTCAGGGTTGCCAGCATTACGGTCTGGAAACTTGCAGTCATCCTACAGATTAAACGCAGCGTCTACAGTTAGAAAATATGTCTGAAAAAGGAAGAGACAGCTCCTAGCTAAAAGTATTTTAAGAGAAAAATCTGCCTTATAATAAATTTTTTCCCAGTTTATTTAAAAAAAACCCAAACTGATACAACTTTTCAATACATTCTCATTTTAACATCTTTTTCCCAAATAATAAGAAAACCCTGCATCCCTCCTTTTTCTTTTCTTTTCTTTTTCTTTTCTTTTGTTTTTTTCTTTTCTTTAAGGTTGGACAAGATGATTCAAGGTTGGACTAGATGATCCCTGAGATCCCTTCCAACCCGTGATTCTGTCATTCTTCATAAGGGAGAGGAGAAAGACAGAGAGGTGATGAGGACAAGTGAAAACTGTTCTGCTTCCAATCTACAGACTGTGCAAGCTCTCAGCGTGCATTCAGGTTTATTTTATAGACTGACGCCTTGTTCCAGTCCCACTTTCACTCATCTCAGTTAGGAAAAGAACCAAACCTACTCACTATGTCTGTCTTTCTCCAAATGAAACATCTCAGGAGCATGTTTTGCCTCCCAAACGCCGCCCAAAGGGCTGCCTTCCAGGCAGCAGGTTGACTGGCCAAGCCAACCTCCGTGCCCACGCGCTGACCTAAGGGACGTGCTCAGGCACTGCGAGCACACGTCAAGGCCACACCGGGCTCGCCGGCAAATCTGAGCCTGAGGGCAGCCTCTGTGGGAACAGAGGACAAGGTGTGCACTCAGAAACCATGTCCGGCATTTACAAGCCAGTTCTTTAGCTAAGAGGCAACAGTAATGTTTCCACAAAGGATGCTTAGATTCATGAATGATGAGACCAAGATTAATTTACGAGCCCAAAACAGCAACTGCCTGGCAATGTCCTCCTTCCTCTTCACCAAGGGAAAATCATATCGGCATGTTTATCCAAGGACAGAAAGGAACTTCAAGCTGCAACACGGGAGGTTTAGATTGGAGATTAGGAAAAATTTCTTCACTAAGAGAGCAGTCAGGCTGGCACAGGCTGCCCAGAGAGGTGGGGGAGTCACCATCCCTGGGGGTATTTAAAAGACGTGTAGATGCGGCCCTTCAGGGCATGGTTTAGGAGACCTGGGGGTGTTGGGTTGATGGTTGGACTTGATGATCCTAGAGGTCTTTTCCAACCTTAATGATTCTATGATTCTATGAACCTTAATTCATATAATTTCAAATTATTGAAGCATGTCCTTAGTTCATTCATTAACTTATTGTAGTAATTGTTCAAATGAGTGAAACTTTCCCCTATTGCTGAAAGCCCCACTTTAATGAAGCAAATGCTGGGTGCTTCTCCCTTTAAGGAAAATAAATAGCCAATAGTAGAATACCTCCTTATGGGAAATTCCACTCATATTTTGACATGCTTCAGTTCATTATGTGAATCATGAGATTAAAGATAGTACCTTTTGTTATGTCTATGATAGCCCATAAAAGAATGGCATTTTTAAACAGCATGGCTCTTTAAGATACCATACATGAATTAAGCTAAACATGAGCTATCTAGGGTTTCCAATGGAGAAAGGGGATTTACATAGTGATATAACAGTGACACTACTGCGTGCGATGCTCTGAGCGCCAGCCAGACTAAATGCCAAGCCACTCACAAATTAAATATTACTCTCTGTAAAGCTCCTCACGTTGCCATTCTGAGTACGGTCTGCTCGGAGATGTGTCCCACGTCCAGTTTAACAGTTCACTGTAAACCCAGGCTGCTGCTACATGATGACAGTGAAGTAAGGAAATGTGATGCGGTTTTACAGGGATCAACAATTCGTTTCAAACCTCCCGCCATCAGAGAAGTCATATTTTAATGAAGCATTGGTGGAGAAGCCAAGAAATCCAAGCACCTCAGCTGGGACCTCTCAAGAACTCTATGTTAGGGCAGAGGTGCGCTGGCAGGACTGTACATGTGCATTTGTTTTTCCATTGATCACAGCGTCAGAATACAACATAGTATTACTGAACCACCTGCTTAATACATTCAAAATATTATTATGGGCCTGGTACATTCACTTAAAAACAAACTGAGAAAGGGAACAAGTATTCTTGACGTCATTTAAGGAATAAGAAGAGAAAAGATGAAAAATGGAATTAAAAAGGTATTTTTGAGTGCATTATCCTGCAGCGCTTGCAGACCACTTTGAGGGCAAATTTTGGCTAAAGCAACAGGAGCTCCTCTTAGCTAATTCTAGGAGGGACATCTCCGTGGGAGGCAGAGGCTTTTTGTTCAGGTGAAACATTCCCAGTAGCCACAGACATCCAAAACACAGTCACAAGCATTGCACACGCTCCTCGGCTTCCTCCTGACAAGTTGCCCAAATCTTGGCAAATATTCATATAAAGACCTTAAATGCTTAAATAAAGTTCAAAGTGGCCGAGACGAACCGCAGTGCCGCCCGTTCCAATTCACCCTCACACCATTAGCAAAACTGCGGATTGAATTGCTGCTGGCCACAGGTCACTGTTCACCTGATGGTCCATTAGAAAGAAAAACTGTTCTCCATCCACTAGACGTCCCCGTTACGGATATTGCTCGCTTTGAAGAAGACGCCATCAGCTACCAGGCTTTCTACACCTGAGACCTGAAGTTACTGAAACGGTAGATGAAAAGTTGTCCAAAGGGAATGGAGTTATTCAGAGTCCTGAACTCTGAAAGACTCCACTGATCTCATAGAAAAATCTTCCACTAACCTAGCTAGGACTAGAGCTTGTTGTCACGTCAAAGAAAGGCACAGTTTCATTGAGGAAACCTTCAATCCCACTCGCCTCCACCCAGCATCATGATTTCAAGTTTAAAGGTTAATACATGTTATTTACTGTCACAGAAAACTACTTGAAAAGCCTAACGCTACGTGA
This sequence comes from Phalacrocorax carbo, assembly GCF_963921805.1. Classification (NCBI taxonomy): domain Eukaryota; kingdom Metazoa; phylum Chordata; class Aves; order Suliformes; family Phalacrocoracidae; genus Phalacrocorax; species Phalacrocorax carbo. Next base: position 2,570,256 of record NC_087515.1, on the reverse strand, counting down.
AAACTGCTGCAGGGTAAATATGATTTCCCGTTTTCAAAGTTTTGTGGGGAATAAATAGGGTAGCAAACCTGATGATAGAAAAATCCTATTGATTTTAGCGTAGTGGAAACAGGTAGGAGTTTGCAGAACTAAGTTGAAGCATTCTCTCATTTGTTTGTATTTCTAACGCAAACTTTTAATAACGATAGAAAATTTGCATCTTTTTTGTACAATGCCATTCTACAGTGATAAGACTAAATTTTACAGAATAATTGTAAACACTTACAAGAAAGAAATAAAAACCAAAACAAAAACAACAAACCAGACTTCTTTATGATCCCAAGCTGGGAGGAGCGGCTGATACGCCAGAAGGCTGTGCTGGCATCCAGCGAGAGCTGGGCAGGCTGGAGAGCTGGGCCCGGGGGAACCTCAGGGAATCCAACACGACCAAGTGCCAGGTCCTGCCCCTGGGGAGGAACAACCCCCCGCACCAGCACAGGCTGGGGGGGACCTGCTGGAGAGCGGCTCTGCTGAGAGGCCCTGGGGGTGCTGGGGGGCAGCGAGGTGACCCTGAGCCAGCACCGGGCCCTTGGGGCCAAGGGGGCCAGCGGTGCCCTGGGGTGCATGGAAAGGAGCGTGGCCAGCAGGGCGAGGGAGGTTCTCCTCCCCCTCTGCTCTGCCCCAGTGAGGCCACATCTGGGGGGCTGCGGCCAGGTCTGGGCCCCCCAGGTCAAGAAGGGCAGGGAGCTGCTGGAGCAAGGCCAGGGCAGAGCTGCCAAGGGGATCAGGGGCTGGAGCATCTCCCTTGGGAGGAAAGGCTGAGAGACCTGGGTCTGTTCAGCCTGGAGAAGAGAAGGCTGAGGGGGATCTCATCAATGCCTATAAATATCTGAAGGGAGGGTGTCAGGGGGATGGGGCCGGGCTCTTTTCAGCGGTGCCCAACGCCAGGCCAAGGGGCCACGGGCACAAGCTGGAACACGGGAAGCTCCACCTGAACATGAGGACAAACCCCTTCCCTGTGCGGGTGCCAGAGCAGGGGCACAGGCTGCCCAGAGAGGCTGTGGGGTCCCTTCCCTGGAGACATTCACCCCCCGCCTGGACGCGGCCCTGTGCCCCTGCTCTGGGGGTGCCTGCTCCAGCAGGGGTGGGACGGGGTGAGCTCCAGAGGTGCCTCCCAACCCCCGCCAGTCTGGGATTCTGTGATTCAGAATGTATAAGATGCTGCATGAAGAAAACCAAAAGAATTAGTTTCAGGCAGTCTCATCTGTAATGATGCACGACAGACATTCATCCTTACATTTCTAGGTTACAGGAGATCCTCGCTCAGCAATGCCTCTCCCGTTTCTGCTGGGGAAGGTGTTTTTAGCCAACATCTGCATTTCAGTTTCCATACAAGCACAATTTTTGGAGTGGTCTATACCATGTTCCACATCATGTAAAATCCCCATTAAATGTAAAACTGTAGCTACTGTCCATTCTAGAGCAAGGCTTTTCCCTCTTTTGGTTTGGGTTTTTTTTAGGTAGATGCAGTACTCCGCACAGTTGCTCCTGTTTTCAAGACTAAAACTTCAACTTGTACTTCTCGTATGCACAAAGAGTATCAAAGGCTCAGTTCTGTAAGTTACAAAGCCTTTCTGTGTTCCAGCCAGAGCTCTCCATGTAAAAGAAATAGTAGTTCTGAATATATAAACAAGAAATGATGGACACAAAATTATTCCAGAGGTTATCGATATAAATTGTGAAGGTGTTTAGATTTCTAGTGAATAGACTGAACCGAACAAAAAGCTGGTCACCATGTTTTCACCTAATTAAAATGGTACCTGGAAGTATTTAATATTCAGACAAGATTTTTGTGATGTGAACAGGGATTTTTACCTGAGAAGATGACAGGAGGAGCCAGAGATGGACTTAAGACTGCCTTCTCTGACCAATGATGGATTAATATCAGACACAGATTTAAAGTTGTGAATCTTATACCAGGAATCATCTCTCTTCTCCCTTCGTAACTTCCACATGCAAACGTGCATCTTTCTTTCACTTTTTCCTGCATCAGCAACCTCAAAACTTGCTTCAAAACCAATGTTTTAATGAGGGGGATGGGGTTGGGGTGGGGCGTCTGTTTTTTAAGGGGGACAGGCGAACACTTCCAAAAGGATTTGCTTTCATTCCGACATGGAATGAAAACAAATTCTGAGACTTTGAAAGATGCCCTGAAATGGAACCGTCACTTTTTGGTTAGCCCTGCTAAAACAACCCTCTGGTCAAGCATCACCTGCAACAACAAATTTCACCACTCAAAAGCAACTGGCTCAAATGAGGTCTTAATCTGAGGACTTCCTTAGCTCTTTCAGAAGAATGTTTGATGGGACGATCAACAGTAGCTCTGGCCATGCTAAAACTGAAACTGCAGCTAGGCCAACGAATCCTTTTTTTTCCCCTCTAAAACTTGTTTTTACAGCTTGAAATATTTCTGATGATTGCAGCCATGGGTAGGAAGAAAGACACAGGTCACTTCAAAATTTAAGACTGCTTTCATTGAATAAGAAAGACTATGAAACTGTAAAATTAAGTCTCTTGCTGATATTGACCAAGTATATTATTGGCAATCATGTGCCTATTGCCAACCAAAGGAAAAAAATAAATATTGAAGTGATGTTTGCATTCATTTAATTGAAAGATTAAAAGCATTTGATTGATGAGGGCATGATGTGTACTTGCAATTAACAACACTTCAGCTGCCTCAGGTGTCTAATTCCAAGTTTCCAATTGTACTGACACACTACTCATTAATAAATAAACGGCAAACAAGCACTTCTCCCTGTAGTAGCTGTGGACTGCAGAAAAATTTGCCAGCGTTGCTGCCCCACCTCAAGTAGGGCAACTCAATGCATCTTTATGGAAAAAATTTCTTGCAGATGATATTGTCAATATGGTAAAAGGAAAAAACAATAAAGAAAACATTCTGAAAAACTAATTTCCAGAAAAGTGTATAATGCTGAAATGCATAAAATGAACAAATACAAAGCGTACAATAATTCTCTCTGCCGTTCACGAGTGTAACAAAAGCTTTGGCTCAGGTAGCTTCATTATGTTATCCCTGTTCGCAGAAGTAATTAGATCCACCAGCTAATACAACGGCTTATTATGAAAGGGCTGCAGAATAAGCATAGTGTTTCATCTAGGCAGAAGATGAGACAGAATGTCTCTTTGAAGCAGTCTTGATGCTTCAGAGGTTTGCTGGAGCTAATGGAGAGGGCTGATGTGGAAATTGCCTCCTAGAGGTTGAATCCGTGTGGTCCCTGGGGCTTTCTTCCCACCCCCCACCCCGCCCCTCTCTTCTGGACAGAGGGAAACGGAGGGTAAATCTTTATGATCACTGCTCTTCTAACATTTTAAAAAGGTCATTGTGTTGAGGATCACCCTACACTCCAGTAAGGAATTATGTCACATGACAGTTGCGTTCTCTAGCACCAAGCTACTCCAAAAGGGAAAAGATTTAACTGTCAATACTTTATAAGAACAGGAACTGAAGCACTAGGGTTGCACGTCGCACAGTTCCTCCAAACAGCAGTCAGAAGTAAAAGAGTGGGTGATGTGGGTAGGAATGGCCTGCGAGGGCTCCAAGCACTACAAGCCATTTCACTGGATTTCAGAATTACAGTATTTGAGGGTTTACACAACTTCCAGTTATATCTATATCTATATCTATATCTATATCTATTATATCCTACAATTTCTACATACTTATGTTGGGGGATACAAATCAAAACAACAAGAACCAGGCAGATCTTTCTAATTTCTTTTTTTCCTTTTTTTCCCGCCCCCCGCTAAAAGATTGCAGTTAGGAAAGACAAGACTGAATTTGACCATCTCTCACTCAAAAAACCAAATTGCAGTGGACAAGAAACCTCAGGGGATAACAGCCTTGAGAGTTACTCAAGTCCTTTGGAACAAGGACCTAGCCTTACAATCTCCTTAATAGTGACATCTTATAGTGTAAATGGGGGGGGAGGTCATATTTTTGTTGATGGATAAAGATTAATTTATCTTCATGTAGCCTATTGTTATGGAACTGACAGGATGGATTTCAACCCACTTGCTTTTAGACAGCTCTTCAGGTACAGCACTCCTAGTTTTCAATACACAGACATTTTCAAAAACTATTTAAAGCCTATTCTTTTTCATTATGGTGAAGAGAAACTTTGATTTGCTCACCTTTGCAGTTGCCCCGGTAGGCTATTTCCAGCTGAGGGTCTTTGCATTTTGCTCGTTGAAATTCACACCGGGACAGAAAAGTTCTTCCATCAGATGCACAGAGTGATTTCTGCGGGGAACCTGCACAGTCCAGGCTGCATTCTCTGTCTTTGTCTTGGTCCACTCTCAAAAACTAGGAAAAAAAACCCCAAATTAATGCTGTAGGAATGTCATCTCTATGTGAAAACTGCTCTGTGATCCCCTTCCCCAGGGAACACATGCAAATATTGCCCAAAACTGAAAAGAAAGCTCTGTCTTCATAGCCTATTCAAATAATCGTTGATTCATCATATCTGGGGTTATTCAGCTGCTGCTTTGAAATGGTAGCGTTTGCAACATTTCTGTAACATACAGTAAATCCACTATCGCAATTAGCAAATCTCTCAATCTCCTTCGACCATTACGAAGATGAAAACAGCAGCTTGGAGTCTTTAGAGCGAAACCGGGGGTGGCAGAAACATTCTACACAACAAAAATGAGACAGCAAGGGAAACTCGTCTATTTTATTAGCTATGCGCTAACTTGCCTACAATAACAACCTGAAAAGACTGTTCTAAGATCCAAATTGGATTTTTAACATCAGTACTCATTTAAAATTATACGCGTAATATGCCCAGTAGCCTCAACCCAAAAGGCCTGATGAGAAAAAGAGAGAGGTAGAGAAACCTTATGAAACACAACAGATCATTTATTCTTGCAATGCCCATATTCAAAAACTGAAGACTCCTCAAAACAGAAATGTAAGGTATATTTTATAGAAATATTCATGCTTGTGCATATGCTTGCCTGTAAAAATCCATGTCAAGATTGAAGAGGAAAATGTTATAGCTTGCAGTTCTTCCCATGAGACCGTTCTTACGCACGACGGAGTCTCAGCTGCCATTCCAAAGTGCCCCACCATGGGCAAGCAGAAGAGACAAAACCTGAACCAGGCTGTGTGTTGTGTGCAGAAGAGTCTTGAGACAAATAATTTTTTAAAAAAATTTGTTACCAACCAACCAAAACCTCTGACTACTGTTTTGAGCGTGTTCTGAGCCCTGGCATGGGTTGCCCATGGCTGCAGTCCCTCAGAGGTGCCCCTGCCGCAGCATGGGTTGCCCATGGGCCACAGTCCCTGGGGACTGTCCTTGTGCCACTGTGGGTCACCTCTGGGCTACAGTATTTTGTTTCTGGACTGGCACAGGGCAGTTCGTGACCTTCTGTCACGCTGAAGAGCCCTGCAAGGCCTTGCTACTCAAACCCTGTCAGTTCTGCCCATCACCACACATCCTGCCTTTATCAGAAATTCAGTCTCATCTCCTCCAGAACACAGTAAGTGGCTATAGGCTGACAGAAGTCGTTTAGGTTGTTCCCACCATGAATTTCAACAGATGCTCCCCTTTCTAGTTCTGCCACGAAGCCACACTGAACCCGGTCTAACTGTTGATCCCTCCATGCCCAAGACCGCAGGCACGGCTGAGGAGTTTGGCATCATCCTTGGCTCTGTGAAAAGCAGGAGCTGCTCGCCCAGACATACACTGCCAAAAAACTCATTGGTCCTGATGCCGCTGCATGCCAGCTAAAACCAAGGAGCTCCTGAAAAGCAGGGACCAGGGACAAGGTGATCTCCATCCTCAGGCAAACTTCTCTATCATTTTGCTCTTTCTGAATAAACACAAAATGAAGCAAGGCATATAGCTACCAGGAGATAACCATTCTCCTAAGCACCAGGAGGCACCTGAGAAAAGGTCTCCATACAGCTGAAGTGCTGGTTTCATTGGTGCTATTTCATCATCATCAAACACCTCAGGTACAGAAAATTTTGAACTTCAGATTAGAAACTGAGATCACTAGGAGGAAAATTTTAAGCAGAAAAAAAGAGGACAAAGACTAGTATTTGAACAGGAGAGAGTAGTACAAGTTAAAAAATTCAGAAAACATTTGCTAACAGTTTCCCTACACATTGTTACACACACAAAAAAAAAATGTATAAAGAGAGTCATAAATCTCCATAATCTTCATACTTAAACTGTGGTCTATTTGCATTTCCTATCACTTAATGTGAGGAAATACAGATGGCTTTCTGGAGATTATGCCTGAAAATGGAGAAACAATCTCAAAGGTATCACTTTAAAATAATAGCCATGTGGTTGGATTTTGACCAGAATTTTTTATGTTTTAGTGGCACAGTAATATAAAAAAGAAAGCTTCCTTTTCCTGACGTTTTTGAGCAATTTTTCATTTTTAACAGTAATTAGCTTCAGGAGCAAATTACTCACAAATTACACACAAACCCCAAACCTTTATTCCTGGAATTTAGCTATAGAGCTCCAGAAGTGGGGAAAGGATGTTCCTTCCCCCGCTCCCTTCGGTGCTATTTTGCAGATCCTTTTTGCTTACAGAAATTAACAATTAGCTGGGCTGAGTGGGAAGGGAGAAAAAAACGAAGTCATCTCCCTTTACCTGCAAAATAAGCCATAGTGAAGACAGGTTTCCATGACTCTGACCAGTCTCCAAATTACGTGGGTCTCCAGTGCCTGACCAGGTGCCCTGATGAGCTGCGGCATGGGGGTGGGGGGCGGTGAGGCCCTCCAAACCTCCCTTTCTTGCCTGGGAGGCATCTGCAGGACTCCGAGTTTAGGCCTAGCTAGGGCTGTGAAAAGGACTTTTCAAGGAAAACGGACCACATGGGGCCTCCTGCAGAAAAACTGGACCCAGTCCCCTGCTCTGCGTCAGACTTCCCCTGTGGATTCGGTGATGCCAAGTCAAGTGATCTCCCTCTTCTTATTTTGTGAAGTAAGGATCTGAGTACAGCCTTTCTGTACGTGTAAGACTACCCCTCTGTAATGGCTAGGCACTTTGCCACCCTTAATTTATCCTCAGCAACATCCCTGTTGAGCAGAGAATTATTTTTCAAAAGCACAGGAAGGCTCCGTGACCCACAGAACATCATGTGGTAGATCAGGGAACTGAACCCAGGCATCAGAAAAAAAATCACACAGAGCAACAGTCTAGCCTCTGTCCCGTTTTTCCCCCAGACTTTCCTCACCTTTTCTCTTTTGGGTTGTCGCAGGAGTTAATATGGGCATGCCTGATCGCAGTGGACAAACCACAGTAACACAGTGGACAGAAAATCCCCTTAACCATCTGAGGAACAAAATCCACTCCCTTGAGAGCATGAGAGTTCACAGATAAAGCTATGTTTTAAAGGGCGTTTATCCAGAGTGTTTTATTTAAGTATTTTATTATTTCAAAGCCTTAGAGGGGATTAGGGTAAATTATGGGTTCAAGGATATTCAAGCAACCTGGAAAAGCAGAGGATGAAGACATACCCGGGAGACAAAACCACTTGAATAGCTCGTTGGTTAGCCAAACCTCACTGGAGAATTTGGGTTGTACATTTAAACAATTTCCACCAAGCCAGTGTAACCGAGGGATTTAAGAGCAGGAAGGACAAAAAGGCAAGCAACTGCGAGAAAAGATAGCATACAAGACAGACTAGCAAATATTCGTATAAAAAAAAGAAAGTATGCAACTGGCATTTGGAAAATGCTCCATTGGCATCTTTACTACAGCAGCACAAGATGATACAAGTCCAAACCTGCATTGTTTACTCACAAGTAGCCAAAGGAATCGTTAAATATGTCAAAATTAATACAAATGCAGAAATAAGCGAGCACTATGGGATTTCTCGTGGGATTTGGTACTTCTTTAAACAGGAACGAGCAGAGTCAGTGACACGAAAGCTGGGATCATCCTGATGTACATCTTAAAGCTGTACTTTCCTGTGAAAACATCCCTTTTGATTAAAACCGGACAGTTTAGAGAGAAACATGGTTCTGGATGGACCAGAAGGTAACTCACCCTGAATAGTGGCTCATCTGTTTCTGTCTTTAAGTTCATTTAACAAACAAATCTATTATTGTAAAAATGTGTCATACGCTGGAAGACAAGCTTAAAACAGCATTTTTTTTAAGAATGCTGGTAGCAACTGAGATGAAGCCAACAATAGCTGACCAACTTGAGACGGAACCATTTTGAACAACCAGCAAAAACTGGACAATTATGGTTGAACCCTATGAAAAAGCAAACCACTTTTAACAGAGAGGTGTTCCTGCCCCTAATGACACAGAGACCAGCCTAGTCAAATTTCAGAAAATTGTCTTCAACTACAAATTTGAGCTTATACTACAGATTAACAGGCGTGACCCCTCAGCTGGAGTTGCTTTAACTTATCTTCTGCTTTACATTTTAATATCATAAAAAAAAGTTTTACAGCCTTTAATTTATTTCAGCCTTTCCAAAGCATTACATTTTACAACACCCAATGTCCAAGGGGCCTACTATTCTACACTAGGCACTGCTTTAAATTCTCATGTAGCATTTCCAAAAAGAAAGAATTATAATGGGACTATATCAGAAGAAACCTTGGTTATTAAGTTTACCTCAGTTAACAAAACCACGTCACTATAAACTACATGTACTCACCTGACAAATACAAGCATTGATAAAATACTATTTACTGTCGTGTGTTTCAGGCATCATGGAATGCCAGTATCTTTGTTCACTGTTTCACACACCAAAGGCTCTTAAAACTGGTTGAAATGTGTCCCCCTGTAGCACCAGCGGTCCCACTGATCTTTCATTCCTCTGTTGCTGGAGTTTGGTATCACTAGAATTGTCAGAGTATGAAGCAGTAGATACCTGAAACCTTGCTTACACTGGGGAGAATAATTTCTGCTCTGCTTTCTGCTCTGCTTTAACTTTCAGCTTCGTTCTTGTCACTGGTCCCACATCTGGGCTGCGGACAGTCAGGATGCTTATTTCCTCAACCACAAGCAACATGTGGCAGTCCATGAGAAAGTTTTTCCAGTACCTCAAGAGTAGGCATTCGATGGTTTCCTTACTGCACTATTAAACCATTTATCAAGATAACATGTCCATAAACATGTTCACTGCTATGGCATAACACGTATCTTCTCTTTACTTTACATCATCCACTCCTACGTGGGGATTCAGGGTCATTCCCTCTGCTCTACATCCCGCCTCCACATCACCGTGAGGGCAGAAAAGGTCTTCAGATGAAACTGAGTCACGGGCACTTCTTTGCACTTCCAGTGCACAAACCTGTGATCCCACTGCCTCTCGTGCAGAGCACTCCCCTTCCACCTAAGCAGATCACAGGGTATCGCGGGAGAAAAATGGTGCTTGGCCGGAGAGTCAGCACCTGGGTACATCTACAATCCAAACTGCCCGTGCAAGGCAGCAGAAGAGTCGAGACCAGTGTTATAGTCTGGTCATGGGGAGCGCAGACATCTCTCTCCGTTGGAGGAAAAGCTGACGACACATGCATTTAGGCTGAAGGTAAAGATTAGCTATTGAATCTGGCTCACAGCCTTTTAAACAGTAATGGGAAATGCTCTATTCTACGTTTCACAACATAGTGCACAGCTGTGGGTTGCCTGGTCGGAGGCCACTGTCTGATTAATCTGAGCAGGGCAGGGGAGCGTTACCCACCTTTTTTTTTTATTATTTGGGCCAGCTTAACTCTAAGAAAGTTTACTTGCAGTCCTGTCCTATAAAGATACCCTTAACACAAACCGGCTGCACACAAAGCATAACTCATAACTGTGCTAAACCTATTTTTACTTTGCCCTAATGTAACTTTTCCTGCTACAGCTGAAGACCCAGAAACTGCTTCTTTTCTGTCTGTGGAGAGAAACTCCCTTCTCTTCTGTGAGATCAGGTAGGAGTCTGTGCACTAGGAAAAAGGAACACCTTCAAGTTCATGGATTTGGATTGTTCGTGAGAGGTTTTCAACCCTTCTTCAATTTACAGACCCCTCCAGTTTTCACTGGACCTATATACCCTCCACTGACACTAGGTATTTAAATATACTGACAACAGGTTTTTATTCCATTACTTTTTGTGACCCCCTTATAACTGATATTCAGAATTTCCCTCTGACCAAGTGAAAACTACTGCTTCAGAATCTAAAATGAAATTCAAGCCTGGCTGCAAAACAGGAGAATAACACCTCATCTTGGGGGGCTGAGGGCCAGGAAGCCCTGAAAAACAAGCAGAAAAGATGGATGCTAGACACCACTGTTTTGCTTGGAAAAGCCTACTGCAGACTATAGCTTTGAAAGGCAATTTCTTTATCCTGCATCTGGTTACTGTAAGATGTTGACTAGAACGGTCTGACTTCCCCGCTGCTGGCACGGGAGGTCTGCGAACAAACCATGGAGCAGCATGCTCTAAAGTGGCTCTGTGCTTAGGGCTTTGTGCTGTTGAAAAATGTGCTGATTTACGGTGATTTATGTAGCCATGCTGTTCCTGTCTGATAGCTGCTTGAAGGGCAGATGTGGAAATCTCCAAGCTAGGAGCATTTTGTTCCCTCCAGGCTTGTCTACAACGGGAAAATGAGCTAGACAATAGTAGTAGATATGGATGTGTGTGTATATATGTACACACATGCAGGCTAGAATATATAAAGTAACCTTCCCATGTATATTTCAGGCAAAAGCAACGATGTTTAAATATCAAAATACTACAGTCTGCCTTAAAGAGCAGCCTAAGTTACCAGCTAGTCTGTCTCAGTTAATCTGCCTTATTAAAAAAACCACTCATTTTTTCAGTATTTATTTCATCACTCTTCTGCCCAGGAATGAAGCAGAAGGTACTTTTACAGAACAAACCCTACTCTCACCCCAATGCCACGGAAAAGCACTCAAGCCTAGCACTGAAACGTATGGAAAACCTAAGTCCTCCTTATCATTATTACTAGGTTATTTAGGACAGTACCAGAAGATGATACCTTTAAAATGACAACTCTCTAACTGCTGTACTTAACCTACCTTTAACAGATTAGCTCACCTTGTGCTGTCCCACCGAAGCCAAACAGTCCTTCGTGACTGTTCCGGGACAAGCCCAGAGCTGCCTACTTCAAATTGTGACCTCCTCCTTGGCCCAGACGTACCAGACATCACCATTAAGGTTAAGTCTGCATGGAAGAAGTTAACACAGAAAGCCACCACACACAGGGCTTACCAGATACTGTTCATAGGACTAATCAGGTACAATTCTGATGAGCTAGAATGTGCCCATTCCTGCTGTTAGAGTGGGCAAGGCCATTTGTGCTTATAACCAAGAACATTTCTGTGCCTCTTCTTGGTGGAAATCAGAATCTTTCCATTATATTCCACTACCAGACAAGTGAGCAGACTACTGACTGCAATGAGGTTATCTCAGACTTCTAAAAATGAACATTTGTTCTTGAAAGTTCATTTATCCCCGTTGACACAAAAAATTAGTATTCCAGCCACAATACTGCAGCGCTTTCCAGGACAGCAAGCCATGATCATGATTCCATCATGAGGAGCTACTTGTGTAGACTAAAGAAACTAGAAATTGGCACCTTTAGAATAAGGTTCACCTGACTTAGGATAAGATGGATCACATCCTTGAAATGTCCCTTCCACTTCATGAACTGGGGATTCTGATCAACTAGCTCTCCTCTAAATGGCTGAAGTCCTATGACATTAACCCAGTCCATATTGTCAAAGAAAAATGAAGGGGAAGAAACATTCAAAGTCCCAGGTTCCTGATGACTAAAACAGAGGTGGCCTCTAGGCCTCACAAAGAACCTCAAAGCTCTCCAGTAGGTGTCTGTGCATCTGCAGGGGGACACAGGAGGGACAATTGTCTCTAACGCCTGCTGAGACGTTGTTTTATTGAAAAAGACCCTGTTAAACCTCTGAACACAGACACCCCCACCCTGCTTTGCCTCATTATATTTCATGAAAGCTTCATGTGTAACTTACGGCATCAGACCTCGTTCCACGTAAACTTTAGCAAGGAGGGTTGACAGAAACAGCTAGAGTATGCAATTTCACTGAGTGGGAAGGTGGGGTTTGGGTTTATTGGGCTTTTTGTTGGGTTTTGGTGTCATTGTTTGGTGTTTTTTAATCACTCTTGGGTCAGCTCCAAATTACCTATCGATGAGGACAGCGTTGTGCTTTACTCCCTCCGTTCCCGGAGCGCAGTGGAGCTCTTGGAGACTCACTGACAATACTACAGTATTGTCTTGTTACAACCAGCACAGAAAAATGACTATTAAACAGGGTTGTGCCTTGACTGATATGTTTTGCATGTTATTTTTCAGATGTTTATTGCTTTCAAAGGTATTTTTTCAAGCGAGCTCTACTTTGCTGTATCGATGGAGGGATGGCGGGGCTGAACGTCAGCACGTCCACCACTTCTTTTTACTGCTGCTTCAGAAACAACTAAAAAAGGCAAACCATCTCAGTTGTGTGACCATGTAAACTAGGAAGGACTGAGCTGAAATTGAAGCAAACGGTGACACATGTTCTCTTCTGCTTTGAAGGAAGGATGGACATCGATTTATTACACGCAAATACCAAGTTTCATCATTACCACGTCACAAAACAGTTCCTCCCAACAGCTCACCAACTTAAAGAGACTTCAGGTGACTGGGTGGCCTGACAGTATTTCTAATCTATTATGAAGGAATTATTCTGGGGGCTGGAGAGGAAGGGAACCACAGCCAATTTAGAGAAGGGTCGGGGGCGAGGAGGGAATGGGCTCTGAAACAGGTTCAACAGTGTCAGCTGAGCAGATTTTTCTTTTGTTTCTTATAGTTTCAATCAAAAATTAACCTAATTGCTTTTGTCTCTGGAGGCATAGGGGAAGTTACAGAAAAGTGCATGCTGTGCTGTTTAAGCATTCCGAGTACAGTATACCAGGAAATCTGATGAAACACTACAAGAACAAGGGGTCCAAATCTTTTTTTTTCTTTCAATTTGGCTTTGTCTTGAAAAGGAAACTTCAAGGCAGTGCAATCATACCTCTTGATGGGCTATTCTTTTGAATAGCTTAATTCTAGGATCTGGTTCCATCCCTACTAAGGTAAATACACAGCCTTCAATAGGAGCAGGCCTGGGCTCCTATTGCGTAGCACTCAGCCCTCGTGAGCTACCCTTTCAGAAGGACCTTTCACTGATTCATTTGAAAGCTCCTACAATATGGTCTTTGGAAGCACAAAGCACTCACTCCAAAAGAATCATGCCAGAAGCTGCAAAGTCTAAGCATCAGAAACAATGTATGAACGATTTGTTGGCGTTGACCCCATATACCTAAAAATGAACGAATGGTCTTAACTTTCAAGACACGATAAACGCTGTCAGTGACACTGAAGTACCCATTATCTGACTGCATTCATTCCCTTCCAGGATTAGGAGTCCTCCATATTTCATGAAACCACTCATTTTTGCAAACTGGGCCTAGTGTATTCACTGTAGATGAAAACAGTCCACCCATTTAATACTGTAGATATTTAGAAATAATAGAAGTGCACCACAGCAAGGACAAATAGACTGCAACTATTTTTTTTCCTTCCAAAATATAGTTTACCTGGCCTTCCAGGGACCAAAAAAAAAAATTATCTGATTTTTATTCTAGTTTTCTGAACTCCAGTTTAACATAAACAGCTGGTTTCTTTCATTGTGCACCATCAAAAAAAGCTAAATGGTATCCAGACTGAGGGTATCAACTTGCTGTATGTGTTGCCTGAAAATTGAACCGCAGATTGGGATGGAAAGCACGACAGTTGTAAATACAGTGCTGAAAGCAGCGCTGTTAAAAATGTGGTAAAGAAAAAGACAACCCTTATCAGGAAGGTGGTGTCCTTTGTATGTATTAGAGAAATCTCTAATTAGAGAGGGAACTGCTAATTAGAGAGATCTCAGCCTTTTTATTTCTTCTGTAAATATATAGTTTTGCTTTCTCTGGGTCCAGCGGCGTTACTTCCTTTGGTTTCAGAGTATTTTCTGCAAAGTATAGAGGTTCAACAGAGTCAAAAACCACCTACAGATACACAGACCTTGGGTTACCAGGTCTACCTTAAATTTATACTGAAACTCCAACTCAAATGGAAAGGGTCTCGAATCTGAAGGTACTCTGCTCTGCACGTACTGCAGTCCTCTAGTTTCTAGATGTGTCCTGTGTCCAGTGTTCTGCATTTTTCCCAAGTCACTGGTAACTTTATGCCCTTCATTCTTGTGGTATTGTTATTCATAATCTTTTCTTTGGCGGGTTGCTGTCATTTATAGTGTTTCTTCTCAGTTGTCAGAAGTCACACAGGGAGAAAATAAACAGAGAAACAGTGGGATGCATTGTCTATGTATTGAATTATCCTCTAGTTTACTTAAGCTTTTCACGAGTACTGACCCAACTTTCAGAACACAAGCGGGCTAGCACAACCATCCTGTTAGCCAGTTTCCTCACACACAGCTAATCTGCCTGGTTGGTGTCTTTAATAACCACAGCTACAATGTGGGAAAATAGACCCATTTTACTTTTTAATCCTGCTCAAAGGCTGCTCACACGAAAAATATTTTGGCTTCTACAATGGTGAAAAGCTATTTTAAAACGCAAATAAAATCTAAGCCAGATCAACATTTCTGTATTTGAGGGTTTTATTTTAGGATTAAAGAATATCAGCACACACCCTTAAAGCGTCTGAGGTAGCTTAAAACAATTAAGAGGAATGACCCGTAACTCAAAATAAGAAGCATTAGGTTGAACCTCTGTCACAAAGGCCGCATCCACTGGTACAGCACATAGGACTTGCGAAACCATGCGGCCATCAGCTCTCCGTACCAGTCCAGCAGCAATTACGCCGGGGGATGTCAAACAGACAACTTCATAAGGAGCTGTTACCTCAGTGAAAAGGAACTCTTGTATTGAAGGAATAGGGGGACCCCCTCAGAAGCCAAAGTGAAACAGTACTGGATTTTGTGTCGCAGGCTTGTAGGGAACAATCTCCCTTTGTGGGGGGACAGAAAGGCTCAGCTAAACAGGGCTTTTCTATAGCTGAGTTTCTATGCAATTCTATTTAATGCCTATCACGATCAGCAGGCAACTGGCCACTCTCCATATGGCTGGTTGCCTTCTCTTCCTGGGGAACTAAAGAACATGGAGGGCATCTCAAATGACGAAGACACAGTATGAGACAATATCGCAACAGAGCATTTCTTTTTATAATTTAAATCAAGTAAGCAACCGATTCACGCAGGGCAGAAACTCAATAAGACATCAAAGGTCTAATCCCCAACCCATAAAGCCGACTTGCTGACAATAACTGCGGAGCTCTAACTCTCTTACATTTATCACTGCCATCAGCTTCTTCAGAACAAAGTATTTTGGAAGGCAGGCAGGCAGCTGAATCTGGGAGGCAGATTTTGCTCTTGTTAAACTGTTGATCTTAAAACAACATGTTGCTAGGTTTAAATACTGTCATCTTGAAAAGGAGAAATCATGCTAAAAGCAAACAGTTAAATAGTACACATTTGGAATATACAAGGGTTTAACAAGCCACTCTAATGAGAAAAAAACACTTTCCATAGGGACACAAGAACCTGGCTGCGGTTTTCTCAAACCACTGGCAGTTCTACTTCCTCCCAGCTTTGGGGTTTTATGGAACTCTTGTATGTTTGTTTGTATGTTGGGCAAAAACATTTTTCCTTTAATTTAAACCATTGTTTTCCAAGGAAAATAGTCATTAGGAAGCCATTTATTTCTAATTATTATGAGGACTTTTGCAAAAGAAAAACCCTTGAATATGAAAAACAAAAATTTGTGTGTATCTAGAAGTGTGTGGGAGGGGTCAACAAACCATGATCCAAACCAGGCAATTTACCAGAATAAAAAAAGAATTTTTCCAAGTTCTGTGTCACATTTTAAGTGGCCTCTGCTTTCTTTGTAGCAGAACACATTTTCCTTGCTGTTCTTTGCCTTCTACACATCAGCTGGCCGGTAGCTTTTAAATCTGTCCTAAGAGATTACCCAGCAACAGGAGAGAATGTTAAGGAATGGCCATACTAGCAGTTCAACCCATTAGTCCCTTTCCACTGTGGACCCTTACGTGTGAGATTTCTCGATAGCAAAAGGAATTGTTAAGAGACAAGAAACCTCATGGAGGAGAATTTGCAGAGACTCCATTTGAGTCCGGTGAGCAAAGACCCCACCGTAGCAGGCGCTGTACCAAAAAACACACTGAAGAAGCTGTAGTGACAGTCACACTGTACCGTGCATGAAGAACCGACAACAGAAGAGACTGCTGCGCTCCAGCAGTAAGAAAACCAATGCTGTTTCTAAACACAGCGGAGCTGAGAACAGGCAGAAGATTATATCAGTCTGTTGGGATCCTGTGATAAAAATCACCTGTTTCACAGATTTTTTTCATGGTTCTTTTTTGAAATGGGATGCAATCAGAACCAATTCTTACACACTTAAAGAAGCCTAGACACTCTGTATTATTAATAAGAGAACTCTTTCAAGTACTTTGAAAACACAGCAGATTAAAAAAACCCACCACACACACAAAAAAAACCCCAACAGAGCTCTAAAGAACAGGTATTTCATTTTCATCAGACTTTCTTGCACCCCGCAAAGCAGAAGAATTGAGGTCCAGCTCTTACCAAGAACATATCTAAACATCATATTTCTACAACCCAAAAGCAAAGATTTCTGGAATCCAAAGTCTCTGATGCAATATTTTATATTTGTGGCTTCTAGTCATACTAGAAAAATCAGCAAATCTTATTACCTCAGATTTTTTTGTTGGAAGCATATGGTTAATACTCCATGTTACAGATACTGTTTATATGCAGTGGAGTTGACAAGAAAATACAGACAGGGGTGGCACCTATGAAATATTTTCTTATTTTGCTGTGGGAAATAACTCCCCGATACAGTTTTGCACAGATAGCAGCGTTTGGAAGAATATTTAACAAAGCCCATCCCCTTCTAACAGGCACCCCCATCCCACCAATTCCACACCCTCTTCCTCCCCTGTGCACAAGTCGTTGTCTTTCTTGGGAGTCTGGGACCTGGCTCTTGCAAACCATATTTTGTCTTTTGGTGCTTGTGAGCTCAAGCAGAGCAACTGTAGCCACAGCTTTGTTTCTCTGTTGTGTGCAGTGGCCTGGAAAGCCAGCAGTGAGATGGCTAATTTTGACCAAATTTCATTGGCATGAGAGGATGAAAAGAAATAGCGAAGCCATTTTGAAAAAAAAAAACCAACTTAATCTTTGCTCGCTGACTTCTGCCCCACAGAGAGGAGGAAGGGTAGATGCCACAGCAGTTGCTAAGGTGTTCTCACCTCCCCTTGTGCTGTTGCCTGAGGAAAAGGAGCATTAGGTGACATGCCTAAGGGTAATTGTTCATTTCCCTCCCTTCTCTCTAGGGAGAAGTTGGCCAAGCACCTAAGCAGAATTACAAGCTGCCCACCGCAGGCTGCTGATGTTCTCTACGGACAGCATTTGACCACATTAGAAAGCAATCTGGATAAATAAGGCAAATATCAATCTAAACATATTCAGCCATGAATATGGCTTGGACTAGATGAACAAGGGAATTTTTCAGGCTCTTTGGCAAACGTAAGTCACCGCTTAACTGCTCAGAAACAGAAAAGCAAAGGTTTCATGTGAATTCAGTGTGCCCATATTTACTGCTGGAGAGGCCGCCTTCTAGCTAAGGTGCATGCCTGGGAACCTAAAGAATTTGTCCACCATCAGATCTAGCACAGATTGTCTTTGATACATTGACTAAATTACTCTTCTCTCATTACACAGCCTACCTCTTGACCTTTTGGATGTCTCCCCCTAGGCTGATATCCCTAGCCATACCTTACAGCACCTGAGGGCCAGGCCTTCCTGGCTTATTGAAGTTCCCTGAGGTCCATCATTCCTCTAAGCCACACCACAGCTCCAGGCACAACTTATTCATCAGTTGATTCTGACACATTTGTCAGAGGTTTGCTGTCACTGGTTTGGGCTCAGGCTCCCAGGCAAGGCAGTACATTCAGCGGTGAAGCTGTCCGACAGCAAAAGGTGCCAAAGTATCACCAACTGCTGATACAAATCACTCCGATGACTCTGTGGCATTTTCCTGTTATTGAGACAGTCCACAGAAAATGGATGCACCTTTAAATACTTCTTTTGGTTTCACACATTTTAGAAAGTTAAAAATCTAAGTCCTCTGCAGCTGTAACTGATACCTAAATATATGTTTTCCTCACAACTTGCCTCTGGAGAAATTGCACCAGCATCAGTCTACAGCTGGTGAATTTAGTCACAGAGATGTGGTGGCTTGTCCGAAGTCGCAGAGGAAGTCTGTGGCAATGCTGGGAATTAAACACGAGACTCCAGAAACTCATTCCTGATTTTTAACCACACGCATCATCCTTCCAAAAGTTCTTTCCTACAAAAAGATTTAGTCATGGCTGGAAAAGGTCCGGATTATTAACAAAGGAAGGACACAGCAAGAAAAACTGTATGAATCCTCCAAAACTGGCATGTGGATTTTTTTGTTAAAAACATTTGAGAATGTTTTAGAAACTAAATTACGACCTTCTCTGTTTCCGTTAAAAAAAAAAAATCTTTGCTGAAGGTCATTTTTAATGGGATCTGGGATGAGGTTCCAAGGAAAAAGCATGGCTGAGCTGTTTTGGCTCTGCACGCCATTAATTCTCACAATTTTGAAAAACATTATGGTACCAATTGGATTTTTAGCTCTTTCAGGACAAGTGCTGAGTTCAAGGTCTCGCACCGTTCTCCACCTCTGACCCTAGCGAGCAGTAACACAGTTTCTAAGAGGTATATTCCTGACATGTTCCTTCCTTAAAAGAACCAGGTCCACCTAAAACTCAAGGCAATATTTGGAGTCAGGGCTCCACCGTTTCCACCTACAATGAACTGACTAAATCACAGACGAGTTATTTTACCTCTTGGTGCTTCTTTAGTCCTCACCCGAAATATCAGACTATTATTACTTGTCTTTATGAAGCATTTCATAAACCATGAATAAAAAATGCAATACAAGAGCAAAACATTAAGTAAGCACCAAAGCCACAAGATCAGGCTCTGAACGAGGCCACGGTCTTGACTTTCACTTTAGTTCTTTTCAGCTTATTTATTGCTGAGCATGGATTACTTGGTTTTTTTTCTATGACAGCTTACCATAGTGTTTTATTTAGTTATGGGTTTTTTAGCTTTAGGAACACCTCAGTTTTCAGATACTTCTCTGATGTAGCTGTCAGACATGTAGAAACAATACCAGCATTGTTAATGTAGCGTTCAAAGCACAAAATAGGTGTGATACACTAATGTATCTATAGCAAACTGCTACTGTTAAGGAAGAAGTATATTTTTCAAGGTTTTTCTAAACATTGTTGCTTGCCACTAATTTGTCTAAAAGCTGTGCTGCAGGGCCTCTCAACTGCAGTATCTCAGCCAAATTACAAATTTACCTAAGAAAAATAGTAAATACTCCAGCTGAGACATACCCAAATACTTTAATCTTTTCTTCTCCCAGTTCGAAAAGCAGGGAGGATTAGCACGACGAGTTGATATCATGATTTATCTGCTGCATGCCCTGCTTTTAATATCACAACATCTATCAGATAATCAAAATAAATTACAGTGGAAAGCCTTGAATGTAGAATATGCAAGATGTATGTCTGTTAGCTGCTCTAAGGGGAATGCAGCTGTAAATTGGCTAAACTCTTTGCTCTCCTTGCACTAAAAATTTTATTAAGGAAACTGGACTCTGCTTGAAGTTGAGAATGTTTTGTTTCTGTAAAATATTGTTGAACCACAAGAGGATCCAAGCTAACTAAATATGGTGCAGGAGAAGTTTTTGTATACCAGCCCAAAATATTCTGTTACTGATTCATTGGTAACTTATGACTGGTTTGGATATAATCTTAACCAACCATCATTGGTTTTGGGAGGTGAAATGACATGAGTCAACTGAAATTAATATGATAAAGACCAGCTCTCTACTGCTTAAGTAAGTCCAGTCAAAGCCTTGCTTCTTCCAACAGTGTTCCAGTCCTAACCTTTGAGAAAAGGCAAATACAAGGAGGCACAGCAAGCTCCACTTATCACACAATTCCTTACTCCAGAGCTCAAAAACATAACAGTCTTGTACAAATGGAAATGAAACATAATATCATGTTTTCACATGTACAGAACACCCAAAGAAACAATAGACAAATGCAGTATTTTTCCAATGGTAGCTGTATGACATTCACAGCTTCATAAACTGCTGCTGCCTGTAACCAAACATTCTTCTTTCTTCCGGTTTCTAGGGCTAAAAATCTTGTCCATCAAGAGATACTCCAAGCTCTTTCAGCAAGGCTGACACAACTGGGCACAAGAATCCGATTAAGATCTTGCTCTTTGGCTATAGTAAAGTCATACCCAGAAAATATTAAAACTTAAACTCCAGGAGTGACAGAGAACGATTTAAAATAGAGAAAAATGCTATGAATAAACTTAAACAATGAATTTTTAGACTACATCTAGCAACCCCTGCAGAAGTAGTACTGATATTTGTGAGGTTTTAAGCTGAATCTTGAACTCTAGATAAAGGGGCAGGTGATCTGGTGCCGCCAATAGAAAGGTGACAGATTCCAGGGATTATCTCCTGTTAAGCATACATAAACTTCCAGTAGAGAAAGTGAGTGATAAGTCGGGGCGGGGGGAACAGTTCTCAGCAATGAAGAGTCTTCTAATTTAAACCTTTAAGTCCTAACTTGGATTGCCTCAGTTATCGGTGTGAGAGAATACACACCATTATCTAGCCTAGCTTTAAAGTTTTAGGGTTGTGTGAGTTTCCCCAGTCACCCTGTAGGTTGCCTTTTACTTCCAAGCTTTCCCCAGCTCTGCTCGCTTTTGGTTTACGTGTAATATGTAAGCCGAACACTTTTTAAATAAAGTTGCGTTCTGGCACGGCATAAACACGTATCAGTTTGAATATGAGCCACCTCTGATGAATCGTATTTGATGTACTATGGATATCACAAAAACTAGAGCCAAAACAGACTTGCTTTTTCTCTATCTGCTTAACCTCCTCTGAAGATATTGAAAAAAACTACAAACTCACCGATGTTCTCAAAAGGCTTTAACTAGTCATGTATTTTATGTACACAAAAAGAAGATCCCCACTGTTCCTTAAAGAATTCACACTGTCTGCAAGCTTTGAAATACTGCCATTCTCAAGGGGAGGCAGTCTATGATTGCTCAGCCCTGCCTGCCTCAAAGTTACAAACTTGAATGGCAACTTAAAAGGAGGTGTCAGGATTTGTATGTTCCTTAGCCAAGACCCAACACTTTGCTGAAGACAGGCTTGGAGAGCTAATCATCTTCTTCCACTCTGTTTTATTACTGGCCCAGAGCTATCTCAAGTACCAGTTTCTTCTATCTGATAGAGTATGCAATACGACATTTCATGGGCCTCACTATTTTCTGTCTTGCTCCCTTAGTGGATTATATTTTCATACTAAGTATTACTGAACTGGTAACTGCGGGGATCTTACCCTTGATTCACCCTGGTTTATATTGTTCTTGGCTAGGAGAGGTAGGAATGAGCAACCCCCAATGAGAAGACCGACCATCTTCCTCCAGGGGAATTGCAGCTGTGCAGAGACCACATATCGTCTTTGGAAAATAAAAATCTGTAAGGCAGTTTCCATTGCTGGCATAATATGGTGCAAGTCAGACCGCTTTCACTAGGGCAGATAAGTCAAGCCCCCTCCTTTGATGAAACAGAAAAATAGCAATTGCATCCAAACAAAGACACGAGTAAAGGAATGGTAATTTATTTTCATCAGTGTGAATCTGAAAACACACGAAGATTAGATTCAGCAAGCCTGGAAAACTACACAGGAACACTCAACAAAAGGATTTTGCAGCAATGCTTCAAGGAGTTCCTGCTTCTGGCCAGGACAAGAAATACCACAAGAGCAGCCACAGTTAAATCTGGAACTGGATATGCATGCAAGAGTAATGAAGATGGAGGGAGGGGGAATAACAGACACAAAAACACAGGACTTCTGCAAGCTCTGTCCAACCTAAAGAAAAACTTGGGTTTCTCTAGAGCTCAAGTTTGGTTGAAAACTTTATGTAATTCCGTTGGGAAAGCTGGAGTGGAAATCAGCACTTGGTCCAGCTCTAATATTCTCTTTACCTCAAATACTCGAATAATGTTGGTTCCTAATTGCTGATGAGTGATAGCCTTAAAGGTGAGAGGCCAACCCCAGTGCCTTGACAGGGTGCAGCAGGACGTGGCTATAGAAACTGTGAGGAGGTGGTGTTGGTGGCAGCAGAGCCTGGAAACACCAGCGAGGTGGGGGAGAGACAACAAGGAGGATGCAGCGATGGCACTAAGGCCTACTTTAAAAGAAAGGCCTCAAATGGCCATTGCAGAGAGCTGCCTTTCCAACTCCGTTGTATTTTGTGTTTGCTAGCATATCTGCATGATGTTCATGCACGTGCAAAGGCTTGCAGACAGATTTTTGCCAAAGCTGATGCAAAGGATACATGTAATTTCTATATTATTAGCATACAGAGGCATCATATGGAAAGCACAGACCTTTCCTCGCACATCATCTACTGGCTCCAGTTGCACTGACTTTAGCAACGTTACTCCTGATTTACATCTGTGTAAAAATAAGTCCAATATGTTCAAGGAAATACTCGGCACAGCTGGGACAGTTTAGACACATGAAATAGATGTTTGTAACACCATGTGATTAAAGAAAAACCCAAACCGCAGAGTTTAGATCTGAATCCAAATCCTCCTCAAGCTTGGTGTGTTTTAGATCCAAGATTTTGATTCAGACCCTTGCCTATATAAATTGTAGCAATTCACAATTTGCTGTGATTTTAACTAATATATCATGCTGAATACATCAGCACCTACTTTGGATTTTACAGGCTTTGTGGTAACTGGTAAATTAAGTTGTGGAACATGAACAGAAATGAATACTGGTCTAGAACAAAAGAGAAACACGGAAAATAAACATGTTAACGGGCAAGCGCCAACTTGATGTTCCATTGAAATTATAATTTCCATTGACCACGACTCAGATGTGAACACTAACGTGCTATATCAGCAAATACGTGATGATTGGAAGAACCCACTCCAGCGTTAAGAACCTATGAGAGAAACCAACACTTTCCAGCATGAAAAAAATTGTTATGGCTCCAAAACCAGCTTCTGCTTAAAGTTAGAACCCTATTCCTATGAAGATTATCCATCAACCTCAGCTGTTTCTCAATTATTTGTGGGAGGGATTGAACTCTGTTAATGTCATTAACAGCAGCAACCTCATTTCCTTCCATAGGACAAGTCATTGATCACTTACGCGTTAAAAAGTAGAACTTATCTGTTCCGAAAATATTTGAAATGCAAGTAAGCTTTACAGAAAGTATTAAACAAGCAAAACACCTTTCTCATTCAAAGGGTCTGCCTTAACTTCCAGCAAAGGCAAAGATACAATAACTTGAAGCTGAAGTTAGAAAAATTCAAAGCACAAATAAGATTCAGCTTTTAAAAGGAAAGGTAGCTTATCAGATGGATTTACATACTCAGTAGTATGGATGAGAACAGGAGTGGCCCATCTATGAATATATACGTACTTAACACTTCCTTCCCTAATAGCCTAATATTTTTCTGAATTTGAAAGTGTACATTTTTTAAACGTATATACTGAAACTGGTTGTATAAGAAGCAATTAACCCAGCAATAAAATGAACTCATCTTTCCACTCTTGAGAATCAGTGTCCAAACCAAAATATGCCAACTATGCAGTTAGTTGTGGGAAAGAGGTTTCTTTCCTAGAGTCTAGGCTGGGAATCCCAAGTTTGAGAAAGTGTTTTCCAATTAAGTTAAAGGTCTACTGACTCCAGCCACAGATGTTTTCTCTCAGAGGTGGTATATGCTGCCAACCAAGCTGACAATTCAGAAATATCAGGAATATGCAGAATAAGCCTTCGTTTCCCCTTTCACTCAGAGCTGTGATAATCCAGTTGTCTGAAGAGTTTTCATAGCACTACAATCACGCAGCTTCAGACCCTTTTCTCCTGCAAGCAACGCCGAAGAACAAAAACACAAAATTCAAGCTCCGTGCTGGACGTTAGGACCCACAGTTACGAGACGACTGCCTTTTTCTCGGTGCAACTTTTTCACAACTATTCACTATTTCATCTGTTCCCAATGTAAGACTATCCTGCCCGCTTGCTCCCACCCAGCCACTTACACTGTTTCCACAGACTTCCCTGGGATAGGAAAAGGAACGAGCGTCTGGGTGCAAGACAGCAGCCTCCGCAGCAGAGCTCCGACCCCTCCCCTCGTACCAGCCAGAAAAACAGCCTCATTTACAAGGACACAAACTGATTTTTGTCAGCCCCAGTTGGACAATCTTATATGACAAAACTGTGTCTTTTAATCAAACCCAAGCAGCGCTATGCCTCTCGCTGCCGTCTCAGCACTAAACATGAAGAGTGTGAGCAGACCCACGGTTTCTTGAGTCTCCACATCAACAGTGACACCACTCATTTAGAAGAAATCTACCAAAGCTGTACTTGTTTCCAAGCATCCATAAATTAACTCCAATGCATCAGAGTGATCCACACGGCAACACCTGTCACATCCAGATGTTTTTGTTTGCTTTTGTAGCAGAGAACTCATGCTTTCACAAGTTGGGAAGACTGTTTTGATGCTTTTGCTTAAATAGGGGATCTTGATACATCAGTCTCTTTATGCATATATCTGCATACTTATCTCTCCAGAATTATATGTGAAATCAGATGTTTGGTGGTGGTTTGGGTTTGGTTGTGGGGTTTTTTTTTTATACACACCATATGCCCTGCTACAGTCAGCTTTTTGAGCGGCCCACCAAAAATCCACAAGCCTGGAAAGATTTGGGGATTGAACTACTTCAGTTAAAGGGTTATCTGTGTCAAGGTCACATTCTCAGGGAAGTGCATGGGAAATCTGCTGTATTACTATTCATCTTTTGATTCTTATATTAAACACAAGAAAATCATACAAAGACAGATTTATAGAAAATTTAGATTACTTGGGTGACTTAGGTATGCTGTTATTCTGTTCCAGTAAAGAAGAGATTGTTGACTCTGGGAGCAGGGAGGGCAGGTGGTGTTTTATCCAGCGAGTGAGTTCAGTAAACTGAATTAATTATCAGCATCTTTCTTCACATGGGTAGTTAGAAAGTACGAAGTAACTTTATTTCCATTAGGCAGGAGTGGGAAAATTCACCTATATTTCATTCATAGCTGCAAGTAACACTTGCAGCTTGATTAAAAACGACAATGCTGAAATAAGTGGGAAAATGCCGACTGTTTCCAAGACCACCAGGCCACCCTTTGTCAGCCAAGCCGTATCTTAAGAGAATACACGCAGATAAAATACGGGCTTCTGGAAGTAGTTGATTTTGATTTTTCTGACCTCTGGCTGCTTGGAATTTTCTTTCTACGTTTAAGGGTGATAAGCATTCGTTCTGAAAACCCAAGCAGGCATGTCTGCAATGATTCGCCACTCTGGATGAATTAAGAGGATACTCTTAACTGCTTTCGTGTGAATTCACACACTAACAGCAACTGACTGAGCAAAAGCTTCTACGGTCTTTTATTGCGGCTCAGAGGATCAGGGAACTGGAGTTCCAGGTACGTCTGTGATGGATGGGCACAAACTATGATTTTTCCAAAACTGTCAGTTACCGCCCGCTAACACACAGCCGAGAAGCGTGGAGAAGTGCCTTAACCACTGCAGCTGCCTTTTGGACTCAGACAACCCATCTCTAAATGTCAGTGATCTTTTGGGCTATTTTGTCAGTGAAATAATTTAATACATTTGGAAAATATTTTTCCGAATAACTGATTAATTTCAGGTCTTCTGTTAATTCTGGGTTTTGGACTCTGTACCAAGCCATTGTGAACTACATCAGCGTGTGCAGCTATTGCTTTTTCTTGCAAGCTACGTAATTCACATCAGTGGCACTGAAAATAACCCTCTCGATCTGAGCATTTTATTCTAGTAAGTTGACAACTTTCCCCACACTGTGCAATTGCCTCAGTGGGGATATAAGTACCTGCCAGATACAGTTCGAGAGATTTCCAGCTTGTGTTTTAAACTCATTTGACTCAAATTGTAAATCATTAGCTAGATTGATCAGTATGTTCACGGGACTCACTGGGATGAACAAAAGATAAATAAAAATCCCTTTTGCAGGACTGTTAACTCAAGGACATTTCTTTCCAGGATCAGGAGTTGAAAGTTTCCAGGTGAGATCAGCATCCAAGGTTATTTTGCCCAAGCAATGGCTACTTGTTTTACTTAATAGGGAAAAGCACCAGCAACACACAGTGCACCTATGGAAAAGCAGACTGGAACACACTGAATTATGCATCATTTCATTTCAAGATTTACACCTTATCTGAACTGTAGATTCAGCATGAACAGGCATCCCCGTGTACTTTTGGTTGCTCTTCCAATAACTCATTGATGCCGTGAAAATCATCTTTGCCTTTATTTTGTAGTTTGTTATGGCAAAAGGCCAGGCATCACCTGGGATTTTTATGAAGCGTAAGCCTACCCAGGGAAGCTGTAAATTGCTTAAACTATATTAAGACACTTCAGTTGGTGTGTTTTAGTGCAGGTGATCGAATATGTGCTGAAAATGCTCAGCTTCAGGAATTTTCCTAGCAGCCTGAGAGACTACGAAACAATTTACTGCTTTATCTGGTGCTTTGTCCTTTTTAGATGCTATTAATAGAAAAGCTCCATGGTCACAATCTTAGTGTTTTTCTGAACTAGCGAACTCAATCCAGTTTACAGGAGTCAGTAAAGCGCTGCTAACAATAGCGCCTTTTTTCTCAAACAGGTAAGATCATCATGCTTTCAGGAGCCAGCTGGATGTGGATCTCCTCTGTTACTAACAGACAAGAAAACTGAAGAGGCTGATGAACTTTTGCAAGGACCCATTTGTAATACAACCTTCAGTAGCGTTTATTTTCCCAGTCCTAAAATGAGCACAGACTGGAAAGGGTTATTTGTGTTTCCTGAAGATATCCATCCTTCAGGAAAGGTGCTTGTTTCAGCCTCAGAATATTGTACATTTTTCCTATGGTTGAAGTCCCTACTCAATATAGGATCTTCTAGGGTGGTTTAATTATTTTTAGTTTCATCCTTGTAGCTGAACAGTTTGACTACTAGCTGAATAATACAGGCACATCAAGAATCACCGAGGAATGCTGCCTATCATCACTAAACACAGCAGCATCTCACAGCAGACAAAATAAATAGCAGATGTCACTAAGCCATCACTGTGATCCCATCTGTAAATACTACAGGTCCAACTCTTCCAAGTTGCAGCTGTGCAACCACTTCCATCTAAATAAAGATTCACTACTATAACAGGCAATAATTTTCCTTGTTATTTAATGTATGTATTCAGCAGCTTTTATCACAACAGTACGATAAAAGGCAAGGGGCTTGAGAGGTGCAGAGGGGCTGGCATTCAGCAGAATTCCCCCGAGTTCCCTTCTGGGAGATGTGCTACAAATTCACTGATACGGGACATCTCAGTGTTCAACAAGAACTACATAACTTAAATACCCAGCAGTAGCTTAAGCTAAGAATATTGGCACTGTGTCCACAGCAATTTTGGGTGAACTCACAGAAACATACACAGGGGATATAATGGCTTGAGCTGTAACTCCTCCTTTTTCCATTGTTTCTATTATGTGGTTTAGAGAACATCTTTTCAACATTCTTCACATGCTCCCCTTCCCACCAGCCCCAGAAAGCAGGGTGGGGGTGGGTGACATTTAGTCCTCCAACCATGAAGTTGTGGAACAAAACTCACACAGCACTAGCGCAGGAAAATTCCATCTTCTGAGAGCACCCACGAAGCACTAAGCACCAAGGTTGCATTGTGGCACGTAAGCTTGCATCAAGTCCATCCTAAAGTTCAGGTCCATGATCTTTTTCACCTCACCACCATGTAAGATTTTCCTGGTGGCTGTACAAATTGAGCGACACAATTACCTGCCTAACAAATCCTCTCCTCTATCCCATCATTCTCCCTGAGGAAGGACTACAGGGGCATTAGAGCTTTATCCTCAGATTAACTAAACCAAAAAGGCAAGGTTAAAGAATTTCCATTTCCTCTGGACAAAGAGGTAGAGAAATTCTCAGTTGCTCCTGCCAGATAGCCACAGGCTTCTGCTGCCTCTCGGCCAGAACAGCTTGACAGGGGCACTTGGTCTGGAAGTCCCCGAAAGGATGGGCTGTTTCTTAACTCTTCTTTCCAACTAACTCACATGTCTCCTCCACACCCCACAAGCAGGATTTCAACAGCTCCCTCCACCAGGTTAAACTAGACCAACCCACACAGCTGACCAGCACCCTTGACACCACTGCTGCTCTACAGGGGTACACAGACCACCTCACTACAGCACTTCCAGGAGATTCACAGGGCTTCACAACCTCACACTCAAGAAAGCCTTACGTCCCACACATACAGGGACCTCTGCCCTGAAGACATGAGATGCGAACAGGACAGGGCACGGAGGCGGCTGCAGCGGTTCTGCAGAGGGAGCTGCCTGCCTCCGACACCTCCCCGCGTGGGAGGCCTTCCCTGAAGGGTAGCACAAAGCAAGATGGGCTCAGGCTGCAGCCACGGGCTCAAACAGCTACTCAATGCTTGTACAGTAACGGCTGCAAAGAAGGGGCTGAGGCCACCAGAACGTTCTCCTCGGGGAGACCCCTGCATGGTAAAGGGCCTGAAAGACACCAGGTGGCATCACGAGAAGGAAGAGCTTAATTCCCAGACAGGACATCAGTCTACATTTTTCAATGCTCATGTGGGATAGAAACATTATGCTTTCTTGACCCTCCCAATTCCCTCCCTGTTGCCACTTTGAGCTGGAGTTAAACTGTTTCCTGATTTCGTTTGCTAGTGCTGTACAGCAGCTCATAGGCAGCACCTACAGAAGGCATATTATGTACAGGGGGAACAGGAGACTACTGCAGTACCTAGGTTGCCTCCCATCTGGGGAACAGAGGGCATGTGCTCCTTTCCTATTAGGCAAACAATTAATTTAAAGTCATCTTGAGAAGAGCCACGACCTTAAGAACAGCCTTCATTAAGTATGGTCTCTCCACTAGGCTTTGTTTCTGGCCTGAACGCTTAGTTCAGACCAGAACATATCAAATAGCACCTTGATGGTTAAGCTACCAAGCACAACCCACTGACATTGGCACCAAAAGCTGTTCCTTTAGCAGATGTAAGCAGCCAGCCGCAGAGAAACAACCCCTTGAAAGCCTACCTGAGAAATCCCAGTCTGTTCTGTCATCAGCAGTCCTGCGTGAAACAGCAGCTGAGAGCCAATACCCCACACGGTATTTAGGCAAACAGCCATTGATCAGCTAGCCCCTTCCCCACACTCCAGCTCTACCAATAACCCATCCAGACCCCTCCCAGATTAATATACCAGGCTCCCTGGCACCATCAGCTATAAAAAGGCCAGGGAGAGGGCTAGCTAGTTGCACAGCTGCAGCAGATCTCCATGAAATGGAGCTGGTGCAAATAGGAAATAGGTTTTATTTTTCCCTTCCCCCATTAAATCCACATCCTCGCGCCATTTGATATGCTACCCAAAAGTGTGCGTTGATAAAAAGGTATAGCTCTAACTGCAGTATGTTAAAAAACAAGGCTGTTGCAATGAGGTGACAATATCTGCACGACTTAAAGAGAATCAGTGAGGAACTAGATGAACGGCTGAAGGTTGATACATTTACTGTGAAGGCAGATAGGACTTACTGATGCAATTTTGTCCCCACGTAGACTCTTGTGAAGTAGCTCCTGTATAAAACCTTTAATCATTTCATGCGCTAAAGCCTGTCCATGGCTAATGCCGTAACACAGTTCTGCTGAGCTATGTGGTCTCCTACGACTCAGGAGTGTTTGCACAATACTCAGCTGTGCAGCGCAGGAACAGCCACAAAGCATCACGCCTGTCCCCAAGAATGCCATCAAAGGCGGGCAAACAAGCCTTCTGCACCGAAGCAAAATCAGAGGGCAACGAACGTTTCCGAGACACCTACAAGATTTCTTCCTATCATTGCATTCATTCAAGTTGATCAAAGAGATTCGCTATGAAAGGAAAATCTACAGATCCTGAAACGGAGTTTGATTTAGTGCCCACCTTTAGGCCAGATATGACAGGAACACAAATTACTTTGCCAATGCTTTCAGTGTAAAGGTTTCTCCTAAAGTCCAGAAAAAAATCCTGACGTGGCAAGAAGGCGAAAGCAAAAACATTATTTCTGTTAGAGCAAGAAATGAGAAACAAAGACTTGTTCCTTTTTTTCTTCAGCGAGGAGGAAGTGCCTTTCAGAGTTTCCTTGTTGTCTCAGAAATGCTGACGCTGGCAAACACCTTTTGTTTCATAACTGCAAATACAAGGCACGTACACCTCATACGTACGCTGATCTTTCATCAGCGTGAGATCAGTCCTTGGGGTCTCACAGTGATTTCTGACCAGACCTTGCAAGGTAATAGAAACCGATTTCACTAAGGCGTTTCTGGGCTGAACATCTGAAGGCACGTCCCATGTCTGTTAGTTACCTGCAACTTGCTTGTTCTGCTTGCTCCTCTGACATTTGAAAACATTGAAAAATGTATCTGATGATTACAAGCATAGTAATCCATGGCATCCCTGCACTGCCTGGTGGCGAACGGTACAGCCACGTTAGTGTTGATGTAGGTGGGTATGTTTACCCAACGTTGCGAGGCTCCGAAAGCCAGGGCAGCTTGGGTGCCATGATAACACTGTTACGCTGAGCTACGTGGTCTCCTACAACTCAGGACCGTTTGCACAATGCTCAGCTGTGCAGCGCAGCAGAAAGCAGCCATCCTGCTTCCATCACCCGTATGCAGGTAC
This sequence comes from Phalacrocorax carbo, assembly GCF_963921805.1. Classification (NCBI taxonomy): domain Eukaryota; kingdom Metazoa; phylum Chordata; class Aves; order Suliformes; family Phalacrocoracidae; genus Phalacrocorax; species Phalacrocorax carbo. The sequence goes on along the minus strand of NC_087515.1, from coordinate 2,539,207 downwards.
ACAGGCACGGACACAGGCACGGACACGTCCCCTCTGCAGCTTCTCTGGCAGCCTGCCCACGCTTTCACAAGGTTTACGTGCACTTTTCAGCTTATATGGTGTGGAAAGCAAGGAAAGCAACGTGGAAAGTAATTTATTCATTTCCTGTTACAGATTGCTCCAGCACACACCCGAGGAGACTCTGGATGGGGGGACTTTATCTGCCTGTTGGGTCTCACGTCAGATATATTAACGTGAGTGGTCAACGGTCGAGTAGCTGCTGTCTTGTAAAAATATTCAGTACGATGTGGGAACCTACACAGACTGGTGCTCTCTGGACATGCTGGGTGATGAGCTGCAAGACTGCTGGACGCACGCTGCTTCCACAGTCCGAGACAGTCCCCTGTGCACATGGTTGCCTTCTTCTACAGTGCCTTACACTCACATCATAGGGATTCATTTCCCCAGGTTCTCCCTTCAGTCTGTTTCCGTGACTTAGAGGATGATGGGATCCTTAGGTTTGGTGTTGTGCTTATCTTCCCCTTTGTGATTCTCCTCTCCGAGGGGATAGTCTTCACTAATGACTAACAAAGGAACTTCAGCGTAACATCTGTGATTAAATCAGAGGTTTATTTTCCCTATTGCCTGTGTATTTCATAGCAATTTAAGGCTATAAAATCTGTATTATACAAAGCACAACGGTACACAATGCCAGCTAGAACGAAGGGGTGGTTTACTGGGGTTCTTACACTGCCATCAACCAACACAACTTCTGTCCAGTAAAACTTGGCCTCTGCTTGCCTTAAGCTGGTTTCTGTCAACTTTTTCAGATCAAAAATCTGCCTGCTGGGTTTTTTTTCGTTGTTGGAAGAATTACTTCACAGATTACACCGCTGTTCTTCGGGTGCCTTCTGGATTGTAGCACTTGCACGCTATGCTGGGTTGCCGCGATGCGTCTGGAGAGCATGCCCCTCAAAGGGGTTTGGCCGCCTGGGGTCAGGGTCAATGGAGAGGCAGCACAGCTGTGGCAGCCCCTGCCCCTGGTGTCCGTGGGGAGCGGCCCCCAGGCAGCACCGCAGGGGTCAGCCCAGGCTGGCCCTCTTTCTGCTTGGCCTCCGCCCGATCCACTGCTCCCGTTGCAGCTTCACCATGGGCTCTGCACACCCAGACCCCAGCCTAGGGGTGACCTCCCAGACTGCCCTCAGCCCATCCCCCGGGGGGTGCCCGATGCCCAGGGCTGGGGCTGCCCTGCTCCTCCCTGGCTGGGGGGTGGGACAGGCTTTGGCTGCCCACGGGAAGCCCCCGCGGCTCCCGCTCCCGGGTCCTCACAGCGCTGACACTAATGTAGACTGCTTGCCTTTTACATTACATTTTTTACCATATTAAGAGGGTTTTGGCAGTTGTAGTGGGTCAAATAGAAAGGAATTGGTCCCCCGAGAGGGATGTGTAATGATTTGCTTTGGACTGAGGAAAGGGAATTCATTTTTAATTGAATAATATGAGAAAAAAGCCTTACATGTGCTAATTTGTTGGACTCAAATGTATTTAGACTGGGTTATAGGGATGTTTTGACATTTGGTAATTAGGCTAATTAGAGAAGACAGTTGTAATGTTGGGCTATTTTGACACTAAAGGTTTTGATATGGGTAAATTCATTATGACACTAAGATCATGCAAGTGATATAAATGTAAAGGAACTGTTGCCTAACCAATGAAACAAGCAACCTGAAAAGTAATTTTCTATATAAAATCAAAGGTATCTTAAAAAAAAATACTTAAATGAAATAGTTCGGGATTTTTCAAAGGCATGTTTGAAGGATGGATCATTGGAGACGTCCCCCAAATCGTAACTTTAAACTTCTACAGATGATCTTATCTACCATGCAAAGAAGATTGTGAGTACAAAACATATAAAAAAAGACCTGTGAGAATAAAAGAAACAATTCTATTCAATACGAGTTTGCTTTTGATGATAGTTATTTGAAAAGTTTATTTTTTTCTTCCCTATTTCTGCAGGAGTAAATCTGCAGCCTGAAATGGTCTGTGACCATTTTAATATGCCTGGTCAGAAGCGAAGTTAGCAAAAGTAACAATCAACAACTTGACCTGTCTTACCTCAGCCTCTTGTCGTGCTAAATAATGATTCAAATCTGAAATGTCAATTTTGCCCATACTTCAGATGTACTTGAGAGATTTTCCTGTACTGACACAATTAAACGGTATTTATTATGCCTTCAAATGTTTCATGAATAGCACCTGGGTTTATCGGCTATTCCAAAGCTGAAAAAAATTCTGTAAAATCTGCAAAATCCTTGGACATTTTTGCCACTCTGTACTGAAGCTATGGATTTATGAACAGAGTGCTTGATATGCTGTTTTTTAAATGAGCCACATCTTTGATATCACCAAAGCCTGATAAATCAGGAATGTATATGCTTGTATTAAAAATGAATCACAGAATCACAGAATCCCAGGCTGGAAGGGACCTCAGGGATCATCTAGTCCAACCTTTCTAGGAAGAGCAGAGTCTAAACAAGATGGCCCAGCGCCCTGTCCAGATGGCGAGGGACGAAATGGTAGAGGGACTCTCAAAAGGAGAAAGGGCAATCGCCAAAAAAAGGCAACACTGAGTGCTCCTATATTGTCTTCAGTATTGAAATATGATGGTGTGATTGCTAACAAGGACCTAAGTCAGAGAGTTTGAAGAGTTTGCAGATTTGGAGAATATCTTTCAGGTTAGAAAAGGTTCACGGAAGTGGACTCAGTTAATGAAACTTTTAAAACTGCATTAGCTCCTGGTTAGCTATGCTTACCACACCACAAAGCTATACATGCAACTGCAGTAACCTGTAGTGGCAGCCACCTTACACTACGCATTAAATACTGCCACTGCTTGAAGTTCTTTCTGCTTAAACCCCCCCTCCTGCACTTCTACCTTCTGTCAGCTCCTCTAGGAAACACAACTCATTTGCATTACATGTTCCCCGAATACAATATAATGACTGCTTCTCCATCTCCATTAAGAACACCGGCACTATAAACCCGGGATTTCAGTAAAATCCACAAAGTTTATAGAAAACTTTTAAACTGAAGAGCTGTTTGTTAAGAAACGCTCTGTTTTAAAATGCAATGTTTCGTAGGCAAATTGCCTTTTAAAAAAAACTTATAAAAGTTTGCCCAAATTTCTCCATTCCTTCTCCCCTTATGCTAATATAGCTTTAAATCACTTGTAGATCTGCTTACATGCTTCTTATCATGAAACAAAACATTTAGCCACTCAACTAATCAGATTGGCTAGCAGAGGTTTCACTTGTTATTGAGAACAATTATTTTTAAATCTCAGATAATGAAAAGCCATCTATCCATAAAAGAAGGATATCAGGGCAAAACAAAACAAAACAAAAACCCAACCAAACAAAGGAGTCAGTACATGCATGTACAAGACTTGGGCAAGAGGGGAACTTTTTCTCTAGACTGCCTGGAACTAAATGGCTATCTTGTATGTGATATTGATTAAAACGTTCTTCTCTTGTACTATTTTTTGATCCTTCAAATATATATGCGCCTATCTCTGGATATATGTGACTCTGCTCACCCTGTTTGTTCAGTCCATCCTATAGCTGGTACCTTTTTTGGCCTTTCACAAATGCTGTTTTAGTAGGTGAAGGGACCATCCTTTTCACCAACTCAGTTTCCACCGGCTCCTAAAGAACTAGGCTTTACAGAGATGATGGTAAATCAACAGGAACAACCGGGCAGCTGTAACTGTGCCTCGTGCATGAGCTTGTTCTTAGTCTCAGCCATCAATCAGAAACGTAGCAGTGATTTACCAGGCCCCTAGGAATAAAACAGAAATATTTGCCTCTTGTTCTTGAACCAAACCTGTCTCCTCTGGTTCTGAGCGGCATTGTAGGCACACGGTCACCAATTCGGCCATCACCAGAGCTCCAGGACTAGCTCCCAAGCACTAATAGACACTCTCTAGGAGGAAGGGGTCCCCAGAGAAATTCACAAGTGACCTGCACAGTGGAACTGCATTATTCCACCAGACAGATCCGCCACCCTTTGCAGGGTAAGAAGGGAAGCATCCATAATGAAGCTGTGTCAGTGATAAATTACCCCTAGGGTAACAAAGTACTGGCTATGTATTTTATTAGGTGATGAGCAGAAGAAGGATAACATCTGGATTCACAGTCCATCAGGCTAAATCTGCCAAGCATTCACTTCAAGTTACAGTGTATTTGAACACCACCGTAACAGTTAAATGGATTCCCATGGCACAGACCCTAACACAATTTGGAAAATGAAATAGCAATAGTGCAATGGTGTTCACCTTTGACATGAAAAGCGCGACGAAGAAAAAAAGCCTATCTGAGAGACAGCTTATAGTCAACAGCTGTTTGAGGAAGGAAAACAGTGAGCAGCAGAGATCTCGGGGCTGGAAAGAGCTTAAACCCCTGATCAATGTGCTGCAACAACAACACAAGTGACCCGTACGCTGAAAGACCAACCCTTCATTTCATAGCACCATCCACAGCTTCAAGTTAATGGGCATGAGGGCGTGCCGGCCACGTTAACTGAAAATAAGAGCATTACCTAGTTCCATGCAGCACACGGTCACGGAGGCAGGGGCTGGCTGTTGAGCACACAAGCTCCCACCCCGCAGGCTCTCATATGCAATCTGCAGGCGGAGTTTTAACACAGCGCGCAAACGCTTCTGGACACCAAGGCAGAGTCTCGGCTAAGGGAGCAGCGGGTAAGCAGCAGGAGCCCCACCTTCCGCCTGCAATCTCGGTCGGGATGAGGGGACAGCAGGACTGATGGAGAGGTGTGAGCTTGGAAGACAAAGTGCATCGTGACACCAATGCACACTGAAAGTGCTTGCCTATATACGGCAGTCAGAATGAACAACGGGTACCTTGGCGCTTCGAGTTCCAGTGCTAAATCAGTGCCTCAGCTCTCATTTAACAGAGGTGTATATGCAGATAAATGATGTGACTCTATTGTAATAAGAAATGTTTAGAGATTGCCTCATAGCTTGCTTGTAAGGAAAGAACTTGATAAAAATGAGTCCATTTTATTTATAGCACTTTTTATCGATATCACATTTTATTTATAGCACATTTTACTTTGGAACAAGCATACCATTTTTGGAAATAAAAAAAAAAATAAGGAAAACTAGTGAAAAATAGTGAGACCTGCGCTTTTTTCTTCCTGCACTTTTGGGATGAGTACAGCTTCCTATTCTGCTGACCTTGACTACTGCCTCTTCCAGGTCCTGCCCACTTCTATTTCACCTGAGCCGGTGCCTCCACCACTTCCAGGTACCTTTCAGCCTATCTTTGGCTCCCAGAACAGTTTTTTGAGCCTTCATACAGAACGTCATCTAAGAACAGCTGTGTCTCAGAAGAGATTTTCCCCTTACTGCCAAGATCAAAACGGTGATTCTCACCAAAAAAATAAAAAAAAGAAAAAATAGATTGGCAGTGCTATAGTAACGGCTTTGGTGGATGTGGGATTTAGCTCCAGCTTATCAACCTCTTAGCAAGACAGTGAGCTATAGTTGCAATGCAGAGTGAAAGGCAGACAGTATTTTAGCAGGTTTGATTTCACAACTTAGTGGCTGTTTCTGTGGAACTTTAAGTTCTGTAGCCATATGCATTTGACAACAATATGTAAGAAGCACAAATACGATGACAAGCTTGATTCAAGAAAGTAAATACCACTCGGCTGCAACAGAGAGCAGGGTGAGGTGATTTTGTGCCATTTCTCTGTACAGTATATGCCCAGAGGCACCCTTCTGTTCATCACCCTCCACCTACGTGTACAAAAAGCTGACAACATGTTGCTCTTCTATTCAAGGGCATGGATATGAACAGCCTGATCACCCAGACACGTGCAGACTGACAGAGATTTTATCACCTCTCTGAAGCTTCACATCCCAACAGGCTCATTGGCAGTATCAGTTTCGGATATTGCAATCATCTCCAAGCTCCTCTGCGCGTTCCTGCCCTTATAGAGGAGACCCACAGACAAGTTTACTTTTCTATGCGCTTTTCAGGAGAGCAAATAAGGTTTAGCTCGCTCCAGAATCAAGAGGACAAACACACGTCCAGCCTTGACTTGCTCGTACTCCCACTAGACTCATGAGGATGTACGCGCAGGAGATTGGCCGCAGCCATTATAACGAGTATGGAATATTTTAATTGCCATCATACAACCCCCCTGGCACCCACGTACAGCTGCACCTGCAGCTCCTCTCTCTGTGACACAGGACAGGACCGGAGAGCTCCAAGCTTCTGTTGAGTGCCTGTCTCAGGCACGTCTGCTCTCCAAATGACATGAGGGTGTACAAAAGCAAACTGATGTTCCCGAGGGCCAGGAAGGGAAGGACTGCAGCATGGTGAGGCAGAATCACTTCTGCCCTCTCCAAACGGTGTGCTAGGGGGGTAAACCACCCCACTTCCCCTCACCCGTGCTTCTCTGCTATCTGAGCTGCCTTGCAGACACCTGGCACACACCCCACCGCTCCTGTGTGGGACACAACGCATGGATGTGACCTGTGCAGGCCGTTTTACAGCCACAAAGAACTGATACAAACCTAAATAATCAGCCCCAATTATACTTTGTTAACAACTTTTAAATGTCACTCCTCTAAAGGGTAGCGTTCTAGCAAAATCAGAACGCAACAAAATGATCACAGAGGTTTAAAAGGTGTTGACCTACATTCAGACAAGAACCATCAGGTATGAGAAAGAGGAAGCATCTATTCCTGCCTCTCTCAGACACACTCGCACACCTGCTTTGCTGCTGCTGACAGCAGATAGCTGCGGGGCTCTTCCTGAGAGACATCCTGCATACCACAGAATAGCCGTAGACTATGAACTGTGACCCCCTTCAGCTTTGATAAACTTGTCATTTCTCTCAAGCTTTTCCATCCATCATGCACACTCTTTCCAATGTTTAACTCGAGGGAATTTCACTGCGTCTCTGACAGTGGTTTAACTGCTGTCGGGTGGAAATAGTGAGTTTTCACATGTGATTAGTCCTATTTAAACCACCTAATATCATCGAACACTCTGGTTGCTTCGTACTTGCGTTAAATGAGTGTGATTTTCTGACACGGTTGTAAATTGAATCTCACTTTGGAGTTTCCTCACCCCCAGGTGTGTGGAGAAGATGCAGGATAGCAGTTCTAAAGAAATAATTTACTTTTAGTGTCAAGGAGAGAAACTGCATAACTTTTTGATTGCTCCTGTCATAAGAAGCAATTCAAGCAGTAAAAGCTCTCTTTATTCTCTTGTCATTCAGGATGATAGTCAAGAAAGCTGCTAAAATAAAACCAGCTATTGCCTGAGGCACTTCCTGAAGTGGAGCTGACCTGAGATTTGAAGGGAGATGGAGTTCTCGTCAGTCTTAGATAACACAGATTTATCAAGTACCAAACACAGCTGCCCTGCAGGATCTCCAACACAGTCAAAACCTAACACTTAGAAATCTTACCAAATGAAAACTAACACTAAACTCCTATGCATCATCCCCTTTCTTAGACCAAAACACGCTAACAAGCAAACAAATTTCAGATCTAAGGGGACAGATTAAATTGCATAAACATCAGAAAATAGAAATAAATCTGAAATTCGTTATTAACCTCAAGGGAACTTTTGGCTCTTATAAGGGTTTTCCAATCATCTTTGGAAAACAAAAGGAAGAAAAGCATTGCATGGGAACGTACATAGTCCACCCCTGCGTATACATATGTGACTGCCATGGGTAGCCTTAAGACAGGAGGTGGCATTCTAGGCAATTTATTGCAGCTGATGGATAACATTCGGAAGCCCCAGGTAGCCTATAGGGAGAAGATCTGGGCTCCTTGATAATGCTTGACACCTCTCTGAGGTTGTCAAGAGAGCCTTTGGGCCAGGTTTCCCAGAGGGTCCTTGGTGCTGCTGCTACAGAAAAAGAGACTACATTCAAGGGGTGGTGAACGTAGCAGCAAGGAGAGCTCTCAGCTCTTTGGTCTGCATCCACAGGATGGAAGTATCTTGCACCCAGACCCATCGTCTTCTCTCCCTCAAGAAAAGGGAGGGAAGGGCAGTGGTTAGAGAAGCTCCCAGCTCCATGCGAAAATAGGAAGAGGCATTCAAACATTCCATTTATTCTTTGCAGGAAGGATGAAGCTGCTTTGGTTGAGGGCTTTTTTTCCTTTAGGGGAGGAAGAGTTTTGCTCCATGAAAGCAAACACATTCCACAGCCTGAGAACTCCAGCTTTAGGGCAATGATAAGGTTGAAACTCTAAGCTCTCACAAGTCAGGAAATACCAAGCAGATGACACTTGGCCCGCTGCACTGTGCAGATCCCCTTTGGCCAGCAGCATGACAAGACCAGGGAACAGACCCTTTTGCCCATCTCCTCCTGTGGTGCTGAACTGACTGCTCCCATTCTTTACAAAAGGTAGGCTGAGTTCAAAAAAAAAACCCCAGGGGAGTCAATACAAAGGAGCCAGCTTGGATCCTACACAGAGGATGTAAGCAACCAGGCTGTGGCCACCACTGCCTGATTAACACCACTATTTGTACACCCTCCATTATTTGGGTTCAGCCTTGTCTGTAAGCAGGTGTCATTCGAGTTTTAGCTCTTACTGAACTTGATAACGGTGGCAGACCAAGAGGGCCAACCGAGAATGAGGCTGTTCTGCCAAAACATGGCACAAACCCAAAGAGCATACAGGCTGTAAATAGGCAAGGCATGCGAACACCGGGGAAGAAGATGTACTAGGTAGGTCAACCGCATGGGGAAGGAGAAGGTTGGAGCAAAATCTTCAGAGGCCAGAGACAGCCCAGTCAAAACCATGAGTCAGAGAGGCTTTGAGCTCCTCTGGGCTCGCTCCTACAAGCAGGGTTTCTGCTAGCGCTTTTCTTTGGTTTTACCTCAATGCCACGTGTATTGTTAACCTCTGATTATCTCCCCAGTTGCTCTATCAAACCAGCAGCGCTGCGCTTCTGCGGGTTTGTCACCAGCCACCCAGACGCATAAAGCAATCTCCATCAGCAATATTCAAGCCATTTCATCCTGGTGGCAGATCTGGCTTTGCCATCTGGTAGGGAATACTCTGAGTATCTCCTTGCCTAGCATCTCTCCTGGTCTTGCGTCTAGTGAACATAAAATACTGACATTTCAGAAAAGCGGCGCTGTATACCCATTTTGCACTGGAAAAAATTACTGCGCTAGGTGCAGACAAACAGACATTTGAGTTCTGCTTTCTGCCATTTTTCCTTCAGAAAGGGATCAATTATCAGCGCATGAATACTGCCTCGTAATTTTATTGCGAACTAATGGGAGTCCATCACCAAGCAATGACAGAACTTTTGCTCTGGGAGTCATTCAGCACCTGGAAAGGGGAAACTTAAGCAGAAGAGCAATTTACCAAATGAACACTTCTTTCAAAAAATCTTTCCCTTTCTCTCAGAAATGCAATTTATGGAACCTTTCAAGGAGGAAACGAGATGGGAAGATAAAACCTCCTGTGCAAAGTTCAGATTTGCAACTAAATCCACCTAGGCTGAAATCCATCAAAAATCTGACGTGCTTGAAAACTGCCTTCCCAGGAGGACGCAGGCTGAAACATAATCCCATTAAATACAGTGTGGGAAATAAGTTGTCCACATTGTTTTGTCTTGCTCACCAGAATTCATGTAATAAATGCTGCAAAAAGAAACAGTATGGGTACATGCAATGAAACGAACAGGCCACACGCTTTCTGCAGGCTGAGCCCCTCCTGGTGCCCCACAGTCAAGAGCAGCTCATGTGTTAGGCCATATTTTCCCTCTTGCTCGCACCAGCCTGCTCTGAGCTCTCACCATGCTAATGATTAAAGAGCATCAAGGCAAGCCATGTCATCAAGGACACTTGCTTCTTACAGAACTGCATCCTGCCTTTCAATAGTCTCTGCTGAGATTTTTCCCATTTGAGGGCCTGTCTGAAGGACAACTGTGCGGCAAGTGCTGAAAAACGAAGGTCGCCTGTTTTCGCCCTCCTCCCCTCCAGACTGACCCATCCGGGCAGAGGAACCAGGGACGCCCCTGCCCCAGCCCTTGGCAGAGGGGTGCGAGCAGGCGGCGCTGCAATGCGCTCCCTCCCGTGGTGGAGCCCTGAAGGGTCACAGAAGAAGACGGTGACTTCCCTGCCCCCGGGGGTGCTGTGTACGTATTTGCAGCGGAATGGACGGGAGGAGAAACGGAGGAAAATCTGTACAGCCCTCCTCTCTGCTTTTTATCTTACGTCTCTGAAGTCTTTGATGGCTGCCTCCCGAAAGTAAGCCATCCTACAGACCAGAGACAATTTACTAAACAAATAAACATACAGTCAAGGCAGTTTTCTTTAGCTTCTTCCGTGCCAGTCTTTTCCATTTCTGTACCCTCTTGTGGAGACAAAGGTGTCTTTAGAATTTGTACTATCCCCTGCTACAGCACAGCAAACCTGGGACCAGGTTTCCCTTATTCGATATCACTGATCTGACAGAAATCTTGAATTGAAAAAGCGACATTCGCTACGTTGATTTTTCACTCTAACAGGCACATCAGTCCACGTGATGACTACCCTCTGGCCTTGACCAGTGCAATACAGCCCTACTGGCATAAAAAGGAGGCACAGGGTGACTGCAGCACGCAACAAATATAACCTCGCAGAGCCTGGGTCAGCTTCACCAGCACCCCTTTGGCTGCATCAATACGGATGCTAAAGTGAATGAGAACTGATTAAAACACTGTGATTAAATAATTCTTCACCTACACAGATGGCCATGAGGACAAATACATTAACTGAGGCAACTGAACCAGAGCCGTGTTCAGTGTGTCCTTACGACACCTGCCTCTGGCGGCAACTCTCCTTTTAAGACCATTAGGTTCACCTCTTGGTCCCAAATAGGAATCCACTGTGCTTGGATGGCCATGGTAAGTCAGGATGAAGGCAAGCGCACTGCAGCCAGCATGGCACACACGTACCGGCTTCACTGGGAAGAGGTTCTCACGTTCTGATATCACCACCCTTCTGATACGCTGCCAATGCTGTATTTCCACCTTGTAGCCTCCAAAAAGGGGTCCCAGACCCCAAGCTCTACCATTAGCAGAAAGGTGTCACTGCCAAGAGTAGTATCTAACAGAGGAAAAGATTTGGGAATCAGTGCTCTAGACTGCATGACCTAGGTCCCAGGCAGATCACACACTTTGTGCTCTGTGGCACTTTAGGACGCGAGTCTGGTTTAACAGCATTTCTATTCATGTAGTCAAGGTAAGGTTAAAATACAGTTAAATGGTTTGTGTGTCCACCAAAATGTCACCCTCCCTTCTCTCCCTCCTTCAAAGCAGCAAGGAGGCTCAACGGCAGAGCTCTACTCAGACTAAACTCCACCACTCCTCCGCTTTACTCCAGATAAGAGCAGGAGAAAGATAATGAAACGGAGTCATTGCCTTCCCTCCCTGGCAGCCACGCGTGCCCGCAGTCTGCAGGTTTTCTCTGTGCGGCAGCTTGCTCTACAGGTCATAGTGAGTCCAGGCTGTTTACCATTAAAATGATTCTTTGACATTATTTTCATTTTTAAAAAAAATTGTAAAGACCTCTCCTGAGCATTTACCAGCTTATTCACTGACAGTATCTTGCTTTAATACTGAACAAAGGTGAGAATACTGATAAATGTATGACAAATCTAGCCTGAACAAAAGACTGTGAGCACTTTACTGCAGCAATTGTATCCTAAAAATCTGTAAAATACCCCATTCAGCTATGGGTTAAATAAAAAGCAAGCATTCCAGAGCAACAGTATTTTTCTTTGTTTTCATCTAAGTACTCTTTAGGTGCTCTAGGACAGAGAGTCAAAGATTTATAGCATAGGTTTGACAGCTAATTTGTATACAGTTTAAAAACGAACACCTAAGAGACAGAGAAGTACACTGTCACATCCTCAGAACAAATTGAAGGTAACGCAAAAGAAAAAAAAAAAGATCTTTACTCAGTGACTCAGAAGATGACAGAACAAGCAGCCTAAAGTAAATGAAGAAAAAAGCTAGGTTTTGCATAGGTATGAAGCAAACATTCTTGAGCGATCGTTCTAGCGGCATGCTGAGCAAGCCAGGGAGCGAGCTGGAAAGCATCACCTTCAGGAAACGTTTTCTCTTTCCGTCCCGACAAGAATTCTAGGATGTATTCTCTATTAGCCTGGGCTTTCAGCAGCTGATGAAATACTTAGCAGTCATTTTTAAAAGCTAATAAATTAGAAAGGGGGAAAGAAAAATCACCGAAGGGCAGTTACTAACTCATCAAGGCAATTTCTTCTGCAAGGACTGGCTAAAAATTCAGTCTGGGGGCCTGACTCCATGCAAGCTTACGTCACAGGTTCTGTGGTAAGACGTGACGCTACATTAACTTTCCTTCTTTGAGGACCACTCAGAATTTGGTAAAGTCATATTAAGAAACCGCCTGATACTAAGCGTTACCACACCAATCTAAATACCAGTCCATATGCTTTTGGGTAGCCTCCCCCTCCCCGCAACCAAAGTGTGTACCCTTGTAGCCCGTGCACACCACTGCACTGCACCAACGGCTGTAACTCAGACCAATACCCTACGTAGATGGGGAAATTAGGCAAAGATCAAAAAAGTGCAGGAAAAACTGCAGTTACTTATGCTATACCTGCTCTCCTCTGCTCAGTTCTTCTCCTGAAGAGAATTACTTGGCATTGCTTATGGCCAACTTCTCGCTACATCTGAAGTTATGGCTCCTTTTCCTCGGGCACAAATTATTCTGCGTAACATCAGCGTCTTGTAAACATTAAGTTTTTTTCCTGAAGCATTTCCTCTTTTCAGGCTCACGGCCAGTGTTGCACTGGAGAGAGTTTTATCCACCACTGTAGATAACTATGAAGGCAGTGATTATCAATTAATAGCCAGAAGTGTATAGAGAAATGTCAACAGCAGCGTATCCCATGAGAGGGCACGGGGCCATTGCGACCAAAATGATTGGCATCACCAGAATTTTCTTGTAGAAGACCGTAGAGGGGCAGAGGAGGGGAGGGCAATATCCACAGAGTCAAAAACTATTTGGACTAAATTCTTCCTGAAGAAAGCACTCCAGCTTTTCACTGTGAAATGACCTTCACTGCAAATCTTTCATCTGAACTTTCTAGAAATCTACCTCAAAACACGGTATTGAATCAACCAGAAAATTAAGAAGCATTTGGGTTTGGATCCTAAAGAAAACACAAAATAGTTGGAAATCCCCGAGTCCTTTGCAAAATGTAACCGCCATTCACTCTGCAGCCTCCCCAAGGACACACGAACCTGTTCACTATGCACTCAGTATTTGCCACTCCTGAACCAAACTCAGACCTTCATTTGCCGTTCAAAAATAGGTCTTTGATCCCCACTCTTTCTTACTCAGTTTTTAATTTTCAGGCGCCTCTGCCCTTCCTGGTCCCAGGAAATGGAAGTACCAAAATACCGTGAAAATGGCTGCGCCTGTGGTAAGGCTGGTCTGGCTGAAGAAATGGAAACACTAGCAAAGTCCGGAGCGAGCCAGACCTTGAAAAGCTTCGTAGCCTGATTTCCAAACCAACACGGTTCAGATAGGGTTTGGATAGCAGCTAAACCTTTGGAGGCTTCTCAACATGAACCAAACCCCGAGGTTTGCCAACTGTCAAGGAATACACACGGCTGTTCCTCGAGATACTCAGTGGGCAACAGGGGACGGACGAAAGCATGGCAACTGGCCAAAATACGCGTGATCTACTTCCTTTTGTTTCCCCTAGCCTGCTCTTCCCTCCCCACCCACACTCACTTCTACCCTTCACTTCTAGCTTTAAAACCTTATGGGTGTGCGGTCAACCTGCACCTCCGCTACGTCTTTCACATTATAAGGTACAGTTTGTGTTGGCTGCATGCAGAAAAATTACTTCTAACCCCTGATCAAAAGTTTTGCTGACTATTTCAGTAATAACCCTCGTAGGTTTTGGTTTTGTTTCCTGAGTGAGAAGTGTCTTGAGAGTTTATTGCAAGGAAGCATTGTTGGAAGTGCTTTATTTTCAGAGCTGATGTACCCTTGGTTGTACCAATGCCCATTTGCAGTAACAATGCTGTTAGGATCTGGAGTCACTTACGGTTTTATTTATGGTCTTGGTTTTTTGAGTCACAATTAGAGTAACTTTTCCAAATGTTTGGGTTTGCAGGCGCCATCCAAATGGGTCCTTAACTTGGAAAGCTTTGATTGTGTTTAGCTTCCCTTTACTGAACTACCTTAGTGGTCCATCTTATATTGGTGAGTGTTGTGGAAGCTATCCAGCGTATTAAATGCTATTGAATACTCAAAAAGCATGTGCCAAGGGAGAAAAAGAAAACAATCGTTCCCTGAAATGCTCAGCCTCTGATGAAAGGAACTTTTAACAGGCCGAGGTGTTCATTTCAAGAAGTGATTTCAAGCAAACTTTCTTCCTTTGTAAGTTCTAAGATCAATATTGTATTGAGAAGGACATGTGGTTCAGCAAGGCTTTGAAAGAATAAAATTAAATAGTTTGTGGTATGTTATAAGTCATCAAGATTTTAAAATAAGAAACACTTGTGTCCTATTGTTTGTACAAGTACATGCGCGCGCGCACAACACCGCAACTGAGATAAAAGCTCGGCTGATGGTTCCAAAAATACAGCGTAAATAATGCCAAGGTAAGCGCAGTGGTAAGCGCGGTGATCCTAAACTTACTCACTCAAGGAACAAAATGAGCTTTATTCATTTATTCTAAATGAGCTTTATTTTGTGTTTCAAAACAAAAGTACCTACATGCTCAAGATAGGGCTATTCCCCTAATACAACACGCCAGTAAAGCGCAGCTCTCATCCATTTCATACCTCCAGCAAGAACGGGTGCATCTCATAGAGCAGAACAAAAATACAGCGTTACAAAAACATTCCAACAGCGTGTTACAAGAATTGCAGACTATTACCTGCCTTTCCATAAACAAGGTGAAAGGACAAGGCTACTTAAGATATTTTCTGGAATGTAAGAATGTTTTACGTTAGTATTTGACACAAGGGGAGGGAAAACCAGGAGCAGCCAAATTGGCTACAGTCCCTCCAGATCTCATGGTTTCTTATGAGACAGCTCGCAGCCTACCTTCCCAGAATGAAAGCCATTGTTCTGCTGCCAATGTTTGTTTATTTGAAATAACAATAAATATAATACTAAATAATGCTCTCCTCCCCCATGCATCCCTGTGGCTCAGTTAGCAATTCAGGACTGGAATATTATGTTTCCCCTCACTTTGTCTGTTATCGCAATACGCTCCTACTCAGGAGACAAGAGTCCGGGAGCAACTCCAGCAAGGAGGAGTCTTTGATGACAAGAGCCCAGGACTGGTACCAACTCAAAGTAGCTTTGCGCTACCTCTAACCCAGTGAACCCACAACAGCTTTGAAACTCTTGGACCCTGGTGCGCATCCTGGCTCCCCAGTAAATAGCCAGGTGTGCATCAGCCCACCCCTCACGTTCCTCCTCTACACTGGCACACAGACAGGGAGCCAGGTGAGTTCTGGCTGGCTCCACGGTTTGGGCACAGAGGGACGTGTTGCAACACTCATATGCTCACTGTAGATATAGCCATGAGGACCAGGAGACCTGACTCTAGACTGCCTGATGCATCTCGACTACCTGCTGACTACTCTGATGCATCTGCCTGCCAGAAACTGTCCTGGCGGCTATTATCGAGGCTGTAGGAAGCCATATGCTCATCAGTCCCTGCAGACCTGCGGTCACATAAGACTGTTCGGCAATCAGAAATCTCTTGGAGGTGTTATTTGTGTGCAAACTCTGTAATTTCTTGCTATTGGACTATTGCAAAGCTTCCAACACCTGAAAATCCCGTATCACCTGAACTATAGGCACAGGTGGTTGTTGTGGGGTTTTCTGCTCAAGGGAAATCTAATGCAAAAATCTTATTCCTAATTAAATGGGAATACAGCCCTGTAAACTAAGGGAAGTCTTCTCTGGAAGTCATAACTTGCTCTGCTTCTGGAGCTAGCAAGGGCACGGAGTTAAAACAGCCCAGACATCTGTTTAGACAGAGGGAAAACATAAAGGCAGATGCTGATACACCCTTCCCTGCCCAGCCACCACGCAGTTTGTGGCTTAGAACCCAGAGCTGTTCAAGACCCAGGCAAGGAAAAAACCTCTCATCCATGTAGGCATCTTCTGAAAAACGAGCTTAACTTTAGAGTTGCTTTTGCTAGAGGAAACTTCAATTTTATTATTACGAGGTTGCTGAGGTTCATCTCATGGCAGATTTACCACTGCACTTAAGGAGACGGTGCCCCTGATACTACCACCGCCTGGCAAGCTCCATATACCCATGGCAGCATGATTCCATCGGGGATGTGCCCGCTCTCCCTGTGATCACCCCGCAGCTCTCATGACACTCAGGTCCACAGTGAAACATGCTCTGGCCCCATGGCCGCTGCCTATTTATGAAAATGTTGGCCTTTGCTATTCTTCCAACCACAGACAAAAAGAAAACCTTCCTCTGATATGCAGGAAAGAACGGTAGTTCTCTGTCATCACACGATGGTACAGCAGGTAAAAAAAAAAGTCATATTTTTTTGGCTTTTCTACACAGCCTGGGTTTGGTTTTCCTTATAATTATGCAGATACTATCCATGAATATTTGAGAAAGGTACATGTGGGAAGGGGTTATACAGTCTGTGAGCTATAAGCAAAATGACTGCAGGAGTAAAGACTGATTTAGTGCTGTGGTATTTGTTGCTGTAATAGCATTGCTTTTTTTTTTATTGTTTAAATAGGGAAGTACACAAATAGTAGAAATAAACCTGCCTCGTTCAAAGTTTAGCCTTGTGGGAAGATGTAAAAAGTGTGTGTGCAGAAGTGTGTGTGTGTTGTTTTCTTCATACGGGTGCCTGACTGTTCGTTACCCGTTTTAGGGAAGGATTTCTAAGGTAGGCTAATATTCATACGGGCCAGCCATCCCTGCAAGAAGACCACAGGCAGCGCCAGCACTAGCATGGGCTGACTACCTGCAGTCCCCTACCAACAAGGCTTGCTACCCCTACCAAAACGTTCACGTTTAATTCAGTCCCAAAGCTCAAAGCCTCCAAAGCCGTTACCTTTTTGGTAGCAGAGGGTGGGGATTCCACCAGGACTGACTTTTCTTTCTGGTCATGGTTCATAAAGATGCACGCTGCTATAAGGTAGAGACGTGAACAATACACGCTCTGCATGGGGGAAGGGGGGAACAGAGGGGCTTCAGGATATCTCTCACCTAACGGTGAGGTCAAATACATCTGCGTGAGTCTGTGGCATTTAATTTTTAAAGAGTTTGCCCGATGCCCTTGGCCAGATTTTTCTTCCCTTTTGTGAGGCAGGCAGCCGCTCACTGAATGACAGTTACATTCAGCAGTGAGCTATATCCATCTAGTAACAGGTTCTGGCATCACTTGAGCCACGCATCGTTTAAAGATGATATAACGGTCACAATCGCTCTCGCTTTACAATTGGGCCAAATTAAGTTTCTGTAGCATTTCCAGTTTAGTTCCATGCTAATGTTTGGAACTTTTTTATGTACAGAAGAACGAATATAACATGTAATGTCTTGTAAATTTTGCTTACACGTGTGTGAAAGTGAACTTGGAATTAAATCGCAATGTTAAGCTGTTAACTAGAACAGTCCCTATCACCTGATAGCGCAAGGGTGCTTCAGATGAGGTTCTTAAAAAGTAAAAGATAAGAATCACTTGACTTCATCTGCCCCACACTTTCAAATGCCACACACTGCAAAATTCATGGAGGAAACTCATTCCTTTAACGTTTTCAATTAGCAGCTTCTAATCTACAAATCATTTCCAAAAAAAAGTAGACGAGAAGGCAAAACATTTTCTGAAGAATTTCAGGTATGAACAGCTCAGCCATCCCCCACCGCCGTTTCTCCTTGAGCTGTCCCTATCCCCCCCTACTCAAAAAGGAAAAAAAAAAAAAAACAGGAAAGAAAAAGAAAGGAAAACCGCCGGCTCTCAGTATTTTGCAGAAATTTTCTGAAAGACTGAGACAAAAATAGGGTCTATTTCACTTTGCAGCTGCCTGTAACTTTAGCATAATAAACTCTAAAGGGCACAGCCCTCACCAAAACACTTAAAAACAGCTTGAAAGGGGTACTGCTGCCCGTTATGTTTACTCAAGCACTTGTTTAAAAACACATTTAAGGAAAATGTTTTTATTTCTACAGATTGCATTAATTATAGCTTTGCAAACACTGCAAGCTCTACAAGAAGACTGAACTGAGCTATTAGCTGCAAACCTCAGGTCTTGGC
The DNA here is from genome assembly GCF_963921805.1 of Phalacrocorax carbo. NCBI lineage: Eukaryota > Metazoa > Chordata > Aves > Suliformes > Phalacrocoracidae > Phalacrocorax > Phalacrocorax carbo. The sequence goes on along the minus strand of NC_087515.1, from coordinate 2,520,872 downwards.
TAGAGAAGTGGTTATGGCTTATTTAGCAAGCCTAATGAATTGGCTCACCCATCCCTACGCAGAGTTCCATGTTTAGCACCGCGGAGCCCGGAATAGCCAGAGAGGCTCGTTTCACGCCGCTTTATAATTAAAACTAAAGGAAAATCGGTCAACCCAAGGCGGTCCAAAAGCAGACCTCACTGCAGCATTATTCCCCTTCGGGGAAATAAAAGCGGCACCCGGGGGCATCAGCGCCGCTCCGAGAGCCCACAGTAAAACTCCCACCCGGCTGCCCCGGGCCGGGCTGGACCCGCGGGACCGCGGAGGGGCGGCGGCGCCGGAGCCCCGCGCCCCGGCCGCCCGCTCCACCCCGCGCCCGAGGCGGGGAGCAGCCCCCTGCCCGGCTGCGGCGGGGTGCGGGGTGCGGGCGCCCCGGCCCGCTCAGGTGCGCCCCGGGGGTCCTTACCGTGAGGGCGGAGAGCTTCTGGGCCGGCACGGCGGGGAGCAGCTCCGGCAGCAGCAGCAGCAGCGGCACCCACATCCTGAGAGGGCGGCGGGCGCGGAGCGGCTCCGGCGAGCGGAGGAGGGGGACTTTCCTCGGGATGTCGCTTCCCCCTCCCCGACGCCTGCTTTGGCTCCTTTTCAATCGCTCCCGCTGGGAGGTCCCGGCTTAGGTCCTCTATTCCCCTTCTCCCCACCCCACCCCTTGAAATTTGGGGATGGGAGTAGAGCAGAGAGGCGGTAGTTTCTCCCTCTCTCTCTCCGTCCCTCCCTCGCTCCTGGAGAGTCAGCCCCGGCTCGGAGATGCTCCCCAGCCTCTCCCCTCCCGGCGCCCTCCCGCCCCGCAGGCACTGCCGGGGGGCTCCGCCGGACCCCCGCCGCCTCCCTCCGCCCCGGCGGGCTGCTGCCTAGCCCTGGGGAGCGCTTTCTTTCCCCTCCAGCCTCGTCTCCCCCGCGGCGGGGGAAGCGGGAGGAGAAGATTGGGACGGGAAGGGAGGACCCACCCACAGCACCCCTCCGGTGTCCGCCGCTGGCGGGGGGGCCGCGGGAAGGCACTGCCGCGGCTGCGGAGCCTGGCGGTGTGCGACCTCACCGAGCCGCTCTGCCCCTTTTCCTCTTATCCTGCCCCCTCCCCAGCCCGGCCTCCGCTTTCTCCTCCCAGACCCACAGATTAACCCTCCCCGGTGATCCCGGGGGGACGCCGGCTTGCTCCCCCCCCGCAGGGCTCAGTTCGCCCCCGCCTCCTTCTGCAAATACCGACAGCCCCGGTGGGGGGGGAGGAGGGAGAGGCGCCCGGACCCTTTCCCGGTGCAGCCGGACCCCCTCCCGGTGCGCCCCGACCCCCTCCCGGTGCGCCCGGACCCCCTCCCGGTGCTCCCCGACCCCCTCCCGGTGCGCCCGGACCCCCTCCCGGTGCAGCCGGACCCCCTCCCGGTGCGCCCGGACCCCATCCCGGTGCAGCCGGACCCCATCCCGGTGCGCCCGGACCCCCTCCGGGTGCGCCCGGACCCCCACCCGGTGCAGCCGGACCCCCTCCCGGTGCGCCCGGACCCCCTCCCGGTGCGCCCGGACCCCCACCCGGTGCAGCCGGACCCCCTCCCGGTGCAGCCGGACCCCATCCCGGTGCGCCCGGACCCCCTCCCGGTGCGCCCGGACCCCCTCCCGGTGCAGCCGGACCCCCTCCCGGTGCAGCCGGACCCCATCCCGGTGCGCCCGGACCCCCTCCCGGTGCGCCCGGACCCCCTCCCGGTGCAGCCGGACCCCCTCCCGGTGCGCCCGGACCCCCTCCCGGTGCGCCCGGACCCCCTCCCGGTGCAGCCGGACCCCATCCCGGTGCGCCCGGACCCCCTCCCGGTGCGCCCCGACCCCGGCCCCGCCGCCCGCCCCGCCGGGCACCGCACGGAGCGGGGAGGCAGGGCCGAGGCAGGCGGGATTTCGGCGGGGGCACAAGCCGGGCGGGGGGGGGCAGCCGGGCGTCCCGGGGGGCTGGCGGCCCCTCCGGCACAGCGGGGAGCGGGCGCTGCTTGCCCGGGCCGCAGTGCCCCGGGGCAGATGCAGGTCGCCGCGGGGCTGCCGCTCCCCGTGAGGTAAATGCCAGGTGAAACCTTCCTTCCGACAAGGTTTGTGCTTTTTTTGTCTCTTCTCTTTTAGGAGCCAAATAGAGGGGTTTTATTATTTCTTTACTGCAAACCGCCAGAGGAGCTCGTCCCCCCGCCTGCCTGCAAGAAACCTCTTTTGCTGCAATTTTGTCCACGGAGGAGACCCCTGCTCCTCCCCTGAGACCCGTGGCTCACTGCCAGCCTGCGGAGATCCCCACGGGTCAGCGGTGCTACCACGAAGTCTGAAGCTACCAGGGCTTGCTTTATTCTTAGGGTGCGCATGTTTGCGGGAGAGGTCTCGGGCGTGAAAGGGCTCCAGGGAGCAAAGCGACGCGCTCCCACCACCCAAGTGACCATTTCCCCGGGCGTCCACATCTGACCTCGAAGGCTTGCCACACGCTGCCTCAGCCGGGCTCGGCATGGAGCGCGCCCGCCGGAGCAGTAGCTGCGTGCACGGTGAACCGAGGCGGGGAGAAGTAGGTATTAATTACAGACAGACTTGTGCGCCCTGCTTGAGACACCCACTGCTGACTTTTCCAGATCCTACGATGTTCAGGGCATGCAGCCAACAACAGTCACAGCTTCTCCAGGTCTCAGCTGAGCACCCAGACTCATAAGAATTTGGAAAGCCCCCTTCTCAAAAAGTTTGGTTGTAAACAACTCAATTATCTACACGAAGTATGTGAAAGCAGGCGTGTGTGCATGTCCTGTAACATCTCCTGGGCTTTTAAAATGGGAAAAAGAAAAGAACGCTATCACGCGGCATTGCCCAGGTCAGGGCACGTTTGGGACCCTCCTCTGCACCACACAGACCTCCATCGGGCTCAAACAGCAGAGACAGCAGGTTGCCTTTTGCTGCAGCAGGCAGCGGAGGGCTTTTTGCCAGCTTCACAGCCCTCTCCTCTCAGCTGGGCGGTGGTGTATCTTGGCAATGTTGATGGCTCTGCCAGAGCTAGAAGGAATTTTTATTCTTGTGAGCATGACTCCAGCCTCCTTCATACCTTAAAGCTGTTCTCCACATGAACCTAGTCCTGTTTTCCCCTAATCAAACCTCTCATTCCCTTTGCCTGGCCAATGCAGTCAGTCTCACCTCTCCAGAATCATCTTGCCAGTCCTCTTCCGTCTCTGCCAGTTCATCCCAGTCTGTTTCCCAGTTCAGATCCAGACCCCCTTCATCACCAAGCAGCCCTACAGCCCCCTGCCTGCTTTCCCTTCTGCCACCCTGTTTGCAGCTTGCTAAGCCCACAGCCCCTTCGCCTTCTGCCCAGCGTCCTCCAGCGCACGGCCGGCGTGCAGCTGGGCAAAGGCCATCCACGGCGGGCAGTCCCGTTGCTCTCGGTTCCTCTGTCAGGACCTACCAAACAGCACAGCACTTTGGTTTTGACATTGCAGGACAAAAAATACCCCTATGCTCAGAACAGATGTGAGATTTATCTCATACAAACAAGCTGCAGGTTTTTGAGGGTTTATAACTTAGTCAAATTTGAGTGGATTTCCATAGAGCTGGCAATAACCAAAAGGCCAAAACTCTGCAAAAAGGGAGGTCTAGAGTCCAGAAACCGGTGGCATTATGGTTTTAGAATAAAGACGCCTTGCCAAAACATACACTATTATTTTGTCTGCTGTCATTTCCCCAGCTTTTTTTTCTCAAAAGAGTCTTGACTACGCACTTAATATTTCTTCTTCTCTTCCTTTGCCCCCCACCCCAGAAGATAATTCAGCCTAAAGTAAATATTTTTAAAGGAAAATGTGAGACCAAGTGATAAAAAGCTGGCAAGGTTTAAGTAACTGAAAATAGAGTTTTATGATGTAAAAGACAGAGTGATTTTAACAGGCAGAGCTTCCAGCCACCACCGTGGTGGTAAGAAACGTACCTGCCTCCAGGAACTTCCAGCGGGACTAGATAAGGGATATAAAAAGGGAAAGAAATGTTCCAGCCTAGGAAGGACCATGAGTCACATGAATATTCCTTACAGGTGTTGATCTCCCGTTTAAAAAGGAGGCAGATTTCCAGCAGAGCTCAGGGGTCGGTTCACAGCACGTTGTGAGCGTCCCCCCTGCACAGACGCCGCTGAAGGAAGATCTGGGGTTACGCTACTTGCTGTAGTCCGTCAGTGCTGGGTTTGTGCCGAGAGCGGCCCTCAGCCCCCACGGCCAGACGTGTTTTGGGTCATGGGTCGGGGTCAGTTTTGACCTAGCTGCCACCTCACACCAGGACCACGTCCCAACGTGGCACACCAATTCCTGCGCTGCATTAGGAGTTGCACCCGAGTTCCCTGGGGTCCTCCACTTCTGCTCTCGTAATGAGACCCGTGTTTTCTCCTCTTCCCCCAAGTCTTTCTAGGACTGTTGTAGAAAGCAACTCACGTTGCTTCGATGAGTGAGGCTCGTGGAGCGATCCTGTATAGTCCGACAGCAGTGGATCCAAATATTCAGGAAATACGCGGCAGAATTTACTGGAGCATGAATGCTTTCTTTTCATGCTTTTAATTAGGTCACGAAAACCAGAAGGGAATTATTTCTCTGCTATAGAGCTGTGCAGGCTGCTTTAAAATCCTGTGGACGGTTGACCATTCTGCATTAAATTTAACAGGATTGTTCCTACAAGGATCTTGGAAATTCTAGCTGTGAGAAAGGAAGAATTATCTGGCTCTTAACTATCAAGGCTACAGAAAGTAAATCCTTTTAGTTTTCAATGCAGCACTGTAACGGCAGGGATGGACCGCTAGAACCAAGCTGTGTTGCTTGGCCGGGGTATGGAAGTGTTCAGGAGGCTGCTTCTCATAGCGGGATCAGGTGTTGCTTGGCAGAGGTTCGTGCAATTCTTAGAAAGGGCTTCTTTTTCTCCTACGGATTCCTGGCACCCTCTTTTAAAGAAGTGCCCTGCGCTCTTACCTGCTTTTCAAGTTTGCTGCTTCTCAAGCAGCAAATGTAGTCCGCAGCCTCACTGGCGGTATGGGAAATGCTTGATTCATTTTTGAAGTTTGCAAAAATAATGGGAAATAAAATTAAAAGCCAAGCGAGCGGTTCCTGTAACACCTAGAGAAGACAGAGGCACTTACAGATGTGCAAACACATGCAGAACAGCGATTTTCGTGCTGTGTGGCTAGGGCCTCCCTTCCTCCCTTGTGTTTGTGTGGTACTGAGCAACACGAAGCCCTGGTCAGTGACTGAGGCTGATTGGGCCTCTAGCAAATAATAACAAAATAGAAGGAATTCTTTTTTTTTTTTAACTTGTAAAGCATCATCACTCAGCTTCTTATCAACAAAGGTACTAAATCAAAACCAACTGACATCAAAGGCAAGTCTCCCATGGCTTTAATATGAATATGAATTAAAAGCTCACAATCAGCGACCCGAGACTCCAGCCCTACCCTACCTGTGGTATCATTACACTGTATTCACAGGTTTTTGTACTTGACATGGGTGATATCCCATATATATCATATATTCAGTTTAAAAGAATAATAAAACCCTCTGCTGTCTTACTCCTTTGTGTTTGCTTGGAGTAGTAGGGAAGATGGAGTCCAAGAGATAAGTAGGAGGTTGCAAGACTCCTTAATCGAAAACCAAAAATGATTCATTCATTTAATTATTTTTTCTAAAGTGGAAAATGGTGTTTGTAAGCTTCTTTAATGCGCAGTTTGTTTTAACACAGCTATGAGCGAGCAGCTGATGACTGACCTGTGCTCTGAGCCACATGAAACATGGGGTGGAATTTTTAAAAGTGTGGGAACCAGGGGCCGAGATCCTGTTTTCTGAGAGCTACACAGGTGAGCCAAACCCTCCTCCCAAAACACCGGGGCCCACGCAATATTTGGGTATGAAAAAGTTAAAAACCCAGGCTTTCAGAAGGGAGATACGACGTAGAGGTAAAGTCAAAATTGCGGAGGAACAGGCCCATGTGAGGCCGGTCGTCCTTGGGAAACGGAGATAGCTTTGAAAAGCGTCATCCTTCAGTTAGACTTTCCAGTTTCAGCATGTTGTATTTTTCACGATTAGGGCTTACTGGGTGAAGTTTTATCAGACTTCAGTGAGCCGCCAGTATGAGGAAGAGGACTTAATCCTCCAGGGCAACAACAACAACAACAGAAACCCGCTGCTCTGCATGTTGTGGGGTGAGAGCAAAGCAGAGCTAGCACCTTTCCCACCTCTCAGGGGCACAATCCTGCCCCGCTCCCCCCGCCCGACGCCAGCACGCTCTTTAGATTCTCAGAAGGAGGTTGCTTGTTGCAAGGCAGGGAGAGGCATCGCTGCTGACTCACTCGCCGGGCGTTAAATCACCCTCCCGCATCGCCACAGCTCCGTGGCCGGAGGTGCTCCGCTTTCGCCCAGGTGTAGGACTTGGGATGGTGTGGTTGGGAGCAGGAGCAAACCTTGAAAAAATGGCTGGCTCCTGAGTTAAAGGAGCACCTGGGATGGCAAGAGGGAAGAAAGGAAAAAGAGAAAAAACAACAAAAAAAAGCCTTTTGGAAATGTTGCTGACAAACTCAGTCTGCTGCCTGATCGTCTGGAAAGAGCCACGGGATTCTGTACAATTCTCGGAGCCCTGGAAACAAAACCATAGTGCGGAGAATATCAGCGGGAGGAGCTCTGTCTGGGGCTAAAACCTCAGCTAAAACCTCTGTCCCAGCTAAAACCATGACAGGAGGGATAAATTCATCCCCAATGCTTGTAACTAGATTTGCACCAACTGTGAAAATCATATAGGAAAACAGCTGTTACATGAAGAGAAATGCCGGCTGTAAAACGCTTTTCTGAGAGCCAGCAGAGTAGCTGAAGTGATATGGGATGCAGTGGAAAACAAGAACACAAAATAACACCAGGAGGTGTAAGTCGTAAAATAGCTTCAAGATCACCGGGCACAAAAGTAGAATGTGCTTATCTCCTATTATTATTCTTATTATTCCCTTTCCTTTGCCAGACTTATTTTTCTATCACTACCTGCCTGCTGTATGACTCATCATCTCCCAGGGGAAGCTCTTCATACTTGCAAATAAAAGAAGGAGCAGTTTGAATGTGGAGATGTAGGAAGTCTTCTTACCGGGAGTATCCTGGGCGGCTGTCAGAGATGTGCTGCTTCCACATCCCGCGTGCGTCGCTTCTCGGAAGACTAGGAAGAGGTCTGCTGTGGAGTGAAACGGCAATGCTTTCACAGGAAAAGCGTGGTATTTTACCAGTGGAAATTTCATGCAGTCCTAATTGTGGAATAAAAAGCTATGTGAAGGGCATGAGTATTTCTTATTTCCAGTCTCCAGCATTGACATTGGTATCGTGCACCAGCTTGCTATTTCAGATTTGTAAACCCGTAGTAACCCAAAAACCATTACGTTCTCATGCCTCTTCCTCAGCCCTGTGTAAAGGGAGCTCCGCGGTCCCAAGCCAGCTGCCTGTGGGCATGAGGTGTTTGCAAAGCCTTCACCACGCCGAGCAATCCCAGACCAGGTGCCAAAGCCTAAACGGGCCCAGTGCCAGAGCCACACCGTCACCGCCGACAGAGATCAGCCCAGGACAGGATGGAGGCAAAGGCACCTGCGCGCGCGGGGCAGCCACCCTTGTCCCTGCCAGCCCCGTTCCTCGCCCATGAACAGGGGGCTTCAGTCTCCAGGGCTGTTATTGTGGCACCTTGCACAGAGATTGATGCCTTTTAAGAAAAGAAGAAGCAGAAAGCAAACAGGCATAAGCTGTCCCTCCCAGCCTATACAGGCTGTGCTATATACCACCTGCTACTCAGCTATAACCCCCTAGGGCTCCTCACCCCTTCCTTCCTTCCTACACCCTCTTCATAATGGGCTCACGGGGAAGAAAAGTGCATTTTCTCCTTTCTGCCCTCAATGGCTGTCCAAGGAAAGCCAGAACAAATCTGTGCTAGGTGGGAAAACATGACTACAAACAGCAGCCTCATCTGCAGGGGCGAAATACTGGGAACGGAGCAAAAGGGTGGGGAGGACCCTCCAACTGGGGGAGGGCAGGAGGAGCTCCCCAACAGGCCTCGCAGGGGATGCGGGTCTGCAGCAGATGCCCTCAGCCCGTGTCTGGTTGCCTCTGAGGGCAGGCAGAGGCGCAGGCGCTTCTGGTGGGAAAGTGGCACTGTCGGGGCGCTGTGCAAAAGTCGTCATGCTTGACCTGGCCAAAGTCCGCTTTACAGTGGGTAGCAGTGGCTTTTAGTCCACGGAGAGCCATCTTTTCTTACCAAGATCTCTTCAGAAAGAGGACAAAAATGACAAATAATGCAAGAAGCTTACTTAAACCTTGGAGAAAAAAATACCGCCGTTTGAGGAAAATGCCCTTTTCCTGTTTGTCACTTTCATTAGCTGGTTTCGCCCAGATGGTAAGTACAGGTACATTCTCGTAGATATGGCAGCAGTGGAACCTCAGGT